>NC_136491.1:37213661-37683661 GCF_053919585.1 Euprymna scolopes
TATTATTATTATTATTATTATTATTATTATTATTATTATTAATAATAATAATAATAATAATAATAATAATAATAATAATAATAATAATAATAATAAAAAGAAGAAGAAGAACAAGCAGATCTCGTGGAAATTTTACGGTAGTTAAAAACCTGAAAAACATACATAAATAAAAAACTTATCACATAATCTAACAATTACAATTACACGTACCATTAAATATTTTACTAAATTACAGAGCTCTAGATCTTCACGATCTGATATCTGTGCTGGCACAATTGCATTTATTTGTCGAACTGTTCTGAGTTTATCCTGATCTCGCAACATTATGATCATGTGACAGTGTGGTAGTCCTCTTTTTGACATTGTATAAAATTGAATTGGCTGGCAATAACTTATTAATATTGTTGTCTGCACCAACTAAACACTGGCAGGCGATAATTAACTCATTGTGGTCTGCATCCCCTAGATACTGGCTTGGGATAGTTAACTAATTAGTATTGGGATCTCCACCCACAAGACACTGGCTTACAATAAATAACTTGTTAGTATTGTTATCTATACTGACCAAAGACTGGCTGGCGATAATTAACTTATTATTTGGATATCAACTTATCATACACTGGTTGGCGATAATCAACTCATAAGTATTATGATCTGCACCAACCAGACGTAACTGGCGGTAACTAATTTATAACTATTTTGATCTGTACCCAGCAGACATTGGCTGGCAATAAATAACCTATTATTCTGATTTTCTCCAATCATACATGCTAATTAATGCCATTCTCCAAGGTTTCAAATCCATCATAAGCTGCCTAGCCATCCGAAATTAGTATTGTTTCTGGAAAAATCCACGAACGAATTATTAAGAATAATATTTTCTTACTGTCTCTCTCTCATCGGTCTATTGTTTTAAACAGAATAACGTAATTCTTTTTGTCCTTCTAATTTTTACATGAAATGATATTTTTTTCTATTCATAACGAGCTTATTTCTAATACGATAAACATATTTTTCTTAACTATTTTCTATATATAAAGTTTTACATCTGTGTGTCTGTATATCTTTCTTTTCTTTCTTCGTGAAAAGGTTGTACGTGTGCATTACTTTTTTCTATTGCTCTTTCATTTTTATTTTTTTTTCCAGACATTTTATTGTGTCGTATGTGTTTTTCTTGTCTTTTCTTTTTTGATACGTAATCTCCATTCCATTTTCAGTACCTGCTTCCACGTTGTATTTTTCACCCCAGGTTCGATATCGCATCGTCGAAGCGAAGTGGTCAACGGACACCAAATGAGCGTTTTTTTTTTAGTTTTTTTTTTATACATGAGTGTCACCACTTATCAAGGCCCGAGGTCACTCGAGGATAAGGGTTAATAGGTATACATTAGTCATTGTGATTTTAGCATAGTAAACAGTGGGAATTTTGTAAACTTGGATTATTTAGGGGGACGATTAAATTAGAACTTGTTCACATTGGACTTTTTCTTTTTTATTTCATAGGTATCAACACATTATCAAGGCCCAGAGGCCACTCAAGGATAAGGGTTAAAGAGTGTACAGTAGAGATTGGACAATATAATAATCATTAGTAATGAAAATTTGTTAAATTTGATAACTTATATGGAACGGCTCATCAAGAGCTTATTTACGTTAGACTTGAAGACAACCATATTGTAGTCAGCCGGAAAGCAAGAAAACGGAAGACAATTCCACAGGCGTGCAGTTCTAATAAAAAAGCTTTGTTCATGGAATCTACGTTTAGGTTTAGGCACAGATAATGAGTGGGGGGAATTATTGATAGTGTTTACAGCTAGACGAGTGTTTCTTGTGAAAGTTTTGCGAGAGGGGACCATAGATTGAAGCTCAGTCGAACACTTTCCATGAAAATAACGATACATCAGAGACAAACTCGCAAAATCTCTTCTGTGAGATAGAGGTTGCAAGGAAGAGAAAAGGACATCTCCTACGATGCTACGAAGTCTATTTTGAACTCTATCAAGGCAGGACAAGTCCTTTCTAGCAGCTCCTGCCCAGATGTGGAAACGGTATTCCATCCTTGGACGTACCTGGCTCTTATATAGATAGAGAATTGCATCAGCAGTGAGATATCTACTGGATCGATAGAAAGATCCCACCATTTTTCCAGCGGCCTTGGCAACAGATTTGATGTACGTGTTCCATTTAAGATCAGGAGTAATGGTCAAGCCCAGAAGCTTGTCAAAACTTGAGGCCTCCTGAAGACGAGAACCATTCATTTCAATTGATGCCAAATGGGGATCAGAATGTTGATGATGTAAAGAGAGAAGCTTGGTTTTAGATGCATTAAAAGTAACCATCCACTCCTTTCCCCATTTTACTACATGCTCAAGATCAGAGAAAGAATTGGAGAGAACTTGGTCGTTTACTGTCTTAGATGTGCTACCATAGATGGTAGTGTCGTCAGCATAAATGTCTACAAATGATGTAAGGATGTGATTTGGAAGATCATTAATGTAGATAAGGAAAAGAGTTGGGCCCAGGATGGACCCCTGAGGGGCACCGGCATTAATACTGTGGGCTTCTGATTTTTGCACCTCACCTACTACCTTTATGAACCTATCAGAAAGAAATGATTTAATAATTGAGAAGACATTTCCAGCTATACCATAGCTAGAGACTTTATGAAGTAAACCTTTATGCCATACCCTATCAAAGGCCTTAGATATGTCAAGAGCAATTGCCCTAGAAAGGTTGCCTCCGTCGAGAGATTTGCTAATCCTATGAGATATAACTGTAAGCCCATCTGCTGTAGATCTAGCAGAACGGAAACCATATTGAGTGTCACTAAGAAGGTTATTTTTGTTGAGATGTTTGATTACTTCTGCATTTAACACAGATTCCGGCAACTTACTCATGACGCACAGGAGACTTATTGGCCTGTACTGAGAGGGCTATGAGCGATCCCTGAATTCTTAAATACAGGGCATACTGATGAGATTTTCCAGGGAGATGGGAAACTATTCTCCTTAAGACAACGTTTAAATAGTTTTGTAAGTATGGGCGCTAGTTCAGGTTGAAGTTTTTTGACTACTATGATTGGAATACCGTCCGGCCAGTTGCTTTACTGGAATCAAGGTTTTTGATTAGCTTGGCAACATCACGTACAGATATACGTATATCACATAGTGTGTTTTCAGATACAGGAGGAAATATTGGGGGTTGGCGGCCTTGATTGCAAAGGTAGAATTAGCTGCAAAGTTCTTGACAAAGAGTTTGGCTTTGTCTGATGCTGACGAGATTACCTCAGGTCGATTGATGATAGTTGGGATGGAGCACACGCTTCTGTTCAGAATTCTGTTTGCTATTTGCCAAAACTGGTGGGAACCAAGCCGCTGCTCAGCTACTTTGGACTGCACAGATTGAGCATACAACCATCTTGCGCTCTTTATTACTTTCTTACAATGGTTGCTGGCAGTCATGAAAGCGGCTTTAGTTTCCATACATCTATTACGTTGGAAACAGTGGAAAAAGTGATTTCTGTGCGCAATGGCAGCAGCACATTCTTGATAGAACCATGGCTGGCTGTTAGGTTTTTGCTGAAACTTTTTCGAGGGTATGAACCGGTCAATACCTACAATTAACCATTCCGTCAGGTCTAATACTATAGAGGACACATCCTTTTTAAATATTGAATGTAGAGGTAGATCAGTTATAAATGTACGGAAGCTATCCCATTCAGCCTTAGTGTGTCGATATACTGTACGATGGAGAGGTACGTCTGGGGACTTATTACATGTCATTTTTATCTTAATTGATACAACAGAGTGGTCGGAAGATCCAAGAGGCGACAGAACAGAAACTGAACATAGTTAAGGGCAAGTTGTGAGAAAAAGGTCTAGAAGGTTCGCATACTGGCCGTCATTGTCGGGCGCACGGGTAGGTTCCTGAACAATCTGAGTGAGGTCTTAGGCAATGGAGAAATCATGACAGAACCTCCCCTCATCATCGGTCTTGTTTGAGTGGGTCAACTATTCGACGTTGTGAACATTGAAGTCTCCACATACGTGAATGTTAGCTGAAGGATAAGCAGATAGGACTTGGTCAATTTTCTCAGATATGCTTTTAAAGATAGTAACTCCGCTGTTGTGGGGGCGATAAAGAGTAAATAAAAATGCCGTAGTGTGCCTATTTACTATGCCTCCCCACGGGACAGAGTTAGACACCAGGGTCGTTTTTTAACGTGGAGAAAAGGTACAAAAATAAAAATTGTCTCAGTCGTGAAGGATTTCTCCTCCACCGAAAGAGAACAAGAAATAGAAGTGCAGCATCTGAAGAACAGATACTACACTTTGATCTTGTCCCGAAGGCCAAGAATGTATATATATGTATAAAAATGCCGTAGTGTGAGCTAAAGCAACCCGGAAGCACATATAGGGTAAGTTAGGATCTTCCCTGGAGATGTCCCTACCACATGGAAAGCTATCTTTAATATAGGCACATATTCCATGCCCATGGCGATCTTGTTTTATATTGGTTTATATTGGTTTATATTGGAGGAGATGATATATTATACTGTAATTTTGCATCTGTTTCTCCCGATCTCTTTGTTATACAAATAAAATAGTTGAAAAACAATATTTTTTTCTTACAATTCATCAGAAGTGACTTTTTCCAGTGGAATTTTTGTGATATTAAAAACTTGATAGTATTAATATAGGAGTTGGAAACGAAATATTTTTCTCACAGTTTATCAGAAGTAACTTTTCCAGGGCATTTTTGTAATTAATCAGAAGTGACTTTTCCAGGGCATTTAATGAAAAGCGGAAAATAAGAGACATCAATTTCACCAAGAGAAGATAAGTGCTCTCGATAAACATCATAGGGTCTTTTGTGAATCTTAGCATTTTTTTACTGGCATGCTACCCTGCTATTACCAAACTCAACAGTTTTCTTGATTAATTCTGAAAACAATCTTTACTTTATTTATTGCATAACAAAGTTTTGCTGTAAGATCGAAATATTTGACTCGTCACTGAAATGAACGTTATCTCATTATGCGTCAGTCCAAGTCAACATGATGACTCGCCTAGTCCAGGCGTGCTCTCAAGCCTCGCTTTAAAATGAGAAACTTGAAAGCTGAGATAGGAGCATGATATCCAAGGAGCAACCTTCTTTTTTTTCTTTTTTTTTTCTAATTCCTTATTTGTCTTACCACAAAATTTACGGGAAGTTGATGTAGCATGTTCAAATCGGTTTTTGTAGACATTCTAACAATTCATCGATCTTTTCTTTGCAAGGTTTTTAAATGTTTGCCGGTTTTGAGTTTTATATCTAACTTTTATACTTTATATTACGCGTTTTATACTAGCTGATTACTTGATTAACGATATTTTACTGTATCAGAAAACACTCTCTGCGACATACCAATATCTGTGCGTAATGTAGGCAATCTGATCAAAAATCTTGATTCCAGTAAAACCACTGGGTCTGACGACATTCCTATTATAGTGCTAAAAACGCTTCAACGAGAACTTGGTCCCATACTTGCAAAGCTGTTTACGCGTTGCCTTAAAGAAAATTGCTTCCCAACGCCCTAGAAACCTCGTCACGCTGCCCTGCATTTAAGAATTCAGGTCATCGGTTAGCTCCCTCTTAGTACAGACCTATAAATAAGTCACTAATGCGTCATGAGTAAGTTGCTGGAATCTGTGTTAAATAGAGAAGTAGTCAACCACCTCAGCAAAAATAAACTTCTTAGTAAGATACAATATGGTTTCCTTTATGCTAGATCAACAGCATGTGTGGTTACGGGCATATTTCATAGGATTAGGAGGCTTCCATTCTAAGGCAGTAGCTCTTAACATATAAAGGCTTTTGATAGTGTATGGCTTTAAGGTCTACTTTACAGATTCTCTAGTTACGATATAGCTGGAAATGTATTCTCAATTATGAAATGATTTCTCTCTGATAGGTCCATAGGAGTAGTGGTTTATGGGCAGAAATCAGAAGCTCACAGTATTAATTCTGGATTCCCGCAGGGTCCATCATAGACCCAACTCTCTTCCTAATCTACATCAATGATATTCCAAATCATATGCTTAGATCACCGTAGACATTTATGCTGACGAAATTACCATCAATGGCAGTACATCATTTGACCTTGAGCGTGTGGTACAATGGGGAGAAGATGTGGCTCGTTAATTTTAATGCATCTAAAACCAAGCTTCTCTCTTTACATCATCAACGCTCTTATCCCCATCAGGCATCAATTGAAATGAATTGCTCTCATCTTGGGTAGGCTTTACCACTACTCCTGATCTGAAATGGAACACGTACATCAAATCTGTTGCCAAGGTCGCTAGGAAAATGGTAGGATCGTTCTATAAATCCAGTAGATATTTCACTGCCGATGCAATTCCCAATCTATATAAGAGCTAGGTACGGCCAATGATGGAGTACTGTTGCCGAATCTGGGCAGGAACTGCTGAAAAGACCTTATTCTGCCTGGACAAAGTTCAAAATAAATTTTGTAGCCTAGTGGTGGATGCCTTTTTCTCTTCCCTGCAGCCTCTTTCTCACAGAAGAGAGGTTGCGAGCCTATCTCTGTTTACCGTTATTTTCATGGGCAGTACTCGTCTGAGCTTCAATCTCATGTCCACCTCACCAAACCTTCACGGGAAACACTCGACTAGTTGAAAACAATAGCAATAATTTCCCACACTCTTTATTTGTGTTTAAACCTAAATGTAGAGTCCATGAACAAAGCTTCTTTTTCGAACTACACACCTATGGAACTCTCTTCCGTTTGTTTGCTCTTAGCCTAGCTGTACTATGGTTGTTTTCAAGTCCATCGTAAACAAGTCCTTGATGAGCCGTTCTCCTTAAGTAATCCAATTTACCAAAGTTCCACGACAAACAATTAATACGGCATTGTTCCATCGATCACTGTACACTAATTAACCCTTCTGCTGGAGTGGCCTTTGGGCCTTGATAAGTCGCGACTCTTTTGTAAAAAAAATAGTTTATGAGATTATTATCTTGTTAGTAAGTAAAAATGGTGCTTCTATTCTTAATAAGAGACAACATTGGGTGTAGAATTGGCCATATATAAAGATATATATATATATATATATATATATATATATATATATATATATATATATATATATATATATAAAGTCAAGTGTTTTCCCGCTCTAACATTCATAGTCAAAGACTATTTTTTTGTGTTTATAAAATTTTTAATACAAACTTCCTAATATACGCAGTCATGGATATGGGAGCAACAAAGGAACGTTAACTTCTTGGCAAGGTTTTTTTTTTTTTGAAAATCAAGGGTAAGTTAATTACTTTTTCATGTTTTATGGGGTTCCTTTTAATGATACGCTGAATTCCATTTATGCGTAGTTTTTAGACTGCATAATTGCGTAGAATAGTAGTAATTATATATACATATAATAGTAATTATATATACATATATATATAGTTTGCTTCTTCATACGCAGTTGCCATTGTTCAGAGGCCACATGCATACCGTAGATTTATCCGACACAAGTCCTGTACAAACAGACAAAATTATATAGAAGCTAGAAATAATTACAAAAAAGAAGTAGCAACAGCTAAGAGTAAATGCACTGAAACCACCAGGAAACGCATTTAAGCGCAAACATTAGGAAATCGTGATTTCTGGAAAATCTACAACAGTGTAGTAAATATTGGGCAATCGACAATACCCCCCCCACTATCAAACAATTATGAGGTTGTCTGCACGTCAACCCAGAAAGCTAACAATATTGCCCGTCAGTTTGCCTCAAACTCTTCCTTGGATTCAGCAAGCCATTTCCTCGTTAATTTTTCTCTGCGGACAGAAACCACGCTAGATAATCTTAAGATCACGCCTTCCCAAGTACATGATAATATAAAAACCTTAGACACCTCAAAAGCATGTGGACCTGACCTCATTCCGGCTGTGCTATTAAAAAAATGATCCGCCCAGGTCGCTCCTGTTCTCTCTAAACTCTTTAACAAATGCCTTAACGAATCCTACTTTCCTGCCTGCTGGAAAACTGCTTCTGTGGTACCAGTTTACAAAAAAATTCTGGCGAAATAACTGGCCCATTAAATTATCGCCCAATTAGTCTCCTCCCTCTTTTCCCTAAAATATTTGAGTCCTTAATAAATCAATCTCTAGTCCAACACCTCACAGCTGCTAAACTTCTGTTGGACCACCAATATTTATTTAGGCAAGCCTGCATATACTGCATATATTTTAACTGTAATTTCTGAACATTTATCCCAAGCACTGGATAAAGAAGGGGAGGGGAGGGCAGTACCCCTTGATATATCTATAGGCTATATATACAGGCTATGTCACGATGGTCTTATGAAAATAAAATCCTATGGGATTACTGGACGAATGATTAGGATAACTAGATCCTTCTTAAATGAGAGAAGAATCCATGTTGTCCTCGATGAGCGTATGTCCAAAAAATTGTATATAAATGCGGGTGTGCCACAGGGATCGATTATATATATATATATATATATATATATATATATATATATATATATATATATATATATATAAGAGCAAGTAGATTAAAAAACATGTTAAAAACACTTTGAAAAAGAGTTAAACAACATATTTAATTCGAAAGGAAACACTAAATAAGTGGATAGTCCTTAATCTGCGGAGTTTCGAAGAAATACTTTCCTTCTCATCAGAGGGTAGGAATTAGCAAAATGCAAGAGCGGATTTTGCTTGCAAAAGTATTTGATGAAACTACAAGTAAGTCACAGATCTTATTTGATAACAAAAAGTACAGCAGAAGAAAAAAGTTATTTCACGTGAATGGATAGTCTGGTGAAGTGTAAAGTATCCAATGACGGTAAAATCCAAAAATGCAAATCCAAGAAAGTTAGTTAAATTTCCATTCGCACAAGTAAATTCCAGAGAATCGCGTAATTTGAAGATGTTCAAAAATATCCAAAAAGGCAGAAATCCGTGGAATGATTCACAAACAAGTGCAAGGAAAAGCGGAAAACATTCCAATAATATTATTAAAAGAAAGATTAGGTGTGCGTAAAAAAATGGAACCAATTTAAAACTCGTCTGTCGAGGCAAGAAAAAACGAGTGAAGAAGTAGAACAAAAAACCATAAGTGAGGAAGAAGAAAAAATGAATGGTGATTGAATTAAATTTAAAATAGAAAAGCCAATGTCAAAATGACCCAGACAAGATGACGTTGGGAGGCGCCAAAAATATAGAGCAAAAAGGGGTAAACTTAAATGTACAAGTTATTACTTTAGAATTAAATTATCAGCAAGAGTTAATAAAAAACACCAAATGTGATGAGAAGAAAAATAAAATAAATACATACACATATATATGCACATATACATACATATGATTACATACAATTACACATATATATATACAAAAAACACACCAACATACACACACGCGTACATACATATAAGTAAAATGAAGAATAAATAAAGAAATAAAGAGTCATATAAAAAATATTTAAAGGGTATATGCATACATACTAGCAAGCGTCCTGACGTTGTCCGGTCGAAATGATGCTTGAATATCATATTTTAATTCATATATTAAGCCAATTCTTCATCAATTATTATATAACAAGTGAAATAGAGTAGTGATGTCAAAGGTAAATTGAATATCTTATGTGCTAGTAGTGAGAATGCAAACCAAAACATATCGCTCTCAATCCTTATCGCCTAGCGTCTAAATCAATACAAACCTTCCAAAAACGTTCTTGAATATATAAATTTTAATTAGCGTATAAATAAAACAAATGGGTATAATCGCTTTACGCCAATATTTTTATTCAATTTTGGATTTCTTATGAGCTATTATACCGGCTAAAACCCAAATCTAAAGTGTGCTACAGGACCAAACACCCTATATACCTATTTACGGAAGAGGCTAGAACTACTCTTGACGCTCCGAATAGATGGGCCAAAGTTTGGAACCCGTACAGAACTTCGACCCTTTCCAGTGTTCATCGCCAACAAGGAGGTGGAGGCATCAAATTTGGAGCGGGAATCATAAAGGATGTTTGTTGGACCATTCCGAGTGCTAGAGGGTGTAAAGCTTACCAGCCATCGGTACACGCCCTTCTTTGGATAATCATTTCTCGCTATGGCTTGATAACCGACGATTGTCATGTCGTTTTGAGTTGATTTTTATGCATAACAATGCACTATCCCATGCTGCTAGGATTACTGCAGCCCTCCTTGAATTTACAGACGTCTTTCGAGGAACCTTCATGACCTGACCCTATGTTCTCCAGACTTTAACCCAATTGAACATCACTGGTCAATATGTAAAAAAGACGTTTATGAGGCAGGAGAGCAATTTACTTCAAAGGATGTCCTGTGGAGGAAAATAGTTAATATCGACAAAGCCAGAACTCGTTTACAGATCAAATAATTGACTTTGTCGGTTTACAAAAGGTTGTTTTATGGTAATTCAAAAAATAGTGAAAATGTCGATACATACTTAATTCATTTGAGACTCAGGACCTAGAATGTTGTTTATTTACTAATATTTCAGAGAAAAATATAATAAAAATGTTTCCATGATTAGACATTGTATATTTTGCGCTAAACAACATTTTAAGAAACTGCAATAAACAGATCGACAATAGAAATTCCTGGATAAAGAAGTACCCTTCATAACTCCGTGAATATCGCATGATTAGAATAAAATTTAGGGAAATAACTAACCTTAAAGCAGTGCTTTCATGATACTATTTTAATTTTTTGTGACGTATATTTATGAAATATTTATATTTTACTATCTTGCAATTAAACGAATAACGCAATTTTTATATATATATATATATATATATATATATATATATATATTTAGTGGAGATGGTAATTAATAAAAACGGAAGAAAGTGTTCAATACTGTTGTAGAGCAAATATGCATTTTATTTTTTTATTACCATATCTTTCTGTTAAGTTCCATTATTGTTTCAGCTACTCGGCCGTTTTTTTGGCTGTCTGTGTCTTCCTCAGACGTTTACAGAAATGTTCGCTATTTTGGGGATGAAAGAGTGAAAGAGTGAATGAGGTCAGGGCGGGGGGAAGCTACAGACAGCAAAAGAAACGGCCGAGTAGCTGAAACAATAATGTAACTTAGCAGAAAGATACGGTAATAAAAAAATAAAACGTATATATATGTGTGTGTGTGTGTGTGTATGTGAATAGACCTGTATGTATATATATATATATATATATATATATATATATATATATATATATTTATATTTATATATATATATATATAAATACATATATATATATATATATATATATATATATAGGTCTATGCACACACACACATATGTATATATATATATATATATATATATATATATATATATATATATAATCATTTACTATAATAATTACTTAATACCTACAGATACTAATGTTTCATCCTTTCAGGAATCTTCAGTGCAGGGTGTCACAAGTAACACCAGTCGTAGATGTCTGGCTTCTTCAGCGAGACTGTATCTATTCTGCTACCGTTTACCGCCTGAAATATCGTTGAAATTAAAACATTTTATTCTTAAATGATGTTTACGTCAGTCAGAGTGATCTAACCATTACATAATCTGCGCATAATATATATATATATATATATATATATATATATATATATATATATATATATATATATATATATACCGGAAAAATAATATAATTTGGTTGGTCAGCCACTGATATCAGCTAAATTGTTTAAACCTGTACAAAGTGACCGGTAATAATAACTCTCGAAAAGTGAAAAAGGGTGATGGGGAATGAAACCGGCCACAGATAACTAAACGAAGGATAAATAACAGTGAGGTGCCTTCACATGTTCCAAATTTTTAAAACATGATAATCTTACTTATTGCTCGCCTTTGTTTACGTGTTATCTCTAACATCAACTCTTGTGCACGTGCTATTATCCTCTGATACTGTTCAATGGTAAACACCGCATAAATTAATCAACTTGATCGTTCACCGTTAATCAACAAAAGCACGGTTAGAAATCTCTAGAAACATAGAAAGACCGACAGCGGCAGGGGCATCTCAAGTGATTGTCGTATCTAGGGTATTGCAGGCATAGCCCGTGCCATGGGCGCCACTCTGACATGGGCGCAAAAATTGATTGACAAAAATTAAAATTTGAACATATGCGTAATTACTGGAGCGAGTTTTTCTGCATAATTCCGATATATTCAAACCGGAATAAACGGAAGGCCACCACCTTCAATTTCTTCATAATAAAAATAAATGAGGTTTCTTTTTGGATAATTTAGAATTTTATTTCTTAAAGCAAGAATAACCATATACTTACTTTATTAAAACATTCATTTCATGGTTTATCTTTCGTTAAAATTGTGCCTGTATTATAATATTATGTAGGTTAGGTATATCTAAGGTATAAATTAAGAAGGGGCGCACATTCAAACTTTGCCATGGGCGCCATTTTACATAGGTACGCCACTGGCAACCGGACACTGCTACTGGGATGGCATTCTTACGGGTTTTCAAAATCTAATATAAATAATAAAAACAAATCCTATGAAGTGAAAACAGAATAAATTCTATAGAAGCCAATTCTGAGGTAACAGCGCAAAGCTATCAATGTACATTGATGTGGCGGGGAGGGAGGGTTAACATTACGAGCAAATGATGAGAAATGTAACCGACTTGTCCAGTAGATAAATAAGAATATGTACACAAGTAAGTAAACCTGGCGTTGTCTACACTTTTATGAAGAATCATCTATAAACTTGCTCGCATCTCTTCATCTCAGATGTCTTGTACTTTAATATATTTAACTGGAAAAGCACAACTTAGGAATTTCATTAGTATTTCCTGGTGTTCTGGACACATTAACACGCAGACATATAAATACGATGCAAATAGACACAGAGAATGTTCCGCTGAGTATGATCGCTATGTTACGGTAGCCCATCATGAATCAGAAGAAATGTGCTTATTTGGAGTGAAAAGGACTAAAGAAAGACCCGCGTAAACCCTCTTAATCTCTCATTACAATTTTAATAATTTGTTTTATTTTTATGACTTACTAGCAGGACCCGTTATCCGGTGTTGTCCAGTTGACGCAGTCTCCTTTCAAGAAAAATGAAAGTACGGTTGTGATTGGTGGTCATCTCCTCAACCTCTTCATGCTAAGAACGGATTTTTTTAGAAAAGGTACCTCTCTGACTTCCGCATGTTAAGAACGGCTTTCAGAATGGACAACTCTAACCGTCTCATGTAAAGAACGGTTTTAGTAATAGACACTCCCAATTATTCAAAAGCTCTGACAAATTTAAATAAGGTTTTCGTAATTACCATAGTAAAAAATCTATAGAGGTGGATTATTTATCCACAAAAAACATAAATAAAACAAAGTTATTGTCTCCTGTAGAGACATCGGTTAATATGTTTAATTTTCTTTCAGCAAGATTGTAACTGGAAAAGGCGACGAAATCGGCTAATATGGTTTATTTTATTTTTTTGCAAGGCCAATCGATTAATATTTTTAAGTTTGCTATGTTTTTAGCGACGCCAATCGCTTAATATGTTTAATATCTTTTAAGCAGGATTGCAATATGTAGAGAACGACGACAATAAGTTTTAATATGTTTAATTTTGTTGTTTTTTAGCGATGCTAATATTTAATTTTGTTGTTAGCACAATTGTAATATGTAAAGAGCGACGACAATTGGTTAAAATGTTTAATTTAGTCAGTTTTTTAGCATGATTTTCTTCTGTGGAGAGCGACGTAATATTGGATAATTTCTAGACTGTTCGTTTATTTATTGTATAAATGCACTCCGGACTGTGCGAATAGTCATATTTATCATCTGTTCTTCGGAGTGATTTAATCATAGTGTAGGACTTTAACTGTTATATATATATATATATATATATATATATATATATATATATATATATATATATACATATATATGTATATATATATATATATATATATGTATATATATATATGATTGTTGAGCTGGATTAAATCCGACGATATGAAATAAAATGGAGGTGGAAGGACCTGGATACTCAACGTTTCGCCCGATTTATGCGGGCTTCTTCAAGAGGGATGGTCATTGACGAGAGAGTCGGAGGATTGGGGCTATATATAATGATGGGGGAGAGCAACGTGTTTTGCTTATGTAAATTAGATGTCATATATACATATATATATATATACATTTTATGAGCGAAAAAATAAATTAGAGTAAACTAGTGTAGTGGATTACGTCTAAAAGTTAAAATATCGTAGATATTAAAAAAAATTGTGTTTGGAAATATAGCGGTGATAGATTAAGTAAATAAAATTACACGAGATTACGAAAGATTTTTTTTTTTTTAATTAGAAATAATTGAATTGGGATAAAATAGCGTAGTAACTTAAAAGATGGTGTCTAAAAATAAGAATAGGTGATAAAATGGAGTCTAAAAATAGATAATGATAAAATAAAATACAGTAAATAAGAAAATAAAAATAATAAAATTAAGTGAAATTACGAATTTTTTTTTATATCGCATTTAACCGGTGTCTAAGTTGTTCTCTTTAATAATTATTTTCGACAGAAAGGGAGCAACGTGGAAAAAAACCTTTTCTTTGCTTAATTATATTGCTGGAATGGGAGATTATAGCCGACTCAATTAAACGTCATTCAATTATTTCTAATTTAAAAAAAGAAAAAAAAAATCCTTTCGTAATCTCCTGTCATTTTATTTACTTAATCTATCACCGCTATATTTCCAAGCACAATTTTTTTTTAATGTATCCAGGTCCTTCCACCTCCATTTTATTTCATATATATATATATATATATATATATATATATATATATATATATATATATATATATATATAATCGTTTGCTATAATAATTATTAAATACCTACAGACACAGATTTTTAAAAGGTATAATTCATTATTTTTTAATCGGGAAATGGAAAGATTATGTTATGTGTACGTATTATGCTGTATATATATATATATATATATATATATATATATATATATATATGTATATATATATAACCAGTTAATGGCGGGGCAAGCACAATATCGGAGGGAAATATAGAATTTGACCCGGTCTTAACTGGTACCGATGGAAACACTAAATATTGAGAGATAAAAATAGGAACCTTTTCCTTGGTAGATGTGGCGATTGTGGTGGTGTTGCTCAGTGGATGTAATGTAGCATTTTATTATCCCGAGTGAATGTGGCAGAAATGGTTGTCGTAAGCAACATAAGATAGTTGTTGTCAGTGTAGATGTATTGAATTTGTATGTGGCGCCTTTTTTTTCAAATTTATGGTACTTTGATCAAGAAGGGAACTTCTGCAAAATACTGTATGTGGAGATATATTCCCGTTAGAAGTAAAAGAAGTAAAATCTCGTCTTTACTCTTTATACTGTGCAGCTATTTAGTATATTCTGAAAAAATCTAATACAAAGAAAAATACGCAATCATTCAGTTTCTTGTATTATTTCCAGGTATAAAACTTGTGTTAATCTATGTATATAATTATAAAAATCGGATGACCTTGATTGCTTTCTTGTTTATATCTTCGAAATGTAATGACAGATGACTTTATATATATATATATATATATATATATATATATATATGTATATATATATATATATAATGATTAGTTTTTTTTGGAAAAAGAATTCCAGCAGAGTGCTCAATTAAAAGGAAAATCCAAATTTTAAGAGCGTACTTATATTTTGTGTACAGAAAGTTGTTAGTTGAGACAGGTCATTGGTACCGTGTACCAATGACCTGTCTCAACTAACAACTTTCTGTACACAAAATATATATATATTTATATATATATATATATATATATATATATATACGAGCAAACAGTTTATAAAACATGTTAAAAAACACTTTGAAAAAGAGGTAAAAACATATTTAATCTGAAAAGGAAACACTTGATAAGTGGATAGTCATTAATCCGCGGAGTTTCGAAGAAATACTTTCCTTCTCATCAGAGGGTAGGAATTAGCAAAATCCGATCCTGCATTTTGCTAATTCCTACCCTCTGATTAGAAGGAAAGTATTTCTTCGAAACTCCACGGATTAATGACTATCCACTTATCAAGTGTTTCCTTTTCAGATTAAATATGATTTTAACTCTTTTTCAAAGTGTTTTTGAACATGTTTTATTAATTGTTTGCTCGTATTATAAGCTCTATTTCCTATTTGGTTTTATCGAGCTTTTTCAGCTAGCTGAGATAACTTTATAAATATTAATTCTTTAATATTTATATTATACTTTAATTTTACCATCTTGGATCATTTTGGTAAATTTAATTGTAATTTTTATTTCGTTATATATATATATATATATATATATATATATATATATATATATATATATATATATAAAGACAGAGAGGGAGAGAGAGGGGATAATTACATTGAAATTCTTATATAAGAATTGATATATAATAAGAAAATATATTTCTACAGAATATATATATATATATGTGTGTGTATATATGTATAGTCATTATGATAACCATTAGACCAGATTAATATGATCTTTAAGAAGTTGTTTCAAGCCATAATTATTCTTAGAATAAATAAATTTTAATATGAACCATTCACGCATGCATATTCCTGAAAGAGTTAGCACACGAATAAATATCCTATGACTGCCACGTACTAGTTTTTCAATTCTGACTCCTTAACATCCCTTTCGGGGGGGGATGAAAATGGATTATAAAGTTTTCCACATTTCAAGTATGTACATCGAAAACTCGCTGAGTATATAGGTTGAGGAGAGTACTCACCCATGCTAGTTCTCACTTTTATAGATATATGGATCACGTCGGTCGGTTGGTCGGTCGGTCAGTCTGTCCGTAACATTTTGTGCTTGGCGGATAGCTTTGACTTTAAGGGGTCGAACCAAGGAGAAACGAGGAAGGAGGTACGAAGTCCCCAAAAATATATTTATACAACGAATATGAAAGAAAAGTACGCCTATATAAAGTGCATGCTTTACTTAATAATCGCTGAAAAATCCTGGGTCCAATTCTCACCCTGATCTACATTAATGATCTTCTAAATCATATCCTAACTTTATTCGTAAACACTTATGCAGACGACACTACAATCTATGGCAGTACACCAACGACCGTAAACGCCAAAGTTTTCTCTGATTCTCTCTCCTAGTATATTGACCATGTGGTATAATGAGGAAAGTGGTTGCTGGTTATTTTTAATGAATCTAAAACCAAGCTTCTATCTCTGCACTATCTACGCTCTGATGCCAAACTGGTTGAAATGAATGACTCTCGTCTTGGTGAGACTTAATATTTTGACAAGCTTCTAGACTTGACCATTACTCCCAACTTGAAATGGAACACATATATCAAATTCATTGCCAAGGTCGCGGGAAAATGGTGGGATCCTTCTACCGTTCCAGTAGATATCTCACTCCTGGTGCAATTATCTACCTATATAAAAGCCAGGTACGTCCAACGATGGAGTACTTTTGCCACATCTAGGCAGGAGCTGCCAGAAGCAGCTTATTCTGCCTTGACAGTGTTTAAAATACTCTTCGTAGCTAAGTGGGGGATGCCCTTTTCTCTTCCCTGCAACCTCTTTCCCACAGAAGAGACGCTGCGAGTCTATCTCTGCTATATCGTAATTTTCGTGGCAAGTGTTCGTCTGAGCTTCAATTTATGGCCCCCTCGCAAAACTTTCACGAAAAACACGTCTAGCCAAAACCACTATCAATAATTTCCCACACTTATTATCTTTGTTTAAACCTAAATGTAGATTCCATGAACAAGGCTTGTGTATGTGTACAACTCTAATTTATGATTATCCAAAACGAGGCTAGGTTAGGGTTAGGGTTAGGGTTAGTCGAACAAATCGCTTATTGCATTTTGTGTTTGTACGATAGTGTTAATATTATGCATACCACCTCTTAAGTGTTGTCGACAACAGTGCGGCTAAAAATAACACCAATCTGAGCATTGCTTGACTTGAAAATTTATTTCCCCACCAGAAATACAGATTCTTCAATAGTTCTGGTAATTTGAAACAGTTTAACTTAAATCACTCTAATTCGAAAAGAAAGGATCTGATTGAGTTTAATATTTGGCACATCCAACTCGAAGGCTAGTATGAAAATAAACTATATATATGTTTTATTATAAGCGCTATCTATTTCTCAAGTCTGTTTATAGTGATACATCGTAGATTAAAGTATTAATAAGTATTTATAGCGTTGTGAAAGAACCTAGGATGTTTTTTTTAACATTATATAGCCGTTGATATATGTTGTAGACCTATGGGTAACAAATGAAAGAAACCACAAGTAGTGTAAAATGTATAACTATATGTTATTAATTTACAACATTAATAATTGTATCCTCACATTATCTGATCCAGAATTTCCGATCATCATCATCATCTTGCGGCCTCAGCCGAGATTGGACTCAATTCAACCTTCCAGTAATCCCCATCTGTCATATCACTTAAAGGATCTTCCTTGGTGATAAACGTATCTCGTTGTATGCTATCTGAAAAAGTTAACTTTCGCGATCGATTGCGAGATGATGGGTGCCTCCACAGTACAAATGATGAAACAAGTTCATCTGTGGCACGTGTACAATGCCCAGCAAACTGAACACGTCTCTTGCAAACTGAGGCTGATACTCTCAGTAAGTCTCCATATATCATTTCTAGAGTTGGGTGGTTTCGCCATGAGAGATTGAGTACTCTTCTCAAAAACGTGTGTAACATTTATCCAAACGATGCTGCTGTTTTACTGAAAGTGCCTAAGTTTCAGATCCATAGAGTAAGATTGGCTCAATTAGGACGTGGAAAACTTGGATTTTGAGTTTGCGAACAATATTGGATTTCCAGATCTTAGCAGTTTTGTTACAAGCAGTCCATGCAAAACCATTTCTAATGTAAAAGTCTTTCTCAGAGTTCCTGATGTGTGATCATAGATAATTGTAGTCTTCAACACATTTGCATTTGTTATTTGTGAGTGTTTTAATTTCGTAGTTGTTGCGAATGTTAATTGGCATACACTTAGTATGGGTAGCATTCGGGTGAAGCCCTGCACAGTGTGTTGCTGATTCAAGAGGGGATAGGACTGCCTGGACACTAATGAGGTTGTCAGACAACAGCACAATGTCATCAGCAAACTGGCATCAGTGATGTAAAGTGCAGGATTACGTGAACTTCTGGGTTGATACACCAGTCAATGGTCATTGATTGTATCCACAGAGATACGCAGGCTGTAGTCTATTACAATGATGAAAAGGAAAGGTGTTAGTGGATCAACTTGGAGAATACCAGCCAGAATGTTGAAAGGTTCTGTTTCACCATATTGGCCCAAGACAATTGCCTTTGCGTGTGTATACAATAGTTTAGTTGCTTCAATGATTTCTTCTGATATGTCATAGAGTTCAAGAATTTCAAACCTACTCCCACGGTTTGCTGAAGTCCTCAAACATAAACAATCAGTTAATATATTTTGGTGTATCTACTTTTCTGTTCGTTTGGTAGACTTTTTTCCGAGTTTGCAATTTACAACAAATTCTATATAAAGACTAGCAAACCGCCCACCGTTTCCCTGCCGTAAGATACGCTAAAATATAATAGTTTAATTCATGCAAACTACTTATATATTATTATAGGAGCAATGCTCTATCAATTATTATATGAAATCTAATATATAGTAATGATAACCAAAACGATACTTATATAACTTTGACGCCATCAGATAAAATCGAAACCAAAGCATATAAATCTGAGCCACACCCATACGCGAATGTATATATATATATATATATATATATATATATATATATATATATATATATATATATATATATAAGAGAGAGAGAGAGAAAGAGAGAGATAGAGAGGGGGAGAGAAAGAAAGAGAGAGAAAGAGAGGGACAGACAGACAGAGAAACGCCAAACAGTTATGTTATCATTAGAGCTATGACAACAGCATATTCTTTTCCGTTGTTTTGATTCTCAGGTATATATCCAATGAATAATCAGATTATTCATTGAACATTTGAATAGTCAAGTCGATGCCTGATGATATCTGTTGTTTGATTGAAACAAGTGGCTGTTTGTAGCAGCGAGATGTGAGCATGTTTATATAACAATAAACAAGTATTATATATATATACATATATAAATATATATATATAAGTGACGTTTAACGGTGTATATATATATATATATATATATATATATATATATATATACACACACATTTCATTTTATATGTTACATTTCAAAAACGAAAAAGTCGTTGAAATTCAACAAAGTGTGTGTGTCGGCCTAGCGTTGTGAAAGAACCTAGGATGTTTTTTTTAACATTATATAGCCGTTGATATATGTTGTAGACCTATGGGTCACAAATGAAAGAAACCACAAGTAGTGTAAAATGTATAACTATATGTGTTTCTCATATATACTTCAGAAGCAAAGGAACGTGTTCGTAGCATGCGGTTAAATATTGTATGACTGTCTCTATCTTGTCTCTATAGCTTTCTCTATGAATGGTTGATTCCACTTAGTTCTTAAATAGGGGTGAATTGGGTCCAACAACGATATATTCAAAGAAATATGACGCAATTCATATCTTTTTTGGTCATTGGATTTTTATGTTAGATAACTTTTGAATGGACGTGTATGCGTCAAATTATTACATGATAGATACTTTCAGTTAAGAATAAGTAGATTTGAAAACACTTTTAAAAGATCGTGTAAAGCTGATCTCATGGTTATCGCACATAATTCACTGTTTATTTTTACTTACAAGAAGTGAAAACTGTTTAGAGAAAAAACATAATACTCTCATGCATATGTCTCAGTTTCTGTCCAAGAAGTAAAATATAATATTTATGCGTATATTACGAGTGGACAACTCCGGGCGGCCTTATAGTAATTGTGTATAATTATAGAGCAGATATTCGTCGCAGATAGTGATTATATGTTTACAACAGAACTAATGATTGTATATAAGAGCGTGACATTTGCGAATAGATGCTTCGAAATAAATCATTTGGTTAAGGGCGTTAGAGCAACAACTGGAACGTTGGCATACCGCAATCCTAGCGATTTCGAGTTATATCAAGCCATATCTGCTTCAACAATCTTTACGGGTAACTTATTTTATTTAATTATTTGCGGACTATTATGCTCATCTTCTAATTGTTGTTTCACGACGTTTCGGCCAACTTATCCTCTGGCCTTCTTCAGGTGGTAAAATGCGACAAGATAGAAATGCTGAGTCTCTTAACTGTATCCTCAGTAATTTGTCGTCTCACCACGTCTTGGCCAATTAAGCCACTGAGTAGGATTGAAACTGCTATCTTCCGACAATGCTACCCTGGGACCGTAGAGACTCAACGTCTCTACCCACTGCATTACGCTCCCGGAAAAGCGATTCAGGGTAGATTTCTTGGTCTTATATATCCAAGCTTTGTTTCTTTATTATCTAGCTTTCCATCATCGGGTGCGTACCGAACGGTTTATTATTTTTATTATTGGTACCCTGTTAAGATGAGCAATTTATACATTTATGTATTTATTTTCGGATTATTATCTCCTACTTGGTGTTTCGGCCAATTATTCCTCTGGCCTTCGTCAGGTGATTAACCGCGAGGGGATAAGAATGTCGAATCTCCCAAGTGCATCAACAGTAAATAGTGCTCTTCATAAACGGTAAAGAAAACAGCTAATTAGTGGAGAGACATTAATTAATTCCATTAAATTTAAAGGATGAATTTATGTAATTTTACTCTTTCTCTCTCTTTCTCTGTTTCCTGGAAGATCCACAATTACATGTTTATATTGCAAAAATGTATTAGACATCTGTAAAGGTGTTATTGCATACAATTAATTGAACATTGAATTTTACGAATAGCTGAGGGATTTCGATTTTATACTCTTCTCAATCGTTTAAGTATGTTTATCCTCATTGTAGATTACATCTAAGATTTCCAGTAAACATAAAAAAGATACATAATCTAAATAGATCTGAATCCTGTGTTCCATATGCATATACACACACACACATATATATATATATATATATATATATATATATATAACTACTTCATTTACTCACATAAAATTATTATACGAAAGTATAGATTTATGCGTAAACTTTAAGTATTTACTTCAAAAGTGCTCAATACGTAGGTAGAGCTAGTTAGTAATTTATAAAATATATATGACGATTAAGCTGCACTGAATATGCGGCGTTTCATCCACTATAGGATTCGTCAGGCTTATGCACGAATTCTGTGGTTGTTTCTCATTTTTATATATGTTGAGGATTTTACAATTTTACGAGAAACAACCACAGAATTCGCGCATAAGCCTGACGAATCCTATAGTGGATGAAACGCCGAATATTCAGTGTAGCTTAATCGCCATATATATTTTATAAATTACTATATATATATATATATATATATATATATATTCACCTGTCATCTATTTTTAAAAGGTGAAATCGCCCGATCGTTGAAGATAAACTGAAAGCAATCAAGAAAGCAAGCCATGTCCACAAAGTTTTTTTTAAATTATATAGATGAAAAAAGTTTTGATGATCGAATTATGGCAAGCTTGTGAAATGGAGATTCAGTTCAAGATTGCATCAATATTTGTTGATATATCAAGAGGTATTTTCTTTAAAGTAAAGCCCGTGCCCATAGATTCACCGTATGATATTAGAGCCAGCAGAGTGTCGCTGAGTTCGTGTTATAAGGCTCAGGTGATTGTCCTTTTTTTTTGATTTACCTAAGATTCAAGCAAGTTACTCAAGACGCACAAAAGACTGACCTTACTGAGATAAAACTTACTGATTTCCCGTATTTTTAATGCTGAACCGAGTGAAGAAGTTTCCCAACGTGGTGAGAAGCATTTCTTGTGTATGCAAGCATTGGGCAGCTTTGTAAGTATGGGAGCAAATTTCGCTCACAGTAATTTTTTTTACGTATTATGTTTGGAATATTGGCAGGATCAATTGTTTTGCAGGTATCAAGATTATTGATGCATGTTTTCTAAGATTGATTTTCATGATATCGAGGGAAATTAAGATTAAAAGCGATTCTGATGACAATGGGGGAAATATTATCCAAAGTTTTTGCAAAACCGTTGGTTTAAATATTAGCCTTCTGTTAGTTTAAGACATGATATTATTTAAACTCTAAATATCTACGATGAATTATTATGATTACTGCATCTGAAAGTTACATCTGTATTTTTAAGATATTGACGGTGTGAGACTCTAACAAAGCAATCCCTAGCATGGATGTGCATCAGAAGCAAAAATGCGGCATTGAATTTCTCTATACAGAAAAAAACTGAAGCGATCAGAATTCACCAGCAGCTGTTGAACGTTGTGGAAGCCAATACAGTAAATGTAAGTAAGTTTAGAAGATGGGTGTGTCGATTTCACAGAAGCGACAGAGTTGCATACCGCGGACGACCGTACACAGCCATCCTACATCGCTAATAAAGGTGCATTAAAAACGGTGATGACTATGTAAAACAAAAAATCTGAAGATCACTCGTGTTAATAGTACCACTCCCGTCTTTGTTGCTCTTGAACGTTTTACTTTTTGAGGAAAAAAAGTAACTCATAATATTTGATTTAAAAAAAGAAGTGGGATTCTTTTCTATTACACGTGATTTCTTATCCTGTATTTAACCCTGACGCCACCAGATGGGATTGTCTTTAGATTCGGGCTTTCTGAATTAAAATGCAACAGTCGTTGATGCTATTGTTTTCTTATTCTTTCTGCTAAGTCACGAACAAAACCAACGATTTTCTTTTTCCAAGTACGGTTCCAGATTAGAATGTTCTGAGGACATCGGTTTCAATCCTACTCCAAGTCAGCTAGAGGTTTACTTGGCCAAAACGTGGCGAGACGACAACAACTACGCAAGGTAGTAATTGGTGAGAATTCAGTTAAAAAATTCGGATGTCCTATCCCGTCGCGGTTACCGTACGAAGGCCATAGGAATAGTTGGCCGATACATCGTGAAACAACAACTATTAAGGTGAGGATAATAGTCCGCAATAAAAAAAAAATAATATATAATACTCATCTCAATAATGATTTCCAATTAAATAATATATATATATATATATATATATATATATATATATATATATATATATATATATATATCATTCGGTTCGCACCTGACCATGGAAGAATAAATAATAAATAAAAGTGGATTCATGAAAAAAACAACAAAAAAAAATCCAACCTTGATCGCCCCACGGGACCTGTGGCGCAGTGGATAGACGTTGAATCTCTACGGTCCCTGGTGAGGATTGTCTGAAGATACCCAATGCCGACCAGAGGCCTACTTGGTTAAAAAGATGGTGAGACGACAACAACTATGGATGGCAGTAATTGCTGAGGATTCAGTTAGAAGATTCGGAGTTCCTATTCCGTAGCGGTTACTACCTGGCGAAGGCCAGAGGAATAGTTGGTCGAAACGTCGTGAAACAGCGACATAGAAAAATGAGAGTAATAGTCCGCAATAAATAAATTAAGAATTTTCCTGTACCAAACAGTCAGACTTAACACTATGAATGAATATTCGAGGATGTAAAGAGCTTAAAGCATGAATTTACCAAATTACTGGATTCAGCACTAGATCATCTGAAAAAGGCTAATATGCTATGAAACATTGCAACCAACGCAAACACCGCGAACAAGTATTTGAAGATATTAAAAAAGTAAAGCATTAAATCGATTTCTAACATAACTGAATGCAGCATTAAATAACCCACAAACGGTCGTAAAACAAGGCAACAAAAACAAACACGATAAATAAATAACTAAAGCAAAAATATTTTTTTCCGAAGTAACGGGATTCCAGAAAAGGGTTGATATGCAATTAAAAAAAATAAAAAACGCAAATAACAGAATGATTTTTGTTTCTTGCTTTCTTGACAGAATTTTGGAAGCCGTCTAGGTAATTACTAAGAAAAGCTGCGAGAACTGACATCGATTCTAAAGTTTTAGCGTATTTGAATCCGTTTTCGTTTTTTCTTCTTGCTATTTTCGCTTCTCTGAATCGATTCTAATAATGATTTTCCTCTCTTTTTTTTCATAAGTCAGAAACCTTGGAACTACAAATAGGTAACATCAAAAGATACTTCATTTTTTAATCACGCTTGATTGAATTGTCTTGAAATTGCTTTTATTGTAAATCGGAATCAACACTTACATCAACGATCACTAAAATTTATTGGTTCATAATGAACCATAATAGCATAATGTTAAGAGCGTTCCTAAATATGCCGGAAGACCAGAGTTCAATCATTGGTCGAATACTACAAAGGTCTTAATAATTTAACTTAATGCCCCCTTGCTAGCTTAACGAGAGCTTCTTGTGAGATTTAGCAGAGAGGACCATAGATTAAAGCTTAGATTAGTTTTGCCATGAGCATTACGATAGAGCAGAGATAGGTTCGCACCATCTTTTTTGCGAAAAATAGGTTTCAGGAAGAGGAAAAGAACATCATTTACTAGATTTGAAAGCTGGGTTCGAACACCGTGGAGGCATTACTGGGTTCCTCGGGCGGTTGCTCCCCAGTTTCGGCAACGGTACTCAATTTATGACTATTTTACTCTTGTACAGGCAGAAAGATTGTGTCAAGAGGGAGATACCTTCTGCTCGGCGCCCCTATCCTGCCTAAATAAAGTTCAGAACCGGCTTCGAAACCTAGGTGGTAATGCACTTCTCTGCAGCCTCTTTCCCACAGAAGAGACATTGCGAGCCTGGCTCTGCCCCATGGTTATTTTCATGGTAAATGTCTGTCTGAGCTCCAATCTATTGTCCACATTGTCAGACTTTCACAATTAACATGCAATCTCCTCCCACTCCCTATATGTGCCTAAATCTAAACAGAAATTCCAGAAATACAGCTGTTTTCCTAGAACTGTCTACTTGTGAAACATTGTTCCATTGATCTGTTTCCCGGCCGACCACAGTATAGTAGCCTACAAGTTTAATTTAAACGAGTTCTAGTTGAAACATGCCTTACAAGAATCGAGTGTACCAAATTTAGACCGTTAACGATAAATACACTACCATCTTACATTCATTAACTCTTATCCACGTGTGATCTTATTGCTTGAGATGTATCGATTTCTTTGTAAAAGAAAAACTGTTTCTCCGAACGTTAGTTATGCGTTTGCCATAGTGACTGATTGGTTTCGTCTGAAATAAAGAAAAAAAAATAAGCTTACGTTAAAAATCTTTTGTAAAAAAAATGTCCGTATCGTTTCGGGGCACATACTAAAACAATAGTATAAAATAAAACTGTTTTTCGTTTAGGCTAAACCTTCATTATAAGCTCAGTCAATGCCTGCGTTCAGTCAGGAAAGACAAAGAATACCCCACTGTAGATAAAGCTGCGAGTGTAATTGTCAATCAAGAGCAACACAATCCCCAATCACGCCTCTCCAGTCCGAGTCCAGTGACAAGGAGAAGTCCTACACGACTAGAAACAATGCCGAGGTTAGCGGAGAGTAACTACAACATCTGGAAGTCCGAAATCGTCACCCATTTAGTACTGACTAGGTTCAACGTTGTTTAGTAGTTAGTAATATTAATAATAGCAATAGAGATAGAAATAGCGTTTAAATGATAAGGAATAATGTACATGGTGACGATGACGATGAGAGAAGCGTTTGTTTCGAAAGTAGGTTAAAAAATATAAGTAAGCGGATTAGTGATAGGCCGACATAGAAAAACAGAAGATAATCGTGAGCACGTGTTACTGACTAAGGGAATTGCTCTTTGAGATAAAGTATACAAAGTTTTTTTTTTCTCTCAGAACAGGAATCTCAACAAGTTATATTTTCAAAAGTTATATGAATGTAACGATACTTAGCTACGATTAAAACCCATACAGTCTAACTCCACGGAAAAGATACCCTTTTCGAAAGCAACGCCCAACCGCGTTTCACCGATTTCTTACCAGAGATTTGTTTTAAATGCATTTCTTTCGATTTGCTTTTCATTCGTGGGTCGGTGATGATTTTTAAAAATCTTTTAAAAGAGGTCGACTGCAACGAACGTCTCTGAAAAATATAATTTATATATATATATATATATATATATATATATATATATATATATATATATATATATAACTACTGCAATTACTCACATAAAATTAATATACGAAAGTATAAACTTATGCGTAAACTTTAAGTATTTACTTCAAAAGTGCTCAATACGTGGGTAGAGATAGTTAGTAGGTCATAAAACATATATGGCGATTAAGCTACACTGAATGATCTGCATTTCATCCACTCTATGACTTTTCAGGCTTATGCGCATAAGCCTGAAGAGTCCTACAGTGGATGAAACGCGGAATATTCAGTGTAGCTTAATCCCAATATATATTTTATAACTATATGTATATATATATATATATGTATATATATATATATATTATATTATATTATTGGTAGTATTATTTAAACAAAACCAACATGTGTCAACCAAAGAGTGCTCGATGTTTATACACACAAATATAAATATGTTGGATGTGATAACTAGTGGCTATACATGTGCAAACATGTTTCAGTGACCACCCTTCCAGGAAAAATCACCTCATCAGGCCAAGAATATCCACGAGAGAATCCGTATAAAACATTACCTCTTTTTATAATTAAAACTAATAAATGGAATAATATAATTTCCAAGGTTAAGACAGTGGTAACCAGATAAGATAGTTTATCACATTATACAAATTGATGTGGGATCTCCCAATATAATTTTATAGTTATGCTCTTTTTTCCGCCATATTCATTTCTGTTCTGTACATCATATACATTCATCAGTTGAGATTATTAATCCAATCTTTATTCATTATACTAGTTATTTTAAAATAGATAATATACGTTTAAAACACAACATTACATTTAAAACAGGTGATTAAACGTTTAAAACTAAATAAAATTATGAGATGATAGATTAACGATTGAATAAGTAGTAAATAAAATATATATGAGATGGTTACTCATGGAAAAAAAACGATTAAAAATTAAAAAAATTAAAGAAAAATTAAAAGTGGCTTTTAGTTAATCATACACATTTTACTCGGGTTAGAATATGTATGCGTTAACCTTGGAAATGATATTATCCCATTTATTGGTTTTAATTATAAAAAGATGTTTTTGACGGATACTCTCGTGGATATTCTTGGCCTGATGAGGTGATTTTCCCTGGCCGGGGGTCACTGAAACATGTTTGCATATGGGTAGCCATTTGTTATCAGATCCAACATATATATGTATATATATATATATATATATATATATATATGTATATATATCACAATAGAAAAATGCGACCATTAAAAGTAATATGGTTAAGCTTAAACGTGGAAAAGTGAAGGATTAGTTGTTAAAACTGGAAAGGAAAAAGACAATATATTCTAGTAAACAATGTAATAAATCTATAACTTAAAATATTGCAGCTTTAAGAATTGATTATATAATGTTGTAAATTGAATTAAAAAATTATTTTTCATGATTTTTCCAGGCTTCCAATAAAGTCACTAGTTCATTGTTTAATTCCAGTTTAATTTTTTGCCCTCATTAGCACATATTTAACTACAATCTAGGGCACTCGTCTGCTTTCAATAAAATCCCCCAATTATCTTCCTTTCATTCTTTCATTCTCTCTGTGTTCCTAGTTACTTTATTTTTCGACACAGCAGTGAATTAGTAGCCACAGTAGTTGATGAAACGACGCGGTTGCTATGGAAACCAGTTATAAAAAGCGTCGCTCATCTCCTTACATATTTTTATGATTTTGAACACCAGGAGTTCAATATAACTTCTGTTTTACTGGACGAAAATTGCTTCTTTTTTTTTCAAATATAGCCGAGAAGGTGATCCATAAACTGCAATAATTGTTTGGAATTTGGTCGAAAAATGAGTGAGCGGTGAAGATTTAAAGCAATTCACAACCATATATTCCAACACTACCGTAGTTGAGCGATATATATGGAAGAGTATAAGAAGGCTGTAGCAATTCAGAAACTGGGTGCTGAAGTGATGTAAACTATGAAGTGAAAACAAAAACGAAGCTATTGTCGGTTTTTAATGCTGTATATTTATTTACTCTCCAAAACAATTACAAATATACTATCTGAGAAAAAAGGAATTTAATATGCATATAGATATATGGATCGATAATAATCAATGTAGAATTGGCTTTATGATAAGTCCGCATGAGTGAAAATATAATATCTATGCGTTTTATACGAGCAAGCAACGCCGGGTAGCCTTTACTTTAAAAGTTAACGTACTTAACGAAAACAATTGTATTTGCACAGGCGCAGAGATCTTACGTAAATCCAGTTACGCCTTCCAAGTGCCAACGTTTCAATTTTGACCATTTCGAATCTATTTTTACAGCTAAAAAACAACAGTCTGTGGATCAATAATTTAAAGTCTGTAGATCAACAATTTACAGAGTAGTTTTGTAGAGACCCTTACACATACTGTGACCCAAGGTCATTTTGTTAATATGTACGGCTGGAACAAACATAGAAGTTAAAAACATTTAACATTTGCTATATCAGAAAGGTTATAATCCAATTGTGAACACACAGGATATAAAAACCAGAAAATTGAATATTTATCGATAAAATGTTTGATGAAAGTACATATTTGCCTTTTCACGTCGTACGTATGCCGCATAAATATACTTTAAGTTCTGTGTATGTTTTTTACGGGCAAATTATGTTGCAATTTCTTAGAATAGCTCGCGTTATTTTGAAATTGATAGATTTTATACACGCAGTTTCTGCTTTTGTAATAAGAATAAAAAAAGATTAAGTTAAATAAGGTAATTAGCCGCCATCCAGATGATTTAAGTCACATCAAATAAACCAGGTTAGTACAGCAAATGCGAAACTATACAGATATTCAGTATTGGATGTAAAAGGCTAGTATAAATGCATGTCGTGAAAAATGTGTTTAAATGTATGTATGTATGTATGTATGTATGTTGGTATGTCAATACAAACAAAGAGGTCAAAGCCACATTGCGACGTGAGCTAAGAAAAATGAAAAACCAATGGTGGATGGATATAACGGAGCAGATCCAAAGGGCATTTGACACAAAAATGCGAATGAATTTTATGGACTCCTGCGCCAAGTGTTTGGTCCTGCTACCTCTACAATATCACCCCTGATGTCGAAAGATGGTTCTGTGGTCATTAAGGATCCAGAGAATATCTTGAAGAGATGGCAGGAGCACTTTACTGATGTGTTTCACAATCCCTCAGCAGTGGATGCTGATGCAATTGATAGCCTGCCACAATGTGATACCATATTCAGAATGGATCGTTTGCCTAATCTGGTTGAGGTGCAGTTGGCTATCGCACAAAACAGCAGTGGAAAGGCACCTGGTTTGGATGGTGTTCCGGTGGAGCTTCTTAGGACTGGAGGTGCGAATATTGCTAATGCTATCCTTGGTTTTGTTGAGGAAATCTGGCAAGGTGTTCCTGTTCCACAGGATTGGATTGATGGTGTCTTGGTTACCCTGTTAAAGGGAAAGGGACAGAAGAATGTTTGTGACCACTACCGTGGGATTATGCTTTTAGAAGCTGTTGGAAAAGTTCTCGCACGACTTCTATTAAACAGGTTACTGGAGGATATTTGTCCTAATGCTATTCCGGAATCAAAAAGTGCTTTAGGGCTGGCAGAGGAACTATGGATATGATTTTTTTCAGCTCAGAGGGTGCAAGAAAAATGCATTGAACCACAGATGCCACTACATCAAGTGTTTGTTGATTTAACCAAAGCATTTGACACGGTAAACAGGGATGCTCTGTGGCTAATCTTGGAGAAAGTAGGATGTCCTCCAACCTTTGTTAGAATATTCAAGGAACTGCACAGGGACATGAAAGCTCGAGTCTCATTTAACGGAAAATTGTCTGATGAAATCCCTGTTGACAATGGTGTCAAACAAGGTGATATTCCTGCCCCTACTCTTTTCTCTATATATTTTGCTGTTCTGCTTGCTCATGCGTTTCGTGATTGCGATAGGGGTGTCATGTTAAAGTTTCGAACCACAGGTCACATTTTTAATCTTATAACATTTAATGCCAGAACCAAGCTACATCATGTCTTGGTCAAGGAGTTGCTGTATGCAGACGATGCTGTTTTTTGTCACACACTGAAAATGATATGCAGCATATAATGAATAGCTTTGCTGACTCCTGCACTGCCTTTGGTCTGAGGATTAGTCTCTCTAAAACAAAGGTGATGTTCACTCCTGCACCGGGCCAATCATACGTGGAGCCAAACATCATGGTCTGTGGTGCTAGACTGGATGTAGTTGATTCATTTGTGTACCTTGATAGTTCTCTGTCGAGGGATGGCTGTCTTGACACTGAAATCCACAGGCGAATTCAGAAGGCATCTGTTGCTTTTGGGAGGTTGGAAAAGAGAGTGTGGTCTGATCGTGGCATCACAGACTGGACTAAGATCTGCGTTCACAAGACTTGTGTGCTGACCACATTGTTGTACTCATCGGAGACCTGGGCATTGCATCAAAGGCACATTAAATGTCTTGAACGATTTCACCTAAAATGCTTGAGACGTATCTTAAACATCAAGTGGCAAGCACAAGTACCCGATACTGAAATCCTCATGAGAGCATGTTGCTCTAGTGTTGAGTGTAATCAGATCTCACATGCGTTGGGTGGGTCACTTGGTTCGAATGAAAGATTGTAGGCTGCCAAAACAATTTTTTTTACGGGGGGTTGGAAAATGGCAAGCGCCCTCAACACAAGCCTAGGAAGAGGTTCAGGGACTTTACAAAGAATAATTTGAAAGTCTTACAGATCGACATCAACACATGGGAAGAACTTACTCTGCAAAGGCCGAAGTGGTTAAAGCTTGTACGTGAGAGTTGTGACGCTCTAGAGAAAAGAAAGCAGTCCCACAGTAATCTGAAGCGAAAGTTTCGCAAAGGTTTTATTGATGGTCTCAACCATGATCCACAGAGCTGGAAGTGCGACACTTATGAACGAGTGCTTTTGTCAAAAGCTGGCTACGTCAACCACCTTAAGTCGCACAAAACTCCTGTTCAGGTCAACTTTGCACCTATTAGTACAGACCAAATGATCTGTTTGACATGCAGTAAAGTTTGCAAGTCTACTGCTGGTCTGAGAAGACATGTGATTGTTCATAAGAATACCCTTCAACCTCCAGAGGAAGTTAACTCAATGGAAATTGCTCAATTTGTATGTCACATCTGCTTCAGGATGTGCAAATCTGCGGCAGGGGTGCAGAGTCATCTGAGATAGCATGGACGGCAAGATTAGAATAACTCAGCGTGACGGCGATCATCTGGAAAGATGCAGCAATCATCATCATGTCTACATAAAACTTCTGACAGAAGGGACAGATTTTCACAAGATCGAAATCATTTTGAAGCGCGGCTATTCAGACGACAAATATCGAAAAAATTGGCCACAAACAAATCCTTCAACTGGGCCTTTTTGTACAGGGAGGATCGGTTTTTCTTTTTCGCTGACATTTTTTGCAAGTGCAACCCTCGCTTCCACGACGTCGCATAAAAGGCGTTATTTCGTTACAACCTCGGTGGGCACATCGGTAAGACGGTTTGTTGTTTTATCCCTTTTTTCCTCTGGTGCTATACGGGTTAAAGCTAGCTAACTACTCCCACTTTTTTTATTATTTTCATTTTTTTGCGCTGGTATTTTGTTTTGTTTTTTGGGGGGTTGCGCTTATCTTGCAAAACTTTCGAAATAGTTCACGTGTATACTTTTTACTGGTTATATATTTTATTGTTTAGTATCTTTGTAATATTTTGTACGAATTAACATCCATGTTAATTGGTATCAACACAATAGCGTAACTAACTTCAATTACATAATGATTGATTACAAACTGAAAAGAAATACACTGAACGAAAAAGATAGTAAAATAGATTACAATATTATGAATTGATATTTTTTATAATAATAATTATGATAATAATAATGATGATAAGAATAATAACATTAATAATAAGAATAAAAAATAATAATAATAATATGAATAAAAATAATAAAAATAATAATAATATAAATAATAGTATAAATAATAATATAAATAATAATAACATAAATAATAATATTATAAATAATAATAAAATAAATAATAATAATATAAATAATAATATAAATAATAATATAATTAATAATAGTATAAATAATAAAAATATAATATAATATAAATAATAGTATAAATAATAAAAATTTAATAATAATAATAACAATAATAATAACAATATTAATAACAATGATAATAACAATAATAATAACAATAATAGTAATAAGTTTATATGATGGAAATTTATAATTATTATCATAAAGAACTATTTGGACCAGAGTCCCGATGTTAGACATTCAAATAAATCATCATCATCATCATCATCATCATCATCATCATCATCATCATCATCATCATCATCCAGTCCGTCAGTTTTGACGATGACTAGGGGGCTCGGTGCTTTATTCTTTGGTGTTAGCATAGTCTCATTCCATCGCCAAAGGACTTTCCACCTTGGCTCCAAACTTGCTTGTACAGTTTAGGTGCAGTATCTGTTTCACATCAGATAGACACTTCTGAACCTTCAATGCTCATGTTAACCAAGGAGACCGCAGCTTCTCGCCGAAAGTAATCTCAATGAGGTAAACAGCCGACCTATCGTGTCCGCTACTACGCCTTTTCTTTCTGGATGAGGTTCCATAGCCTTTTAAGAAAAACTGCAAGGCAGAGGTAGGATTTGAAGTCAGAGTTCCCATGTCTTAGCCTTTTTTTGTGATAAGGCCCACAAAACAGTGGTGTTGTATTTGGGGGTGGTTTCCCTAGTCTTCGCCCAACCAGAGGCACCCACAAGATAGTGGGGTAGGGGTTGGTAGTGTGACAGGGCATGTCCGCATATCGGCGGACCATAACGCTCTACCTTTGAGGTCTCCTACTATTCCGAGATCTAATACAAGTTTAGCCTGGGGCCGCAATGCACCCAGTTACCGCATGTAATACACACACACACACACACACACACACACACACACATACATACATATATATATATATATATATATATATATATATATATATATATATATATATATATATATATATATATATATAAATTAATTTAAAACCTCGGCCTTGGAAGAAGCGTCTTAAAATCTCACCATTTCTTCATTCTACGCATAATTCCTCTTTCCTATATTTGGAACTCACTCTTTTTTTCCTTCTAACAATTTAGTATTTTTTTCACGGAATCCTGCCTTTTGGATACGTCGAAATATTTTCCAGTAACGCGATTCCTTTGGATTCTTACTTTAACAAACTTTTCTTTGATTTTACCGTTATTGGATATTCTACTTTTCACCCGACCATCAATTTACGTGAAATCATTTTTCTATTTTCCCCATTCTCTCTGTTTCACTATTTTTTTAAATTTTTACTGATTCCGCATTTTGCTAATTCCTAACCTCTGAGTAGAAGAAAAGTACAATCCACTTTATTTGTGTTTGCTTTTTGAAAATTAAATATGTTTGCAACTCTTCTTTAAGTGTTTTAATTCTTTGTTCTTATATATATGTATGTATATATATATATATATATATATATATATATATATATATATATATACTAGCAGAAGTACCCGTCGTTAACTACGTTCAAAAACAGCCAACAGAAAATGGACTGTGATTGATGAAAGTATGATAAGTTATGAAAAAGAGGGGGTTTTAAAGAGGTAGATTTTGATAGTCAAAAGTCTTACCCTAAGCAAAATATGATGAAATTAAAGATAATTTTCGCGAAAATATATTTTTTTATATCAATTTTGTTTCCATTCGTAGCCAAGAGTGACCGACAAAATGATGTTTCCTTACAAACAGAAAATGTTATATATATATATATATATATATATATATATATATATATATATATATATATATATATATATATATATAAATACAAGAAATAAATGTTATGATAGTACATTAAAAGTTACTTTTATGGGAGAAAAGATCATTGGTGTGTAGTGTTAATTAGTTTGTAAAAACTTTTTTTAATTCACGAACCGGTTTAACAAAAACCAAAATGGAAGCGACTTTGAAATGGAGAGCCCCGTTTTCAATTTGAAGGAGGGCCCCTGTTTTCAATTTGAAGGAGGGGCACCTGAGCATTCTGTGTTAACAATTTAAGAGAGTTCCGTCAACGTAAGGAATAATTATAAACATATTTTAATGTTTCCGTTATTTTGTGCTTGAGGAATATTCGATTATGGATTGTGTAGTTTATATAAAAATTAATTTAAGTAGTTATCGCCTCAAATTTCGTTTTAATTTCGGTTCGCTGAAATTATTTCAAGTAAAGAACATTAAAAACTATTTAAAAAAAACATGAACTGAACTTTTATTGACTATGGTAACATTTATTTCTTGTATATTTCTTTTTTCGGGTAGTCGTTTGTTGGCTTTTCTGCTAAACACTCCTAATAAATAATATCGACGAAATATCGAAAAACAAAGAAACAAAAAACAATTTTGAAAAATAATGAAGCTATAATTACTTTAGTAAAATAATCCGAAATAGCAAAATGGAATATTAAAAAAGCAAACACGTAATTACTTTAGTTTTTTAAAACAAAGAATCGATATAAATATGAATAAGAAGGAAATGGCGCCCTTTTCAAGCAGAACAGCTGCGTTTCAGTTTTACAGTATTAAACGGTATAGTATTGCGCCGTTGGATTCAGGGTGGTACTATTGTAATGTAAAGAACATGCAGAAAGGGTTGTAATCAATTGGATTCTTTCTAGTACACTGACAAAAAAGCTTAAACAGATATAAAAATAAAGATAAAAAGGTAATGTAAACGTTTTAAGACGACACGTAATCACGTGAGTAGGATTCTTTCCTTCTTTTGACACGATAACAATTAACGTTCTTATTTTTTATTATTTATCTATTTATCTATTTTCGAATGAGATCCACGTTCAAGTGGAGAAGGAAAAACGGAGTTATGCAATATTTGTGTCCAGAATTGTCTAAAGATCCGACTTTTTGGGAGGGACTTTCACTTTAATAAGAACGTGAAATTATGAGGTGAATTTATTCGACACAATATGATTCAACTCAAAAAATAAATAAAAGCTTACGTGAATAAAGATTAAAGTTAAGGTGTTATTGTGGACCCTCGCCCCTTTTAAAAAAACGTGTTAAACGTTGTGACATATTTACATTCCAAGGAGGTCAGGCGCGAACGAACACCAAATAATTTTTCATACCATATTTCTTCAAGCTGAAACATAATTATCAAAGTATACTTACGTAAATAGATATGAAAAGTCTTTATTAAAGTTTGTGCTATATATCTATGGAGTACAGGCGCGAACCCAGGCCCCATATATTTATTATACCATCCCTGTTTATGTTGTAACATACTTATCAAAATATTCGTATGTACATCTATATCAAAAACACTTGTAAACGTTTTTTTTTTAATTTTTTATTTCCATACTTTGGGGGTCAGGGGCGAACGCAGGACCCACAATTTTTATGAACCACCGTTCTGCCAGATCAAACATACCCATTCCTGATCCTCGATACATCTTCTATCATTATATGTAATCAGGTTTTTTAAAATAGTCAACCGTATACGAGCCTATTCGTGACCAAACACACACACAACACACACAGTCGTTCAGCTTTGTATTATATACATATATATGTGGCAATTAAGCTACACAGAATATTCCGCGTTTTATCCACGCTAGAATTCATCAGGCTAATGAATATAAGAATATATGAACATGTACATATATATATATATATATATATATATATATATATATATATAAATATATATATATTAAGTGGAGATGATAATTAATAAAAACTGAAGAAAGTGTTGTTTTTGTTTTTGTTTTAGCGATATGTTTTTAATCACCCCAATCATTTACGAAAGTGCATTTTATACCTAAATGCGAGTTGGGAATAATTTTCCCTTTTAACCAATTTGGTACCCGCACATGGGAAGCCGTATATATATTATTTTTATTTGGATAATTACATTATATATATATATATATATATATATATATATTCATATATATATATATATATTCATATATATATATATATATATATATATATATATATAGATAGATAGATAGATAGATAGATAGATAGATAGTAGTTTACACATCGACCTACAAAGTAAAGATGCATAAACGCGTTTGTACGCCTGTCGTCTGTGCATCCACTATCGTATAAATCAACAAATTATGTGTTGAAGCATTCAAAAAAAATTCTGCTTTTTACGGGGACATATAGTGAGGTATGGCAGCGCTTCCGTTGGCAACATCTCTCGGCTCACGCACACAAACATTTAGGAATGCACAGAGACAGCTTAACTAATTTTCGTCTGTATATCTGCATGAACTTTATCCATGGAAATATTTCCAACCCTCCTCACTGAAATACTTTACTAATACAAAAAAACAAAATATAGTGAGTCTTAGAACAACTTCCATTGATACATATTTTATAAAAGATTAGTAGAAAAGTGTTTAATACAATTTACCGACCCCTGATACTGAATGTAAAGAATCTCTTTATTCATTGATCTTAATTTCTTCTTATGTATTTTGTTTTTATAAAGAATCTAAAAATATTCACAAGCATTCTATGCTTATTCTATCGCTATTTAAGTATATATAAAAATATCTTTTGTGAATATTGCCTTTTAACTCATTATTTGATTATAAAACTTGCGGCTCATTTCAAAAATATTTTTCAATTAGAAAACACCTTAAAGTCAAACTCCAAAACCGGCGTAAACATATTTCTAAAAATCAACTTTTAGTCGAAACCCCCCATATATATATATATATATATATATATGTGTGTGTGTGTGTGTGTGTGTGTGTATACGTATATATATATATATATATATGTATATATATAAGCATATATATTATATATATTATATATATATATTATATATATCTTATATATGTATATATATACATATACATATACATATATATATATATATATATATATATATATATATATATATATATATATATATATATATAAAAGCTGAATGTCTGCGTGTGCGTCTGGTTCCGAATAGGTTCCTATATGGTTGACTATTTTAAAGAACTGATTACATATAATGATAAACACAGGAATGGGTATGTTTTATCTGGCAGAACGGTGGTTCATTAAAATTGTGGGGTCTCCGTTCGCGTCTGGTCCACAAAGTATGGAAATAAAAAAATTTAAAATAAAAAAAAACGTTTACAAGTGTTTTTGATATAGATGTACATAATAATACTTTGATAAGTATTTTTTAACTTTAATAGGGGTCGTATAATAAAATTGTGGGGTATGCGTTCGCACCTGGCCTCCATGGAATGGAAATAGGCACAAACTTTAATAAAGACGTTTCATATCTCTCTGCGTAAGTATACTTTGATAATAATGTTTCAGTTTGAATAAATATGGTATAATAAAAGTATGGGGTGTTCGTTCGCACATGACCTCCATAGAATGGAAATATGTCACAAAGTTTAACAAGGTTTTTTTTTAATATAGATCCACATAATATTGTGATAAGTGTTTTAGTGTGAACAGGTATGGTATAATAAATGATGGGGGTTATCTATTTTATTTTTACTTTCATCATATTTTGGTTTCGTTTTGATACCCCCAAATTCAACCCAAATTTACAACCCTTCCTTTTCATAACTAATCATCAGAGTCCATTTTCTGTAGGCTGATTTTGAACCCAGTCAACGACGGGTAATTTTGCTAATATATTTGCACGCCAGGGCGGGAATGTGTGTGTACATGTGAACGTTGCTTTAAGTATATATGTTTGTACGTGCGCATGTGTGTGCTCGCGCCCGCGGCCGCAAGCTAACTCCAAACAATTAACAACAAAATAAAAACTAAATACATAAACCAAATCATAGTCCCCCCTCCTCGAGCCTAAGCCAATACCCAACAGGTCAAGACATACTTATTAAGAAATCATCCCACCAACGAGACGCCAAAAACTTTTACATTAAGTCTCGAATTTTAAAGTAACCTCCCTCCGCCTATTCCCACCTATTCCCCTTCCCCCTCCATGTATCCCTATGCCCTCAATTACACCAGAAATAAACTTCCCAGACCCTCCCGCACAAGTTCCTTAAACTCCAAACTTAAAAAATTACCAAGCACCCCTTCCCACCTTTTCCCCTTGTTCCCTTCCTCTTTTTTCCGCTCTTCTCGCACCCCTTCCCTGAGCTCATTTAATCTTTCACTCTTTCATCCCGTAATAACGCACATTTCTGTAAAAGTCTGAGGAAGCTACAGACGGCCAAAAGAACGGCTGGGTAGCTGAAACAATAATGTAACTTAACAGAAAGATACGGTAATAAAAAATAAAACGCATATTTACTCTACAACAGTATTGAGCAGTTTCTTCAGTTTTTATTAATTACCATTTCTATTATATATATATATATATATACATACATATATATACATATATATATATATATCATCACCATGCTTCCGTTCAGTCTTGAAAGAAAAAGTATATCCCTTAGGGGTAGTAGCACGTGTACTTGTGAGGCAAGGGATGCGCAATCTACAACCACAACTCTCCTGAATCGGCACTGTTTGAGTCCAGTGGCAAAGAGAAGACGAGAACGACTGGAAACAATGCCGAGATAAGCTGAGAGCACATACAATACCTGTAAGTCCCAAATGGTCAAAATTTAGTACTGACCAGGTTTAACGTTGCTTAAAGTCGGTGATCCAGCGAGAACCGGCGTGTCAACGTGATTATACCGTATTACATACACACACACACACACACACACACACACACACACACACACATATATATATATATATATATATATATATATATATATATATATATACTCGTGTTAGGACAATTACTCAAAATCGGAATCGAGAATCAGAAAAATCCGTATTTTTTTTTTAGTATCCAAATAAATAATGCTTATTTTCGGATGCGAAAAACTGTTCGCTTTTTTATTTGATTTCGTTTGAACAAAATCTTCCGCTTATTATAATAATAATAATAATAATAATAATAATAATAATAATAATAATTATTATTATAATTATTATTATTATTATTATTATTATTATTTATTACCTACCATCAACAACCAGTAAAACTCAGTGTAAAGATCACCATATGTGAGTGTATTTCATTCAATAAAATTAACATTTTCCGTCTATTTTTTTATCCTTTACAATTTCCGTCATTAATTAATTTTTATTAGTATCATCTTTATTAGTTGTTGTCATCTTTTTATTGGATTGTTTATTCATAACGTTTCGGCCAACTAATTCCTCTGGCCTTCGTCAGGTGGTAAAGGATAGCCAGAGGAATTAGTTGGCCGAAACGTTGTGAATAAACAATCCAATAAAAAAAGATGCAAAACAACAACTAATAAAGATGAGACTAATAGTCCGAAATAAAAATAAATTAATATATATAATGCTCATCTCAAAAATGAATTCCAATTAAGGAATAATATATATAAATTTCCGTCATATTGTTGAAAGTGCAAGTACTTTCAATGCTTCTGGATTTATCGGTTTGGAAATATATATATATATATATATATATATATATATATATATATATATATATATATATATATATATATATATATATATATACATTAATGGGTACATTTATTTAGTTGGTTAACAATATAAATAACTTTACAAACATTTAAAGATGTTACTACTGTTGGTAAAGTTTATTTTCTCATAGTATTTTTTGTTTTTGTTATTAATCCTTCTAGTATCCATGTTTTTGTTTATAATTGATCCGTGACAGTATAGATGTGTTGCCACTTACCATCTCCTTAAAGCAATGTCGTGGTGGCTAAACCTATGTGTTCACCTTTATTGTCGGAAGCATAGTCAACCAAAGAACATATGTTAGATCATTCAATCAACTCATTAGAGCGGAAGAAGGTGTTAATTATTATTAGTTTAGAAGTTTTAAATATATAAGTATGGTGAGCGAAAAGTACTACACAGTAAAAAAATCAGAATCAGAATCGGAAATCTGAACACATGGAACTTTTTGGGATATATACATAGACCTATTCAAAATGATGTCTACTTATATAAGAATATATTTATATATATATATATATATATATATATATATAAACTACTTCATTTACTCACATAAAATTAATATACGAAAGTATAGATTTATGCGTAAACTTTAAGTATTTACTTCAAAAGTGCTCAATACGTAGGTAGAGCTAGTTGGTAATTTATAAAATATATATGGCGATTAAGCTACACTGAATATTCGGCGTTTCATCCACTCTAGGATTCGTCAGGCTTATGCGCGAATTCTGTGTTTTTTTATCGTTTTTATATGGTCCTCTTCTGTTGAGGATTTTAATTAGCCAATCAGCTTTCTAGTATCCACCGCCGATCCTTCCTATCAGCCAATGGGCATGCATTTTATCGAACAAAGGATCTGTTTTAAAGCTAGTTTAGTAGTTTAAGACAGACATTTTCTTTATATATATATATATATATATAAATACATCTGTGTACATAAATATATGCACATATATATACATATATATACATACATATATGTGTGATCGTTTATGTATATTCATGTTTATTTAATTTATTTATTTGTTTATTTTCTATTGTTTTTGTTAGTTTTAAAACTATTTTGTATCGCTATCCTAGAGTAAATTTTATTTTGTGAACACAGTAATTTGCTATTTCTCTTCTACAGTTTAATAGATTTTGGGGTTCTTTAAATGTATGTATGACCACAAAAGTACATTTAACAATAAAAAAACACCGTATAAAAACAACACTAGCGATTAAATACTGGGAACTCAAAGAAAGCGACATTCGCCAATAGTCGAATGGAAAATAATAAGAAAAGCTACCACGTGTAGGCATTTAGACGACCCATGTAAATTATGCCTTCATGAAAAAATTGCTATCCTGTACTTTAAAGCACCCCAAAATCTATTAAACTGTAGAAGAGAAATAGCAAATAACTGTGTCCACAAAATAAAATTTTCTCTAGGATAGCGCCACTCTCAATAGACTTGGTATCTATTCGATATAAACAACTGCTTCAACAATAAAACAAACATTAAAAACAACTCCCCCAAAACCCTCACATCCAACGCCGGCATATACACTATCCCTTGTAATAACTGACACCAACATATAAAGGTGAACCACAACGAAATTTAGATATAAGACTTAGTGACATTAAAGCATGGATACTCTTTAAATGCACTTCTTTGCCATCATCACATTATCACTCGTTTAATTTTCATCATGCAAAAATTATAAAATTCCTCGTAGAAAAAATTAGTTCAAATACTAGCACCATAACGCAAAGAAAAGGTTTCTACAATTTAGCCCTTATTATAGGGGATATAATAATCAGAGAGGCAAATACGAATATATATTTTGGGTAATCAGTCTACATGTCCTTAACTGTCTCTTCCCGTATAATTTAAACAAAATAAATAACATAAAAAAATTAAATGTGTATGTACATATGCATTTGAATAATCGTTTTAATGTATATATATATATATATATATATATATATATATATATATATATATATATATATGGGGTTGTATTACTGTACACATAGATTCGAAAAAGTTGTCAAAAAACAAATATATAACAAATAAATGTTATCAAAGCCAAGATAAGTTACTTTTCTACCAAACTGGATATATTTTTCGTGCTTTTATTCAATGTAACATGTTTATTCAGCTCGAAAACCATACAGTGTTTACCGATGTATTGGAACATTCAAGATGGCGTCTGATTCTCTCTTTAACACCGAAAGTTTGGAAAAAGGTGTTATAAATAAAAACCCGGATAAAATACTGTTAAAAACTCGCTCAATATATGTTACCGTGACATAGGTTGACATATATTCGGCGGGATTTTAATAGTATTTTTTATAGTTTTTTTTTTATTTATAACACGTTTACCCAAACTTACGGTGTTAAAGAGGGTGTGAGACGCCATCTTGATTTTTCCAATACATCGGTAAACACTATGTTTTTCGAGCTGAATAAATATGTTACATTGAATAAAAACACAAAAAATATATCCAGTTTGGCAAAAAAGTAACTTATATTGCCTTTGATAGCATTTATTTGTTATATATTTGTTTTTTGACAACTTTTTCGAATCTATGCGTACAGTAATACAAACCCTACATATATATATATATATATATATATATATATATATATATATATATATATATATATATATATATATAAGCATAGAATAACCCAACCTTTCCGCACGAAAATTCATAGTTTCGGCCCAGAATGGGAAGGACTTTAGATTTTTTTTTCTTTTTCGCTCGCATGTGGTCTGTAATCTCTTTCTTCTACATTTTTCCTACGAAATGCTGATGATGTCCCCTGAAATAGGGACAAAACGTTGATTATTATTTTATTAATTCTCGGTTTTTCTTCCCAAATAACACATACACACACACACACACACACACACACACACACACACACACACACACATATATGTATGTATGTATATATATATATATGTATATATATATAGTCTTTGAAGTTTTTAACTATATATAGTACTATATACTATATATATATATATATATAGTACTATATATATGTGTATATATATATATATATATATATATATGCACATAATGTTGCGACCAGACCCGACGAAAGCATGGCCGAACTGCTAGTATACAATAGAAATATGTTTAAATTCACTTATTTCAGTCTTCAATAAGAGAGTTATCTGATCGAATTATAGCAAATTACAAATTTATCTTTAACGTCTCACCAATAAATTGTCATTTCGAAGTGTTAAAGTAAAAACGTTTGTTGTATGTTTAGAACCACAATTCATCATGTTGAAAACTACAAGCAACTCATCAGCCATTCACTCTTAGGTAAAATAATGAAATTTTAGTCTTAACTCCTATCTAGTTTATTTTGGATTTTAGTCATATTTTCGTATACCTGGATTTGTAGACTATCACCTATACATCTGTGTAGAAATAATGTTTGCGATTCGCTACAGTATTTATACTGTATTAGTAAAGCCTCGATCTTCTAACCGGAGCATTGTTTCAAATCGTTTAACATCCAATTTGATTTTTTTTATTGTTTTTACTTGACGTGCACTCACCATAACAATATATTTCTAAGCTGGTTATTATTTTATTTTCCAATTGCTACATCATATCTTATTTTATATAATATTTACTATTAATGAGATTCTATGCGCATTCCCCACTGCTTTCTACATGCACTCTATAACGACGGTCAATATGAGGCATTTTAACAAAGAAGCATTGGTGTTAGAACGCATTTACTTGTCAATATTTGCCAGTTCGGTGACTTATTTAGCGATCTGTGATACTATATCAATGTAGAAATATATAAAAAGATTGGACTTGCCACCCAATAAGTGTAAGATGAGAAAACTGAAATGCTGTAATACACGGATAAATAGAAACGCTCGTTATAATTTATTACATATGGAGTGCGTTTTAAAATATCACAGTTGTGCAGGTAATCTTCTATAATATAAATTTCACCTGTCTGTTTAAATGTATGTATGTATACTTGTATGAATGTATGTATGTCTAAAACTTTCGACAGAGCGATTGATTTTCACGACATCGGTATCGTTTTAAAGCAGGACCATTCGGACGACAAATATCGAAAAATTGTCTATATTTTTTAAGTAATCCCCGCTTTTCGATTGACTAGCCTTCATTTAAACCTTCGCTACTTCTGGTTTGGCGACAGATGCACCAGCAAACACGTCACGTTTAATTTTTCACGTCCTTTTCCTCCTTCGCGGTACGGGTTCGCGCCTGCCTGCCTCCATCCATCAATCCAGCGCGGCTGCAGCCGAGATTGAACTCACTACACGAATTTTTTAGTGTAAGTCAAATCTTGTCGGTAGCTGAATGCTTTATTTTTCTCGATGACTATCAAGGGTATTTTTTATCGTGACGCCATCACTAGACGGGGTGCCTACCACGGCTTAAGGGAGTCCCATCTACCCTCGAGGGAAGGATAGACTGCGCTAGTTTCTCAACCTGGTATTTTACCTCGCGGTACATACAGCGCTTCGCCTTTCGAAATGGTAAACCATCTGGTACTGACCAGGCTCAACTTTGCTTAACTCCGGTGATCTAGAGAGAACCGGTGTGTCAACGGTGTGTCAACATGACTGCTTGCCTACTACCACATATTTTTTTTTGCTCAACACACACCTCCAAATACTCGGGCAACGCCGGCCACCCATGCTAGTAAAACATAAACCGAATAGAAACATGTGACGATAAATAAAAGCAATGGTTGGTGTAATTAATTATTATGCTTCTCTTAAACATCTGTATGAATATTATCTTCAGCAAGATAATAAAGGATTATAGTCCAAATGGCAACCAGATGTTGAGATGTTGGTCCAAAATTGAACCTGGTCAATGCCAGATGGATGATCATTTCGGAAAGCGAGGCATTGTGTGTACCGCGAGGTACAACACCAGAATAAGCTGTGTAAGTAGATATTACGTTAAGAATACGACCGTCATTGTTTTGATAATTTCAAGATTTAGAGGAAACTAAATAACAAATAACGTAAAATTAAGGAAAATTATTTATAAAATGTGCTATGTCACAACTTTGTATATTTCTACTTATCCAAAGACGACAAACATACAACTGTAACATATATAAATACTGTGAGTTGGGGGGTGAGATTTATAATGACATCACGAGGAGATAGTTGTGCAACAAACTATTTGTTTACCTTACATTGAAAATCCTGTACGGTAAAGAAAGCGGGAGCTATGAACGTTCACAGGAAACATGAGTTGGAACAATTACATTGAAGGCATTGCCAGGGCCGCTGCAAGAAAGGTGGGCTCTCTCTAACACCCGAAAGTATCCTGTACTTCTATAAAGCAACCATTCGCCCATGTATGGAGTATTGCTGTCACATCTGGGCTGGTGCATCTGCTACTAGTCTGTCGCTCCTTGACATGGTTCAAAAGAGAGTCGCAAACCTGATAGGCCCTGAACTGGCATCTAAGCTTCAGCCTCTGTCCCATCGACGAAATGTTGCATCCCTCTGCCCTTTCTACAAGTATTTTAGTGGTGAGTGCTCTGACGAACTGCAATCACTTGTGCCCCCACGGCGTGAGCACCCTCGTCAAACCCGACAGGCTGCTAAATCCCACCCCCACACTGTAGAGATCCCTAGATGTAGAAGATATTTTTACTCCAATAGTTTCTTTCCCAGAACCGCTAGACTCTGGAATTCTATTCCAGGTCCCTGCTTCCCAAACAGTACTGACGTGCAGAAGTTCAAGTGTAACATGAACCGACATCTTGCTGCCCAAATCTCTACATAGTAGCCCAGTAGTTGTTGCCCCTGATAGTAGCGCCCTACACCAAAGTGGCAATTTGCCTTGTTTGCGGTGAAAATGTAATAAAAAAAAATAGATGTAAACAAAAATCGTCCCAGAAATAAAAAAAGAAGGAAACTATAACAGAAAAAGTCATCCGACATTTAATTACTGCTACAGTAAAGGGGGTGAGCGTTGACATATCTATCGAGCTATTTCCGCTGTGCCATCTTAAGCGCAACAAGTTCTTTTTCCAATATCAGATTACTCATTAATCAATATTTTCCCGATAAACGATCGCATGTTTTAAATGTGTGTGCAAGTCAAAAACATACGTACGAACATAAAACTTTTTATGTTATTATCTACATGTATATAAAGTTGAGTTTTTCTCGCTCTGACATTGATATTAAAAATCTACCTTTTCTTTTTAAAAGTAATTAACATGTTTTTTTTTTTTTTAATATACTAAGTCAGGTATATGAGAGCGACTAAATGAAAGTTAACCAATTTACATATTTCTTTTTAAAACGAACGTTCATTTATTAACTATTCGTTTCTATATTATTTCATTGTTGGTTTTATTTAACTATAATGCTGAATTCTATGTATTTATAGTTTCTACATTCTGCATAATTGCATATATTTTAAAATACAGAGTTTTAGTACATCTATCTATCTATCTATCTATCTATCTATCTATCTATCTATCGATATATCGATCTATCTATCCCGCTCTGTATATATAGTAAAACGATACGGTGGCCTTAGTATACGATTTTTCGACGTGAAATACGATGTTTTCCGGCAACTGGGTACGGTATTTCTCCACATCCCGGTGTTATTTATGTTATTTGATTACATAAATGTGTATTATATACTTTGTTTATTATGCCGTATTCCGAGGTTCTACTATATATATATATATATATATATATATATATATATATATATATATATATATATATATACATGTCTTTTAACATGTTTTAGTAATCATTTGTTTATGTATATATATATATGTGTGTGTGTGTGTGGGTGTGTGTGTGTGTGTGTGTGTCTGTGTGTGACCTTGCTTGTGTGTGTGCGAAAAATCTCTTCCAAACTCCTCTCAGAATATTTGAACTACGCACCTGAAATTTTATATATAGTGTATTTGAAATGTTGGCTTACTTTCAATTTATAGTTTTAGCCAGTAAAAATTGCTGTTCAGGGGTCAAAACGAACAAAAAATAAACATTTGACCTTGGCAGGAATAAATCGAATAACTTCCGATCATTCGTACATACACGTCTTTGGTTTAAAGTGGCTTAATTCTTTGCTATTTATCCACCTGGCGATACGTCAGGAACTATCGACGATAGCGGAAACTTTAAATAACGACTAAGACTGAAGCGTGACTTTGTTTTCGATTCCAGACGATATCACCAGAGTCATTCTTTCCTAATTCTGAAATCATTACACTATACATTGGATCGAATATAATAATCAATAACGGATTTGCTGTATAATGGCATCACGAGGAGATAGTTGTGTAACAAAATATTTGTTTACTTACATTTAAAATCCTGTATTATAGTACGGTCGAGAAGCAGAAGTTACGGATGGATGTGAAAAAAAAATCGTTCCAAAAATAATAATATAAAAAAGAAAACTACAACGGAAAAAGCCATGCGACATTTAATTACTTCTACAGTAAAGAGGTTGAGTGTTGACATATCGATTTTAAAAAATTGCATGAACAAAAATATCATATTTCAGTGTATTTTACGACAGAGCAATGCAGGAAAGCTTGCTAGTATGCAATAACAACAATAATAATAATAATAATAATAATAATAATAATAATAATAATAATAATAATAATAATAATAGTAATAATAATAATAATAAAATAATAATAATATTACTAATAAATAATAGCAATAATAATAATTAATAATAATCATAATCATATTAATAATAAATAAAACAATAATGGTAATAATAAATAATAATAATAAATAATAATTAATAATAATAATAATAATAATAATAAATAATAATACTATTAATAAATAATAACAATAATTATAAGTAATAATAATCAAAATCATATTAATGATAAATAAAAATAATGATGGCAATGAATAATAATAACAATAATAATAATAATAATAATAATAATAATAATAATAGAAAAAGGAGGTTTTAGAAAAAGAAAAGTCACATATCCTTTATAAATGGCAAATCTTTTCTGTGATAAATAAAGACGTGATATTCTGTCTTGACGAAAGCAAACAGTCATAATCCCCTGCGGTTTATCCCCATAGTCAATGTCAGAAAGGTAAAGTGATCGGTTATTTGTGTGGCTTCATTTAAATCAGGTGTGTCAAGCGTAATCTTTCCACGTGAACTAATGATATCTATTTCTGTTCTACTAGTGATGAGATTATCTGATTTGTATACATGAATGATCGTTGTACTGATTTCACCTTGAAGTCATCAGTTGCTGTTTTTTTTTTCCAATTCCGTCTATTTTGGGTCAAACAGTTTGTGTTTGCGCGCGTGCGCGCGCGTGTGTGTGTGTGTGTATGTGTTACCAGATAAATAATCCGGTCTGGAGTTCTAATAGGCGGATGTTGAAGCTCTGCAACATCCTTCCGGCAACTCCTGCAACCGCGCTGGCACTGACTGTATGGTATATATATATATATATATATATATATATATATATATATATATATATATATTTAAAAAAGGGGGTAGTCACAGACAATGTGTATTTTTTTTACATTATTTTATTGTGCCGTGTCTTGGTTTTTCATTGAGAATTATGATTAGATCATTTATTTCTGACGAGGACGCTTCACAGCACGTCTGAAACGCGTAAAAACTATTTCGATGATTTAAAAACATTATCACAATGATTGGTGACTACCCCTTATTTAAATATACATATTTCTTTCGTTGGAATTTCTTAACCCATCATATATATATATATATATATATATATATATATATATATATAAATTTTTCGGGTGCTACAGAATTTAATAATGGTTAAATACAGACCAATCAACATAATGATTTTAAAAAGATAAAAAATGAAAATAAAGGTTAGCTAACCAGGTTTCGTTCCTCGTTCAAAAGAGCTACATCGAGGAAAAAAACGATTTAAAAAAAAAGTTGTAAATATAGCGAGGGGAGGGAAAAAACAAAAAAAAAACATATTCAACTTCGAGGCTTTCATTTGGTCTCCGGTCAGAGTTCATTCTGAGTGGTCAGAGTTCTCACTCACTTATAGGTCTCGAGAGCCTGGGGTCGTCTCCCCTTTATCTCTGCTCCTAAGCGTTCTCATGACATCCACATCCAGCTGGATGGGCTCTTTCTATCCGTCGGAGATTTCCATTTTCTGCGGTGCAACCAAGGTTGTCTTACGTTGCCTTACCGTCTCCTTTGCAAGGCAGGTTCTACATGAAACTCCAATTTTGCCACCTTGAGGGCATTAGCCTACACCCTCTTTATCTTCCCAGCGATCTGGTCCTAGATCACGAAGGAGAGCGGACCTGTCTGCTCCATTATCCGTTAGTAAGTTGTCCAGCGCCCCCTCTTGGACCTCTTTATAATTAAGGGTGTCCCCACCTTGAACTCTACTTTTTTCTACCTATGCATGTATGTATGTCTTTTGTGCCCGTTTGATGCGCCCCCTGGCTTGAACAAACGACTTCTGTTGTTGCTCCTGCAACAAATTGTGATAATCTTTCTCTAAATACTTCCTACGCGGCTTAAGAAGATTGTTGATCGGGAGAAACACGTCCCTCCCAAACACTCGCTCAAAAGGCGAAAATTCTGAGGTTTCATTCATCATGAACCACACTGTTGCCAGGGCCTTTGAGAGAAACCAGTTCAACTCAGCCGGATTTTCCATAACCAGCTTACCAAAGATATCCGCCAACATCCTATGAAATCGCTTGACCTAGAAGTTACTCTGGGGGGGGGGGTGATAGGGAGGAGGGGTCAACACATGCTACACTCCCAATCCCTTTATGACTTCCTTCATGACCTTAGTGATGTTTAGGCTACATGTTCGATGACTAATTTCTCCAGGGCTCCGAAAAAAAAAAATCCCCATGATAACGCTGACCATCGACTGAGGCGTCTTGTCTGGTACTGCATATGCCTCCGACCAGTTTGTGAGACAATCTATCAATATATGTACTGGTTGCCGCGCTCTGTTATTGGATAGGGTCCATAGGTTTCGAGCCCCAGTTTCTGGAAGGGATACTGATGAACATCGGTTTTAGGTGTGCGGCGGACATAGTGCCCACCGGTTTATCTATCCTACCACCTCTTTGGTCAGTCCCAGCCAATAGTAGTTCCTAAATATCAATTCAGGTTATCTCAATTCCCAAGTGCCATGCCTTCTAACAGGGTTGTTCCAGGTTTTTACCTCGTAATTTGACTGGCACCACCATTTTTAATCCGGTTTCATTGTCTTGGCCAGCAATACAGTACAGCTGATTTGGTGGAAGGGTTTATACAGGGATGTTTGCTGTCGTCCGGGAACACCATATTAAAAAAGAGTCACGTTTGCCTGTTTTCTATAGTGAATTTTAAGTTTTCGCTTCCTTTTTTGGAAAGCTCAACCGCCTACTGTGATTGTCATGTCACAAAATGAATTATAATTAAAAGATAGAGATCCGTCAATGATGTGTGTGTATGTATATTGTGTATTTAGGCAGCATATTTTCATTTAGTCGAAACAGCACTGTGTGTTCTTACTTAATTCCATTTGTCGTAATTTCTCCGGTTATCGTATGGTCGTCTTAATATCTAGGGTTAATTTAGGTAACAATGTTTCAAAGTCATTTTTGCCCATCTATTTTTTTTTTGTTTTTTGTATTTCACACGAGACGCTTGACGATTTTAAGTAATTTAAATGTAATTAAAACTGGAGCATATAAAAGTATCCAGATTAAACACGAAACGGTAATCAAAAACGGCCTGAAGACGATTGAGGAAATTAATTTAAAGTATTTGCAAAAGACAAAAAAAAAAAACGCAAGAAAAAAATTAGATGAACAAAAACGACTATGGAATTTTCTTACATAAATTCAACAGAGTCCGCTCTTCTCAACTGGTAAGTCTCTTATTTTCCTGTGCCCTATTGATGGCTTCGCGGGTCTAGCATAATTGCAGCTTTGTTTGCATTAGTCTCACTCCATTTGATAACACCAACCTAAAAAGCGCTGTCATCCACACACAGTTCTAATTGGATATCTTCGGATTCGAAACTGCTCAGGAATCCGACACCAAATGTCTCCGCAGGTATTCTCCTTGCCTTCCGAGTAGTCGATCCGACACCGATAACCGGATACGTTGAGAGTCCATTGTTGGATCTTCTTATTCGCCCAGTCCGCCTTGAACAAGTATCTCAGGAGTCTTCACCACAAACTTGGTCCCGCTTAGATAGTATCACAGCTTATGTACGGCATATACAATCGCAAAAGCCTCCTTTTTAATTACGGGATATCTTTGCTGGGTCTCGGATAATTTATGTGACAGAAATTATATAAGGATTACTTCTTGTATGCCATGACACGGTTTGGTTTACACCACCCTTATGCACGTGTCACTCGCATCCGTATATAAGAGCAGTGGCGTACTCAGATCCGGATCCGCCAGTAACGGTATAGTGATTTACGAGTCCTTCAGAGCTTCAACCGAGATATTACATCGACCATACGAAAAATGGAGAAATTACAAAAAAAAAAACAAGAAAAAAAACAGTTAAGCAGGAAAACTCCATGCTGTTTTACTGTATATACTCCTATCAATTTGAGGTTACTTGTGTATAGATGGTATTTATTTGCTCCCCCACCGAGCAAGGTTACTTGTGTATAGATATTCATCTTAAAAAGACTTTTATCTATGTATGTGGAAATGAATTCATCTGCGAATGATCTAGCTAATTTGAATATGATTTTAAGCATTCGTTTTAATTAATTCCCTATTAGTATCCTTTCGATTTTCTTAGAGGATGATCATTTTTAGTAAGCTATTACGTGTAATTATACTTCCGCAGATATTATACATGATTTATTCCTGCGTAATCTTTTCGTAAGAAGATAATAGTAAACACAAACCTCTTTCTATATATAGCTATGTATTCCTATATATATATATATATATATATATATATATATATATATATATATATATGTGTTTGTGTGTGTGTGTGTGTTTACAAATTTGTTCCACCAAAGTCATCTGTCAGTTTTTGATCTACAGGCATGAAACTTTATATAAAGGTTATTCGAATCCATGCTAAACTTATTATTTGGGTTTTAGCCATGGAAAGTCGGTACAAAAATGTGAAAATTAAAAAAAAGAATTTGAAAGGTAAAGGTTGAACAACGGAATTACGAATACGCATACTTATATTAATAGCTATTGGTTCATGTTTTAATTTGTGCAGCAAACATGTCTCAGGGGTCAGCCATGAATGACAAGGGAGAAAGTAAATCTTTAGCCAAACGCTTTGGTTTCGATACTCGCTTGTGGCGCACGAGTTATTTGTTTGTTTGTTTTTTTTTTTAGTTTTTAAAGCATAACTATATATTGAGTCCAATATAATCTATAATATAAATCTCGCATGTCTGTTAAAATGCATGTATGTATGTATGTATGTATGTATGTATGTATTTCCCGAAAAAATCTTCGAAAGATGCGACGGATTTTTAAGAGATTGATATCGTGTTAAAGCTCAACTATTAGGACGACAAATATAGAAAAACCGGTTAAAAGATTAATTTCTTCACTCTTTACTAGACACTTTTCTACAAGGAGGGGTTGCTTTTTGCCGATATTTTCGAAAGTCGTCCTCTCTTTTCGATTAACTAGGCTTAGTTTAAACCGTGACTTCTGATTTGGCGATAGACGCAACGGCAAAAACGTCAGTTGTTTTTTTACATTCTGTTTCTCTTTCGTGATACGGCTTCGAGCCTTCCTGCCTACTACCATATTTTTCTCAACTCACACCTCCAAACACTCGGCAACACCGGGCACTCAGGATAGTCTATAATATAAATCTCACCCGTCTGTTTAAATGTATATATATATATATATGTATATATATGTAATGTATGCATATATATATATATGTATATATATATAGCATGTAATATATGTAATGTATGTATATATATATATATATATATATATATATATATATATATATATATATATACATATACGTAGTGGTCATAGTTCTCACTTACTTATAAGTCTCGAGAGCCTGGTGTCGTCTTTATCTCTGCTCCTAAGCGTTCTCATGACATCCACATCCAGTTGGATTGAATCTTTCTATCAGTCGGAGATTTCCATTTCCTGCGGTGCAACCAAGGTTGTCTTACGTTGCCTTTCCGTCTCGTTTGCGGGGCAGGTTCTACATGAAACTCCAATTTTGCCACCTTGAGGGCATTAGCGTACACCCTCTTTATGTTTTTCTGTATGTCTGCCAAAAATTTTCGACAGAATCACCGGATTTCCAGGAGATCGGTGAATCTCGACCCTTTCGGACGACAAATATCGAAAAACTAACAAAAACATAAATTTCTTTACCCTCAACCGGGAATTTTTCTACAGGAAGGGGTCGCTGTTTTTCACCGATATATTTTTAAGTAATCCTCTTTTATCGATTGACTAGCCTTAATTTATACATAAGCCACTTTCTGTGTGGCGATGGGCGCAACAGAATTGACGTGACGTTTTTTTCACGTTCTTTTTCTCATTCGCGGTACGAGTTCGAGCCGCGTTAATACAACCATTTTTTTTTTGCTCAACACACATCATGTATGTCTGTATGTCTGTATGTATGTATGTATGTATGTATGTATGCCTAAAACTTTTGATAGACGCGTGGAAACATGACCAAACCTGTATCTATTTTAAACTCGAATTTTCGGACGATATACAGGGTAACCCCCCCCCCCAAAAAAAAGCAAAATGGAGGCCATCTAGATCATATGCCGCAGAACGGAGAAAAAAGAGGACAAAGACTCTAGTGTTTTGATGTGATATTTTTGAATTTAATAAACTATGACCAAAGTTAAATTCCATTCGAACAAAAGACTAAGAAACGGGGCCTAATTAGTGTTGGGGACCGTTTTTTTAGGTCACACTGGATATAAAAAAAAAATTGGCCAAAAGAGGTCATTCCTTAACGCGGAACTTAGTTTTGACATCCGTCACTTCCGGTTTTGCGATGGACGCAACAGCATAGACGTCATTTTTTGTAATTTGTTTTCCTCCTTCGAGGTGCAGGTTTGAGCCTGCCTGCCTAGTACCATTTATTTATTCATTTACTTTATTTTTCATCAACACACGCCTCTAACCAACCGAGCAACGTCGGGCACCCATGCTAGTATTATAATCAATACGAAATCTGAATTAATCAAACTATAATATTAGAGCGTACTTTATGACCGGGCAATACCAGGCGGCTGGCTAGTATATATATATATATATATATATATATATATATATATATATATATATATATATATATATATATATATATAAGAAGAAATAGTTAATAAAACATGTTAAAAAACAATTTGAAAAAGAGTTAAAAACATATTTCATTTGAAAAGGAAACACTAAATAAGTGGATTGTCCTTAATCCGCGGAGTTTCGAAGAAATGCTTTCCTTCTCATCAGAGGGTAAGAATTAGCAAAATGCGGGATCGGATTTTGCTTGCAAAAGTATTCGATGAAACTGCAAGTCAAAGATCTTACTTGATAACAAAAAGTGAAGCAGAGGGAATAGGGTGAAGAAAAAAGTGATTTCACGGGAATGGAAGGTAAGGTAAATATGTCCTTTTCAAATTAAATATGGTTTTAACTCTTTTTCAAAGTGTTTTAAACATGTTATATTAACTATTTGCTCTTATTATAAGCTCTTTCTCCTATTTGTTTTTATCGAGCTTTTACATTTGGTTGAGGTTACTTTATGAATACTAATTCTTTAATATTTATAATATACTTTAGTTTTACCATCTTGGATTATTTTGGTAAATTTAACTGTAATCTTTATTTTATATATATATCTATATATATATATATATATATATATATATATATATATATATATATATATTGTCAGATTTTAACCGACTAAAACGGGGGAGGGGGACGTTTCTGTAACTCAACGGGTTAAACCAGAACTCGACGTAGAAGGAAAAACAATGAAACCCTTACCTTACGTGGTGAACCTTTCACGCCTTTTCTTGATCAAGAATAGTTGCAACGAATAGCCTCGTTGCTTACAACGACAGATCGTCTTTGTAACAGTAACTATGAAACGGGTTGCTGGACTAAAACAAAAAGACCAACCAACAATATCACCGATAGGAGGTGTTTTTATACCCACTAGTCGATTCTATGCAAATGTTAAGTCCGATCCACGTGAGTGGACAAAACACAAACACTATTATAAAAGGAGTCGATCAAGCACTTTCAAACGTTTTGCTTGAACGACTGCCACACAAAAATCCATTGCTTCACCCCTCCACATCGAGTCTCGATAAATAAAAACAATCACACATTCCCGTATAAAAAAAGACACACGAAAAAAAGAAAAAAGTCTTTTACAGGAGAGGAGATGGAGAAAAAAGAAAGAAATTCATTTTCTATTCTCAGTTTTTAAGGTCTTGCCTGAGACCTGCACCAGAAATTTCTGGTGCCTTTTAGAATCTAACAAACTGGGTCTACCCCGACACCTTGGCTTGCACGTTGGACAATACCATTTTTCTTCTGGGGGCGCATCTACTAGGCCCACACAACCATAATGGAGCCAGTCATTACAATGGTCACAAGCCACCATCGGCCTGAAATCTTCCGGTTTATTACATGCAGGGCAAATCCAGATTCTAACACTCTCATCAGGTCGGGAATATATAGTCTGGTCTTGCACATGCTCTGGTTCATGAAAAATTTCCTCCACCTTTTCCGAAAGAGAATTAATCCCCAGAGGAAATAAATGATTGATGGAATCGATCAATATAGCTCCATTTCCTTTTCTTACTCTTGCTGAACGAACCAACTCATCCTTTCCTTCAATCAACTCCAGGACTTTGCCTATAGACCAAAATGGTCTAGTTTTAAGAGGGTCCTTAATTAACACTATATTGCCCGCTTTGATAGCATTATTAAAGGAAGGGCCAGATAACTCCAGAAATCTTTCTCTAAGGCTCAACAGGTAATCTTCGTGCCACATCGTTCTAAATTTTTCTAAATTTTCTTCGCGAAGATGGAGAGTCCTTTTTAAATCGATCCGGCTAACTGGCTCCGTTAGTCCCAGTTCTTCATTGTCCAACCTTATTATTTAATCTTGACCCACATTTGGATTCATGAGAGAGTTCGGAGTTAGGCAATCCATCTCATTAGAGCTTCTATTAGTCAGAGGACGACTATTAATGGCATGCTGGATATCAGATAACATGGTTAATAGACCAAAATAGTCAACTTTTCCTCTTCCTCTAGTGTTGCATAGATAGGATTTAACTGTCTTGATCATCCATACCAAGCTGAATAAAGTGGAATGGTACAATATTTAAGTTGGTAAGAACCAAACTTCTCCCTGAATTCATCAGTGATCAACCTCTTATCAATTATTTTGGCTGCAGAAATGAAAGTCCTTGCATTGTCCGAGTAGAGGTGAGAGGCGATTCCATTCACATTTGTGAAAAGAACAAAGGGCTGTAAGAATGAAGATACACTCATATCTGGGACTAGTTCCATGTGAACAACTCTGATAGATGGTAAAGATGAGGATATACATTTCATAGTCCTTCACGTCCCCCTTAACCCAGATGTGACTAGTGTAATCCACACCGGTATGGAGATATGGTCTTACTAAATTTACTCTAGAGCTAGGAAGGTCTGTTGCATTCGGTGGCAGGAAGGCAGTGGCATTGTATCTTTTGCACTTGGCACAAGTACTCACAAGTTTTTTTACAGCCTGTCTGGCCTGTGGTATCCAATACTCCTGTAACCTTATTTCATTTAAGGTTGTTGCCAAACCCAAATGGTGGCTTCTCTGATGAGTGTCCATTATAATCAAACCTGTTAAATGGTGTTTTTTACCCCAAAGAATTGGATTTTGCACCTCATAGGTATGCCATTCTGATCCACCTAACCTTCTCCTTGAACGAATGATATTGTAGGGATCCAGGTATAGGTTTAAGTTTTTCACTCGTTTTGGTGGACTTTTACCTTCAGGATCCAACAAAAAATCTAACTCTGAGGCAAAAGATTCGCTTTGCATTAATTTTATCAAACATTTTTTTTGTCAGAAGGTGATTGTCCTCACTTCTCTTCAACGTTTTGTTGATAAACATGAAAACCAAAGTCATTACATAAACTAATCTAGTAATTGTCTGTATTTTTGAGATGAGGTGGTTTTATTGATTGAAATTGTCGGACTGACTTCCTCATCTTGGTTGTTATTGTCACAACGTTTCGGCCGTTCTGCCCTCCGGCCTTCGTCAGGTGTTTTGTATCGAACTGGGGAACCGTTCGTTAGGAGTCTCGAACCCAACCCTTTATTATTATTACGGGGGTACCGTGTTCGGACTCCAGCTAGGCTTTGGGACATAGTTGCTGATTCTCTGTTTTGAATGCTACTTTTTCACTGCCTTCGTTCAGGATTGAACTCAGCTCTTTTGGGTAACTGTAAACTTTGATACAACGTCTAGGACTACTCGGTCATATGTCACTAGGACAATTCTTAGTTGGTTTTTGTTAATTTTTGTATCGAACAAAAACCAACTGATGGTAGAGTATCTGTAACAATGCAAGTTGTCACCTTTCTTTAAAAAGAAACAGAAACGATTGCGGTCCTTTTCCAGGACTAGACGAATCATAAGGAATGCTTTCCTTATATCAGCCTATAACACATATTTGTTGGCCCTAAAGCGAATCAACAGTTCCAACATGTCTCCCATTAGGTTGACTCCTGGATAGGCTGCCTCATTCAGAGATATAGAATTTGCCCCCTTGTAGGAACAATTGAATACAGGTCTAACCTTCGTGATCGTCTGATCAACCAGTTTCAGTACCGGTCTGTGCAGAATCCATATATAATTTTGAAAGTCTTCTGGAGTCACTGTTATTTCCTCTATGATTCCGTCGCGTTCCTGTTGTTTAAAGACGTCCAAGAATTGATCATAGAGATCTTTCTTCTCCATGTCTTTAACTACTCTTTCTAGTATTCTAAGAGCGGCATTGTGATTAGACGACACAGACTTCACTTTGTTTCATACCATAGCAGCTGTACATGGTATCGGCCATTTCTGTAGGATATAGTTCCTAAACTTCTGTACCATCTCTTCATCCACGGTGGAGAATTCCTTTGTGACTCCATGATAAATATACTTCCCAGTCTCTCTCTCTCTCTCTCTCTCCCTCTCTCTCTCTCTCTCTCTCTCTGGACGTTTCCTTCTGCAAACCTAGCTTTTAACGGGTATAGGTATTTCTCCACTAGGTTCAGCAGAAAATTATTTCTGAAAGTGGAGGGTTTTTTTCCAACAAAGAGGTATAATTATTTTTTGCTCGTCTCTCTACTTTGTGTCTTGGTTTTAGTTGATTCTCATGCATGAAGCAACCGCAATTGCCAAAGGGTACACGTCCTTTCGGAGTGGAAAAAGCGGCTCCATACATGCAGGGGACGATTTGAAACGGTTCTATAAATTGAATTGCGTCAATCCCCAATAGCTCCTCAATTTTAATATAATTGTCTCTGGGATTATACTTAGTTGCCAATCGATGTCGTTTCAAGTTTTACCTATCTGCGGAAGCTCCCGTAATTCATGTGAAAGATTCAATCCACAGGAAAGAACTTTCTCAGGGATAAGTCGTAATTCTACAGAGGCCTCATTAAAAGGTTTTGTATCTGAGCCCCAAAAGGTTTTCACTTCCAACCTACTTTCTTTAGCTGTAGAAAGGCAATTCAGTTTTTCCAGCACAGAGGTATCCAAGTAGGTCCTTTGGCTTCCGGTGCCCAGGAGACAATTTATTTCCTACTGACTATTTCCCTTTCCTACCACTATGCATATTACTGGCGACATGAAACCGTAGTTGTAATCATTCGTATGTAAACAGGTGTTCACACGGACCTTGTCTCTCTTGTCTGGGAACATGCTGTCACATGGTCCTTAACAGTGCAACTGCTACAGCTACTATTTCTAGCTGTTCTCATTGATCCCCTGTGTGTCTTTTTTAGGAATTTAAAACACATCCAAAGTTCCTTACACATTGCAATCTGGGCTTCATGGGAGATGTAGTAGGGATATCTTTCCTATGTCTTGCTGGGGGTCTCAACTTCGCCACAGGGTGATGTTCAGGTTTCTTAACAATCAAAAACTGCTTAATAATTTCTGGTGTCTTTAACAGGATTACTGACGAGGTTGGGTATGTTTTTCCAGCAATCCTGATCAGTTCATTTTTTATGTTGGGTGTTAATTTTGCAAACAATACCTGAGAAATTATTATTGCACCTGCCCGACATGTCATCATATAAATCACAGCTGTATAATGCTCTAAGTTCCCATACATCCACCTGCGTTTTTATCATGAAGTCCTTCAACCCCACCAAATCTTTAGGATCCTCCAAGCGAAAATCTAATATACATTCGATTATTTCGCCGCGTATTTCTTCCTCATTCAAGTATTGTTCGTTCAACAATTTTAGAGCCACTGGATAACTGTCTTCAGAAACTGAAAGGTGGTCAATAAGTTGAAGGGCTCTACCCTCAAGAGAACACCTAAAAATACAACTTCCCTGTTGTCGATGGTACTGACATCGCACAATTCTCAAACTTGGTGAGATAGTCCTTAAAACTTCTATTTCTTTCAAAATCCCTTTCACTGAAATGTGGCCCTTTCAGTTTAATTTTAAAAGGTTCTACTGAAAAGGAAGAATGCGCAGTTGGGTTGAAGGACTTGCTTGGGTCTGGGATACTAGTGGCTGTCTGACTATAAGGGTTGAAGTCTGGTTCAACGTTGGGGGGCCTCCTATCTTTTATAGGGACCTCTGTAGTATTTCCTTCACTGACTGCCCGTACAACACCCAGTCGGTGTCGCCCCTCTCTCTTAAATTTAAAAGAAGCCTGAAATAGTTCGGCAAGCGATTCAGCTTCCTCTTCGGCAGCAAGTTCTTCCTCCATACTCCAAGACACACACTCTAGCTCTTCTAACCACCGTTCTATGTCCTTTTCAAAGGATAAAAACACATTCAAGGACAGAGGTTCTTCTTCCATCCCCACCACAGTCATCCTTATTTTTCTTTGAAGAAGGTTCAGCCTTCTCTTTTGTTCCTATCGAGTAAGAGGGTCGTTCATTTTTTTTCGATTCGTTGCAAAGTGTCAGATTTTAACCGACTAAAAGGGGGAGGGGCGTTTCTGAAACTCAACGGGTTAAACCAGAATTCGACATAGAAGGAAAAAAAATGAAACTCTTACCTTACGTGGTGATATACCACTATCAGCCGGTTACTGAGGTGTGACCGACAGACGTGTTATAGTAAATGTCTTAAAGCGGTCTCATGAAGATATGAAGATGGGCCAGTCATTAGGGTCTGTGTAGCAAGAAGGAAATCATACCTGAGATGTTGGATCTGGGTGTGGCTCCTTTCTTTTCTCAAGATGATCTCTTCGCCTTGGTGGCATTCTGGTGGGAATCTTCATCTCTTTGTCCTCAGGGCCGCCTTTCGACTTAAGACATTTATGAAGGCATTCATGTCAGACACAAGAAAAACGACACGCGACATAATTGTAATACACATAAGGTATAACTAACTATTTTATTTTACATTAGAGATACAATATATATTACAAAAAACAATTTAAAAGTGGACAAAAGGCTTTTCAAAGCTAACTAACCTACCCTAACTGGTGTTGAGGGAGGGGGTGGCCCCCTCATTTACGGAGAGACAGAATATGCGTCCTCACATCATGGTGGGCGTGCAGGAAAGAGACAGAAAGATATCAAGGGAATTATGGGAAGCGATTTATTTGTATCTCTACGCTCATGGCCAAATTACAACTGGTCCATGCTGCAGAGTGTGTTAGAAACAGTGACACAAAGAAATAGTGCCATAGTGAACCTTTCACGCCTTTTCTAGCTCAACAGGAGTTGCAACGAATTGCTCCGTTGCTTACAACGACAGATCGTCTTTGTAACAGTTACTATGAAACGGGTTGCTGGACTAAAACAAAAAGACCAACCAACAATATCACCGATAGAGGGTATTTCTATACGCACTAGTTAAGTCCGATCCACGTGAGTGGACAAAAAAACAATCACTATTATAAAAGCAGTCGACCAAGCACTTTCAAACCTTTTGTTTGAACGACGGCCACACAGAATTCCATTGCTTCACCTCTCCACATCGAGTCCCGGTAAGTAAATTTATCACAATATCGTTTACAAATTCGTTTGTGGACTATCAAGTTCGGTTGTTGACTATCAACTGCTGGCCTGGTATATGGAATCGCGTAGCCATACTAAAGAACTATGATACTTTTCAAACCGTATCAAAAGCTGAATATATATATATCAAAACATCGTTAAACTCACTACTCGTTCAAGCAGCCGCCAATAGCGTAATGGTTAGGAGCCTTGACTGCCGTACAAACGGTCGGGTTTCAATCCTGGCTTGAGGTTGCCTGTCTAGCCGCACTGATGAGCTGTGAAACAGCGAAACAGTACTGTATGTGGATGACTATATATATATATATATATATATATATATATATATATGTGTGTGTGTGTGTGTGTATGTATCTATATATATATACATATCTATATGTATGTAGATATGTATGTATATGCATATATATATGCATATATACACAATATCAAATTTTCCTTAGCCCTCTTCCTTTCCTCTCTTTATATATATAGCTAGGATACCAGACGCTACCCGAGTCGATATGAAGTTCCGTTGGGAACACACCTGCTATACAAAAGATATTGAATACTTTCATCGTGGTCAACATCGATTACCCTATAACAGTTTCAAAAGTAAAAATTAAAATTAAAACATGAAAATTTAATCGCTCCAAAAAAGAAGAAGTACGTAGCACTCTCTCCACTAGATATTTAGACATAATGGGATACAAATAGAAGAAACTATTCTCCGGATACCGAACACCTATTGTTGTCCATGCGTTGCTCCCCTCTAAAAAAATAAAAGATAAATGAATGAAAACAATTTCTTTCAATCAAAATAATAGTGAGTGCCAGTATGATCGAAAAATGAAAAAAAAAAATGAGCCGCGGTGTCCGGGCTCGAACATGATATGGACAATAGTGCCAGAAGGCAAACACGTTCGGGCATACTATTCTGCTCAAACGGCTACGAGTATTTATGAAGACACGACGTCGCAAAATAAGCTTTTTATTTATTTCACTGCGTTTATTTTGTAAAAGCACTTTTCACTATTTTTTCTCGTAAAGACATGTTTTAATATGTATAAAGCGAAATTTGTCGCAGTTTAAAGAGTTTTCGAAGAAAATGTTGTATTTGATACTACAGGTGATAAAGCGAATACTGGCAAATGGAGGTTGTAGTCCGAAAATTGCTGCGAAGTTCGTTGGAGCAGACTGAAATAAAGGGATTCACGAACGACACAAAACAGGATATAGAAAAAAGTATTAATTATCAAAATAATAAAATTTACAAATTTTGCCAAACTTATTGTGTTTGCGGTTTTAAAGAAAGTCAAACTATAAAGTCCTTTTACGTCCAAAGAATTCGACGACTCTTGTAATGTTTGTATATGCACAAACTTTTAGGAGAGGAATTTTCCTATCTGTTGCTTCATGGACGAGGTGTGGTTAAAAGAGGAAGAGACTATTGTTCTAAAGGCGAACCCGATAAACGGGGGTTCCTGATTGGTTAATTAGACAGACCCTATTTTTAGACTGTTAGTGTATTAAAGGGAGGTAAGTGGGAATGATAACCCCCTTTTTTATAGTGACACCTTTTCTGGTTCATGATTACTGGAGAAAAAGTATTTTTAGCTGAGGTATTATTTGGTACGTAGTGTAAGAAAAATGGAATTTCTATGATATTGCGAGTAGTTTGGGAAAAATGGAATTGTTTTCAATGGCATGTTGTTTTTTTTAATATTTTTGTTAATTTTTTGTTTTTCGTAAACGCATTTTACTGTTTTTTTTTTCTTTTAGGCTTTTTCTAATATGTATTAAACGTAAATTTCTGCAGTTCAAGGAGCTTTTAAAGGGAAATATTGTATTCAAGTCTAAAAGCTAGCAGCCAGGGGAAATAAATCGATATCGGTTTCTAAAAAATATCGATGACGGTAATAATAATTCAAAATAAATTAAATTATTCTATTATTATCAATATAAATCAACTTAAAATTAAAATATTAAATAGAAAAGTTAAAACAAGTCTTTCGCTATAAACGGTAACTAACATACAGCTATTTATTAAGTAGATTTTCCTGAATGAAATACGCAAATGAGCTTACCTCTTGATCGTATATATAAGAATTATACTATATATATATATATATATATATATATATAAATAAATGAAATAAAGTTTATGCAAGTAAGTTTTCCCTAAAAATTTAATTAAGAAAAGTAATTACACTTTTGTATCTAATGATCAAATTGTGAACAAACAAACCGACAGAAATAAGAATTTATATATAGATATGTGTAATGGTTGCTTAAATCCACTTAAACCCTGGTGTTTATCAGAAAGTGCTTAATAACACAGAAAGAGTAATTATAGTATAGTTATTCATACGAATATCATTGGCTACATATGGGCATACACATTTCGCTGAAACCTCTTCTAAGAAACAGTTACGTTTATCATGAACTGTTTCCAGACACTTTAGAGATATTTTGTAGATAATTTCACCTTTTTAAACAGCAGTGTGTACGTGCAAATGAACAATTTAAAACTGCGTATAAAATTTGTGCCAGTTAGGTATTCGATCATCTAGAATTTCGTTATGGCTGCTGTGTTTCTTACAGACAAATAAAAATATTCGCTTTACTTCTTAAGTTAGTGACCTATGGTATTACCTATTAACGACTTGTCTGAACAAAATAAAGTCATCCACTTGTCAAAATGAGCAGAAACCCTGTTCATTGCTGATCATAAGTTCAAACAATAAAAGGTACAAAAATAGCATATTTACGATAGGTCTTATAGTTACGATATGTCTTATTGTTCTGGAAGAAACCATTTTGAATTAAAGTATGCATTCTCAGTCTCATTATTTTCTTCTCGTTCTCTTTTTTTTTGTTTTATATATGGGGATTGTCTTAACCAACGGTTTTTTTTTGTTTTAAAACGTCTCCAATAGATAAATTGAAATGTAATAAATGGCATTGCACTTAATATTAGCACCATTTTAAATATGCGAAAATCTTGAAAGATACTTATTGTAAAAATGATTCGTTCGCACACCTTGGCTGACGAGAGCCTAACATTATTTACGATTTACCATTTACTGGTCGCCCTTATGTTAGGCTTGAAACCGACGGTACCAATGTTTTTCTGAGCTTCTGTATATTTAAATAAATAAATATTAAGCTCTTATATCGAAAAAGTTTTTCTTTGTAATCGAGCACTTTGTAGGAATTCTTTCACAAAAAACAGTAAACAAATATATATATTGTTTTGATAAAATATGTTATGTAACTTATATTTCGATCTCTGTGTATACCAAAACGTTTTGCTAATAAACTCAATGTATGTTAATATGTTAAATATAATAGTAGAGCCTATATAAAAGAATAACAGTTTAATTATATTCAAGATTCAAATATTTATTTTTCAATCAAACCAGCTCGTCCAGTTAAAATTGCGATACATCCTTTTACATATCTCTTTTGCTATGCAGAAACAACCGATTATTATTATGTCAATATGGTCTATTTTCGTGTTTATATTCTTTAGAAAAATTAAAAATTATTAGCTTAGAAAAAATGCATTTAAGGTCAATTCTATTTATAGTAGGTTAATCACAACACAAGTTCGCCAGATAGATCTTAACTATATTATATCTTATAGCCAGTATGAAAGACTTATATTATATTCTTACTTAAAGGTTACTTTTATTTGTTAACTAGCGGGGGTACCCGGCGTTGCCCGAGTGTTTGTTTCCGGGACGGGGGGGGGAGTTTTAAAAAATGTTATGGTAGGTAAGTAGGAAGGATCAAACCCGGAGTCATGAGTAAAAGTAGGAAAATAAAGTGTGAAAAAAAACATCTGCAACGTTAACAGTTCGGCCACCAAGAACAGTCCATTCCAGTTGTTTAGAAAAAAAAAACGACTACGGTAGGTCGGCGCGAACGTGAAAATATATTGTGAATTGTCCAGCACGCTAACCACTACGCCACAGAGCACAGCAGCTTAGTTAAGTGATTTTAAATAACTTGACATGAAAGAACTACGAAGCCAAACCGGTGTTCTCTTCTCAACTGTTCCTTGTGAACGATCCCCAAACGGTGTTAAGTGGTGGCAGGGGGAGTAGGAATTTATAAGAGAGAAAATATTTTACCACTTCCATTGATCTTAACCGATTTTGGCCGTGACTTCTCAACAGAAAAAGTATAGAAATCTAAGATTATCGAGGAATTTGAGAAATAATAAGCCTATAACACACCTCAGATATTGTTCTGCCGTTTGTGCATATTATATTTGCATGAAATATCTTGATTTTTAATCCTATTAAGGTCAAAATCAGACGAGAAAAAATGAGTTCATTTTATTTATATAGAGATTATCATCAAAATCCAAGGTTTCTAATAAATTTATGTGTGCTTACAACATTAGCAATCATTTTTACTTGTCTAAAAACAATAGATATAGGTGTCTATTTATAAATCGAAACCTGTTATGCCAATTTGCCGCTACATTAGTTGAATTCCTTTTTAAATAAGTAATGTATGGGCTAATCTATAGTGTGTCTATGAGCAAAGTCATGGGACAAACAAGCTATTCATTGCAATTTATTTATTTTCGATGCCTTGACCTTGCTTTTTTGCCAAAAGAAGGGGAGGAAATGAAGAAAAGAAATTGGTATTTTTTACGACGTGATCAGCGTCATTTAACCCCTAAAATGAAATCTATTTCTACCTAATATTTTTTAAAGGAATTTATCAATAATATGAAAGAAAAATTTTTAGAAAAAACATTTTAGAGTGAGGATCACTTTCCTATTTAAATTTAACGTATACTGAGCACCCTATTCTTGCCCACCGAGCGTTCAACGAGGCGTGTAACCCTTAGCATATTCTCAAGTTTGGTGATGAGGGGGATGCAGAAAAATATGGCAAATTTTAATGTGTTTTTTCATTTAAGTATATTTTGGTGTAGTGGAGAATAAAATACATTTTGGTAAAAGCTGGCCTGGTAGTTTTCTATAGTTTGAAGGCGTGCTGAAAACAAACACCGCATCTAAAATTTAGGCCAGCTTCAAGTTTTCACGATATTAACAACATACTTCTCCGCATGTTCCATGTGGTAATGTGACGTAGAGGCCATATCTGTTTATGCATCACGCAAAAACGGGTGGACAGTATTATGGAAGTGCAAGATAATAAGGAGTTAATCTTTTTATTATTAAAAGTAACTGAAAAAAGGAAAATAATCAATAAATAAATAAAATAAGACATTTTTTCTGGAAGAAAAAAAAATTGAATAAAAAATGCGTTGGAGACCAACACTAAACCTACTTTGAAAAACTTGTTTGTTAGGGTTTTCGTGTGTGCTGGAAACGAATATCGCATTTAAAGTAAAATCCAATGGCTTAAAATGAATATTCCAATCATGAAATATTTTAGATGAATCAAAATATTTGGAATATAAAAATATTCGATGTTTTAAGGGAGTATTAAGAATAAAGAAAAAAATAAAAGTAAATAAGATACAAAAATAAAATAAAAATAAACAATTCAAAGATAACAAAGACGGTATTTAAAAAAACGTTTAGGCATATTTTTCTGTGTTACTAATTTAACGAAGAGAAAAAATAAGCAGAAAAATTAAATTCTTATTTATCTTATTAAGTGTTTAAATAAGAGGAGGTATATTACTTTATAAAAGAGAACCACTTTCTAAGAATTGTTTACGGTTCTTGCAGCACCAAACAATGAGGCAGACTAAATATATAATTCTCCAATTGTCAACGGATCATGAGCAATTTCTCTGGAAACTATATCGAAAATAATTGGAATGTACATCATCCCACTCTATTAATAAATCACTATTTCATTCGGACACTAAAATCGCCTATCTTTTTTTTTGTATCAACACTTATTTCTTTCTTATGGCCCTTTTAAATATTATATATATATATATATATATATATATATATATATATATATATATATATATATATATATATATATATTCTATGTATGTGCTGAATAGCAAAACGATATCAAACCAGATTTAATATTTTACAAATGACTTTCCTCTAAGGAGATGAGCCTACATCGAAAATCTATCGATTGCATCGTTTGTTCAAATAATATATTTTTTGTTTTGAAAAATTATTTTTTTCTTAATGACAATTTAATATAAAAAATATGACCCCATATATATATATATATATATATATATATATATATATATATATATATATATATATGTGTGTGTGTGTGTGTGTGTGTGTGTGTGTGTGTGTGTGTGTGTATAAATAACAAAAGACTATATTCCAAATTTCATGATGTTGACCATCTGATAATTTATTCCTTTAAGTCAGTTGACATTTAAAATATTTGACAGTATCTGTTTCGTAACGCAAAATCAATCACTTAATTATTATATCAATCAGTGAATCTAGTATGCCCTTAACTCATCAGAAGAATTAACAGCAATCAGTCTGTCAAACGAAAATAAAGTGAATTTTGACATGATTAAAATCCGAAAATTGGAAGAGAAGATGTAACTACATTATAATAGGTTTCCATTACGCCATTTTAAATCAAACTTTGGAATAGAGTCTATTGTCATTTATTCACTATATTACTTTTTAATTACATTGAGTTTTTTTTTAAAATAAGGATTGGTATGCATTATAAGAAAATACATTTTCACAGATATATATATATATATATATATATATATATATATATATATATATATATATATATCCTCTGTGCGGTCGAACTCTGAGTATCATTGTAAAGAAGTCAGCAAAATTTCCCACAACACCTATCCTAAGTCTGTACTGTGTGATATAATTCCAGGAGTAATAGAAATTATTGTACCCTGTACCTAGTGTTCGCTAATTATCACACACGCGAGCACACACCACCATACACATACACACAGATGATGAGAATAATGGAAATATTATTCCGACGAGATAGAGATACACATAGACAAAACAGACGACATGTCAAAGTTTGGTCTTCATTTTAAGACTTCTGTTTGATGAATAAATTGACGAAAATAAGATACCAGTACACTATTTGAAGCTATATTTATTGTGAAGAGTATGATTTTAGTCTATTATTAAACGAAATTATTTTTTTTTAAATATTTGAAGGTGAACTTGTTTTGAACGAGATGATTTCTTTTATTTCAGAACGAAAACATTCGGTAGAAATTCAACAAAATTCATAGCATTGTGAACAGAGTTACATATTTATTTTATTTTTTTTATTTTTACGCCATAATAACTGTTATTATATGTTTTAAAATTGTGATGTAATTTATATTATTTTCGGAATAAATATACCCCATATAATTTGAGTGTAGTTGTGTAACTGAAATGAAATATGTATAATTTTGTTATGTAATTTGTTGGTTGATTAGATGTAGGTGTTTTTCCATGTTCTGAGATAGTTAACTTTTGTCTAAAACTAAATTATATTCTTTTTATATGAGTTTACTTATCAATGGCGAAAAATTATAGAAATGTTCACGTTATTAAATTGTGCTTGAATTTACGATTAGCACTGATTCAAGAAGTCTCCGTCGTGGTTTATTCGAAGTAAATTTAACTGTTTTTACTTATTTAAAATCAAAAGTATGATTATACTGCAATAAATTAGAGGATAATGCCCTCAAAGAATTGGTATTTTGTATACCTCTTTTGTGTTTATTGAGGCTTTTCTCTAATCTACGTTGCGTTTCACCAACGTATTTATGAAGGCAATTTTAGAAAAGGAGCAGTCTATATGTTTGCATTGAAAATTAGTTTATTCTGGGCATGTTTAGGAGTTTTTAGTGCCTGTTTTGTAGTTTGTCATGTAGTTTGTATTATTGAAATTCCTAGGTTGCAAATTATTGTTTTATTGGTGTGATTAGGTAAGAAAAATGTTTATGATAGAAATTCCCGGTGTGTACAATTATTGTTTCTTTATTCTGGATTTGTGTGAATTTTTCCTTGCATTTATAGTGCAATATAGATTTTGGTGAATATACCCTAGTATCGTTATGTTTTGATAGTACTATAGAGCGCTATTATCAGCGAATATTATATAAGAATTACGTTACATGTACTTATAAAGCAATGTTATTCACAGGCTTTTTTTATGGTTATGAATCGGAATTTTTTTTTTTTTTTACAAAGGCATCACCACAATTATCAAGGCCCAGAGGCCACTCAAGGATAAGGGTTAAAGAGTGTACAGTAGAAATTGGTCAATATAGTAATCATTAGTAATGAAAATTTGGTAAATTTAATAACTTATATGGAACGGCTCATCAAGAACTTATTTACTTTAGACTTGAACACAACCATATTGTAGTCAGCCGGAAAGCAGGAAAACGGAAGACAATTCCACAGGCGTGCAGTTCTAAGAAAGAAGCTTTGTTCATTGAATCTACGTTTAGGTTTAGGCACAGATAAAGAGTGGGGGAACTTATTGATAGTGTTTACAACTAGACGAGTGTTTCTTGTGAAAGTTTGGGTAGGGGGGACCATAGATTGAAGCTCAGTTGAACACTTTCCATGAAAATAACGATACATCACAGACAAACTCGCAACATCTCTTCTGTGAGATAGAGGTTGCAAGGAGGAGAAAAGGACATCTACGAGGCTACGAAGTCTATTTTGAACTCTATCAAGGCAGGACAAGTCCTTTCTAGCAGCTCATGCCCAGATGTGGCAACAGTATTCCATCCTTGGACGTACCTGGCTCTTATATAGGTAGAGAATAGCATCAGCAGTGAGATATCTACTGGATCGATAGAAAGATCCCACCATTTTTCCAGCGGCCTTGGCAACAGATTTGATATACGTGTTCCATTTAAGATCAGGAGTAATGGTCAAGCCCAGAAGCTTGTCAAAACTTGAGGCCTCCTGAAGACGAGAGCCATTCATTTCAATTGATGACAAATGTGAATTAGAATGTTGATGATGTAAAGAGAGAAGCTTGGTTTTAGATGCATTAAAAGTAACCAGTCACTCCTTTCCCCATTGTACTACGTGCTCAAGATCAGAGGAGAGAGAATTGGAGAGAACTTGGTCGTTTACTGTCTTAGATGTGGTACCATAAATGGTAGTGTCGTCAGCATAAATGTCTACAAATGATGTAAGGATATGATTTGGAAGATCATTAATGTAGATCAGGAAAAGAGTTGGGCCCAGGATGGATCCCTGAGGGGCACCGGCATTAATACTGTGAGCTTCTGATTTTTGCCCCTCAACTACTACTCTTATGAACCTATCAGAAAGAAATGATTTAATAATTGAGAAGACTTTTCCAGCTATACCATAGCTAGCGATCTTATGAAGTAAACATTTATGCCATACCCTATCAAAGGCTGTAGATATGTCAAGAGCAATTGCCCTAGAAAGATTGCCACCGTCGAGAGATTTGCTAATCCTATGCGATATAACTGTAAGGACATCTGCTGTAGATCTAGCAGAACGGAAACCATATTGAGTGTCACTAAGAAGGTTATTTTTGTTGAGATGTTTGATTACTTCTGTATTTAACACAGATTCTAGCAACTTACTCATGACGCACAGGAGACTTATTGGCCTGTACTGAGAGGGGGATGAGCGATCACCTGAATTCTTAAATACAGGGCATACTGATGAGATTTTCCAGGGAGATGGGAAACTATTCTCCTTAAGACAACGTTTAAACAGTTTTGTAAGTATGGGCGCTAATTCAGGTTGAAGTTTTTTGAGTACTATAATTGGAATACCATCAGGGCCAGTTGCTTTACTCGAATCAAGGTTTTTGATTAGCTTCGCAACATCACGTACAGATATACGTATATCACATTGCGTGTTTTCTGATACAGGAGGAAATATTGGGGGTTGGCGGTCTCGGTCGCAAAAGGTAGAATTAGCTGCAAAGTTCTTGACAAAGAGTTTGGCTTTGTCTGATGCTGACGAGATTACCTCAGGTCCATTGATAATAGTTGGGATGGAGCACACGCTTCTGTTCAGGATTCTGTTTGCTATTTGCCGAAACTGGTGGGAACCAAGCCGCTGCTCAGCTACTTTGGACTTAACAGATTGAGCATACAACACTCTTGCGTTCCTTATTACTTTCTTTCAATGGTTGCTGGCAGTCCTGAAAACGGCTTTAGTTTCCATACATCTATTACGTTTGAAGCAGTGGAAAAAGTGATTTCTGTGCGCAATGGCAGCAGCACATTCTGGAGAGAACCATGGCTGGCTGTTAGGTTTTTGCTGAAACTTTTTAGAGGGTATGAAATGGTCAATACCTACAATTAACCATTCAGTTAGGTCTAATACTATAGAGGACACATCCTTTTTAAACATGGAATGCAGAGGTAGATCAGATATAAATGTACGGAAGCTATCCCAGTCAGCCTTAGTGTATCGATATACTGTACGATGAAGAGGTACGTCTGGGGACTTATTACATTTCATTTTTATCTTAATTGATACAACAGAGTGGTCGAAAGATCCAAGAGGCGACAGAACAGAAACTGAACATAGTTCAGGGCAAGTTGTGAGAAAAAGGTCTAGTAGGCTCGCATACTGACCGTCATTATCGGGCACACGGGTAGGTTCCTGAACAATCTGAGTGAGGTCATAGGCAATGGAGAAATCATGACAGAACCTCCCCTCATCATCGGTCTTGTTTGAGTGGGTCAACCATTCGACGTTGTGAACATTGAAGTCTCCACATACGTGAATGTTAGCTGAAGGATAAGTAGAAAGGACTTGATCAATTTTCTCAGATATGCTTTGAAAGATAGTAACTCCGCTGTTGTGGGGGCGATAGAGAGTAAATATAAATGCAGTAGTGTGAGCTAAAGCAACCCGGAAGCACATATAGGGTAAGTTAGGATCTTTCCTGGAGATGTCCCTCCCACATGGAAAGCTATCTTTTATATAGGCACATATTCCATGCCCATGGCGATCTTGGGGGTCAGATTTAGAAGTTAAGTTAGAGTATCCTGAAATTGCAAACTCATCTAGGGAAATAGCCTGTCCAATGCCAGTTTCACTTAAAAATAAAAAGTCTGGTTTAGTCTCCTGTAATTGGGTTTAAACCTCTGGAAGGTTAGAACGAAGACCCCTGATGTTGGAGAAGGAGACATGGTAGTAGGGGTCTACGTTGGAAGTTGGAGAACCGGGTTTAATCGTGTATTTTTTCTTGAAACTTGTCATGATGAAATTTTGGAATTTGTGGACAAGGTCGACAGATTTACTTAGAGCAGGACAGAGAGGGGAAATAAAGAGAGAAAAAGAAACGAAGAATTTTTTTTATTTGTAGCTAATGATAAGGTAAAGCCGTAACAATTACCCACTAGTATGGCATCGAGAGGCCCCACCAGAAGCTACTGCATTGTCCAGAATCCATTCAACAAATGGCAATACAGCAGCCCCAGTACTTTGCACCTCCTGATAGGACAGCCTCCTTAGTGGTTAATCCAAGGTTCGGGTCCCTGACTATCAGGCGGATAACGTCAGCCCAGACAAAACGTTTACCTCCAGCACCCTTACTAGTGACATGGCTACAAGGATAGACATAGAAACAGAAAATTTCCGCCATCTCAGCCAACTATTCGCAAAAATACTGCCAACCTAGAAAACAGCTTTTTCTTCTCCCTTTGTCCGAAAAATCACTCATTTAAAAAATGAGGACTGAGGGACAAATAAGAAGAAGCGAGAGTAACAGGAGCTGCCGATAACGCATCCACAATGCGTTTTCTACTCTCCATTAAAAAAAAACAAAAAAAAACTATTAAGTATTGTACTTAAAAGTCCAACAGACGTGTTTAAGGGAAAGTATGGTGATAGATTCCCCTCACACGAACTAAAAATGAGTATAATTCGTAATTTTTGCTATCAACTCGGTAGATAAATAAACATATGTACGAGGAGAAAAAAAAAGCTAGCATTTAATAAAACAGAAATACACAAATTAAATACTGAAATAAAATAGAGTTGTTAATATTTTAAATCTAAAATAAAAAGCATGATTGAAATCACTTATCTCAACAAAAACAATTCCGTCTCCAAATTGCAAACTGTATTGAAAGAAATTCAGTTAGTAGCGTTCAAAACATTTTTTTTTAAATTAGCCGTTAAAAGAAAATCGTGATTTTATTCTGAACTTAAGCTAGTAACGTTTTAAGAAGCTTACGATATAAAAGAAAAGGCTGATGGGGGGGGGGTTCTTCCGAAAGTAAGTTGATGCCGTTATAAGTAATTTCGAGATAAGATGGAAGCCGGTATTGGACTAGAAAAAAGCTAGCATTTAATAAAACAGAAATACACAAATTAAATACTGAAATAAAATGGAGTTGTTAATATTTTAAATCTAAAATAAAAAGCATGATTGAAATCACTTATCTCAACAAAAACAATTCCGTCTCCAAATTGCAAACTGTATTGAAAGAAATTCAGTTAGTAGCGTTCAAAACATTTTTTTTTTTAATCAGCCGTTAAAAGAAAATCGTGATTTTATTCTGAACTTAAGCTAGTAACGTTTTAAGAAGCTTACGATATAAAAGAAAAGGCTGATGGGGGGGTTCTTCCGAAAGTAAGTTGGTGCCGTTATAAGTAATTTCGAGATAAGATGGAAGCCGGTATTGGACTAGAAAAAAGCTAGCATTTAATAAAACAGAAATACACAAATTTAATACTGAAATAAAATGGAGTTGTTAATATTTTAAATCTAAAATAAAAAGCATGATTGAAATCACTTATCTCAACAAAAACAATTCCGTCTCCAAATTGCAAACTGCATTGAAAGAAATTCAGTTAGTAGCGTTCAAAACATTTTTTTTTAAATTAGCCGTTAAAAGAAAATCGTGGTTTTATTCTGAACTTAAGCTAGTAACGTTTTAAGAAGTTTACGATATAAAAGAAAAGGATTATGAATTGTTCGCCTTCAGTATTTCAACAAATTTCGGTAAGGTAATACTTCGAAAAGTAAACATTGCGAAGATATATATTTCAAGAGAACACTTGTTTCTATTATTGCAATGCATTTTAAAACAAAGAACACATTATTTATTTTACGTAGCCAAGATAAATTTTCTAGAAAGAACGCAAAGCCCGCCGGCGTGAATCAATTTATTTGCTCGTTATTTTCTTGTCGTGTGAAGTTATATTCAATGTAAAGGAGACAAAGTATTCAGTAACCTTAATTTACACTCACAAAATACATAAAATCCAATATATATATATATATATATATATATATATATATATATATATATATATATATATATATATATATATATATATATATATATATATATATATATATATATATATATATATATATATATATATATATATATATAAACAGTATAATCAATATAGGGATTATAGCCTAATGTTTAAGGCACCAGACTGTGGTAAACATGGTCTGAGGTTCGATCCCTGGAGGCAGTTAAGCTACGCTGATGAGAGGTAAAAAACCTCGAAACACGCGTGTACGTTGATTACTGTTTTAAAAATAATAAAATAAATAATATATATACACACACACACACACACACACACACACACATATATATATATATATATATATATATATATATATATATATCCATGGTCGAGTGGGAGAACTGCCGACTGTCAAAACACGACGGTTCTAGGTTTAATCCTTGGCTTAAGAGAGATGCTAGTCTAGCGGCACTGATGAGTTTTGATACAGCGAAACAGGACTGTATGTCGATGACTATATATATATATATATATATATATATATATATATATATATATGTGTGTGTGTGTGTGTGTGTGTATAAAATATAATTCCGAAATATTTTTTTTTTTTTTTGTATATTAATATTCATTATAAAAACGTTTTTATTTTCTATGTATCAAAAAGAAAATACAATTTGTTATATATGGACTGTGGAATTGCATCCATCTGCCAAAATCTAGCTTATTAGATCATTCAATTATTTTAATTATTTATTTTAATTAATTCAATATTAGATTTTTTTCGGTTTTCTTTTGGGATGATCATCTTTCGTTAACTATTACGTGTAATTTTGTTCATGTAGATATTTTGCATGGTTTATACTTGCGTAATATTTGCATAAAAAGTTATATCAAATACAATCCTCATTCTCTCTCTCTCTCTCTCTCTCTCTATATATATATATATATATATATATATATATATATATTTATGTATACGCATATATATTTCGTCTAGAGACATGACCCTTAATATATAAGGTATTCGAACCGATGCAAAACTTTTTATTTGGGTTTTACCCGGAGAAAATCGGTGCAAAAATGTGAAAAGTAAAAAAAAATAATTGAATTTTCCAGGTAAAGGTCGGACTACGGAATTAAGAATATGCATGCCTAACGCAATATCTATTAGTTCTTGTTTTAATTTTAGCATTGCACCAAACATGTCTTCATAAGTCAGGCATTAACGGCAAAGGAAAAAGTGAATCGTAAGTTAAACGTTTTGGTTTCGATTCTCAGTGGTGGCGCACGAGTCAATTTTCTTTAACTTTACAAATCATGGCTATATATTGGGTCCAATATAATCCCTATATATAATAGTTTGATTGCAGAAATTCCTCTCTAGACCAAAATACCGAAGGTTTACAACAACAGACCGCACATACAAATTTATTATCTTTACACTATTAGTGAATGTCTTATGTAACTATAGAATGAGATAATAGACAAATTAATTCGTCATAATGAAACCATTATTTGGTCCTACCACCCTTATTAACTGCATCATACACTGACACACTTACAACTAATTTTACACTTCTCTATTCGAAGATAATGGTTTCTCCCAGGCATTCTCATTGGGTTAAAACGTAAAATTCTGTTATTCCGGATTACACATACTGATACTAAAAACGAACACTTCAGATCTCCACCAACATAGCCTTTACATCTACGCGAATCAATAACTTTCTGAATGTTCAAGCAAATAGAAATATTCTAGAACTCTCATAATCATGACTATAGTTAGTTACACCCTCACATTTATCTACACACATATTTTCGCCGCGCATTTTTTTTAAACAAAAAGAAATACTTTCCTATCCTCGCATTTTCGCGAGGTTCAAGACGAATGTTTATATTACCTTCCCTAACATTTACTTTTACTTTTCCCCAAAAGTCTATTCGTGATAAAACTTTAGAAATAAGTTGTCCGATCTTCTTTCTATACTATTTACGTCTCTTTTTTATTTTTTTATTGTTTGGTTTCTGCGTGGAAAATTATTACATGACAATGAACGCATCTTAATAAACGGTGAATTTTTCAATTTTTTTATGAATGTTTTCAGCGTCTTAAATTAAGATGACAAAATGAACGCATCTTATTAAAAAAGAGCTCTCTTTTTCTCATATATGGTTTCAGCGTCATAGTTTATGCTGACAAAATGAACGAATATTAGTAAACAAGACATTTTTTTAATCATTCGTTTGGGCGTCCTACATTATGACTTGATAAATTGAACGGAAGTCTTTCTACTCAATATTCCGAGGGCCGTTCTTCATATGGGGATGATGCAGGTGACCAGCGGAAGTTGGAAGTGTCTGTTGTGAAAACCGTCTTACCATGAAGAGATTGGGAGATAGGCAGCATCAACAACAAAACTAACAAGAACAATAACAGTACTTCACTTTTTCTGATGTATGGTTTTACTTTATACGAAGAGACTATTGATTACACAGCATTTTTGAGGGGTAACTTTTTTTTTACCTTAGATCCACCTTCCTTTACAATTATGACTTTTAAATAAATCGGATGCAAATGGGTTTCCCCTATATAAAGCCTGCATTATGCACTATATATATATATATATATATATATATATATATATATATATATATATATATATATATATATATATATATATATATATATATCACTGCCCGTCAGATTAGTACGCACGGCCGAGAATCAAACCTAATTATATCCGACCGGCACTGCCATCCCCTAACTTCTATCTTGGTTCATAGTATTTGTGCTTAGGGATTTTGACACCAACTATTAAAGTTAACTGTGTTGCAAATATGTTAACAGTCACGCCAATACCAAAATGGGGTGTCTCTTCCGACAGCTGGTTTTATATAGGATTGTTGCCGGTGACCATTCCTATAGCCGTTCCTTACATGAGGAGGTTAGGGGTGTCTATCCGAAAAGTTTTTTTTTTTAACATGAGGAGCTTGGGTGTTCGGCAGCAGCAGCAACAAAAAGAACCGTGCTTTACATTTTTCAACGAGACGAGAGGGGAATGCTTCCATCAGGCAATGCCCGTTAGTGGGTCCTGCTAGTATTATAAGAAATACGAAATCTGCATAACCAAAATATTATATTTAAGTGCGTTTTACGACCAGAAGCTGTCGGACTGTTTGTTAGTACATTATTTAGTCACATTTCTGCCTGTAGGTGTGTTTGTTCACATTTTCATTAATATGTACAAAAGGTACAGAGTTTCGCAAATTAATTTTTCATGCTGAAAACGGACTTACATACATAATTATTCCAGCACGATTTCTATTTATACTATTAATTTAAACAACTCACATCTTATAAGTAATCTCATTTGCATATCACATTACAGAAAATCTATTTTAATAATTAGCTCAATCTTATTAATTACTTGTAATAGAATCGTTTTAATTGTTCTGTTTAGAAAGGAATTAATAAAATTGATTTATTTAATTCATTTGTAATGTAATGTATACTTAATACATTTTCAATTCTTAATAGTTTACGGTAGTTGCATTTAAAACCGGAAGTAAGTTTCTTTCTTTTAGTCAGGAGAGTTATTATCGCTTTAGACTATGAAAGTTACTTCGCGTATGAATTTCATTAATCAAGATGGATGTGCGTTTTACTCCCTAAATCTAACATATGGTTACTTTTCGTAATACGTGAGGATATTTAGTGAATATTAAATAGTATGTGACCTATCTCTATGCTCGACAATGTTTTTCGACTGGTAAACGTCGGGTATATACAGCGTGTATATGTATAAAAACCAGGAAACTTCATGAAAACAATGATTTAATTTTACTACTATTAGCTGATATTAGTATCTAAGTTATATTTTTAATAGAGAAAGACAATAATACATTAAAAGGGGCGTTTATATCTAACAAAAGCAATGACTTTAGGTTGGAGTATCTGATATAGAAGGTAAATATCTCGAATGTTGAGAGATGTGCAATAAATTGAAGAAACAAAGACAGTATAGATATATAGATATATTTTGTATGTATATACATTGTATATATATATATATATATATATATATATATATATATATATATATATATATATATATATATATAATTTACTTTAAACCTACATCGATTTATATATGAGAATCGTAAAACATTAAACTATTTATATAGATTTGAAAAATTACTATAAAAATATATAAATATAGAATAATATGTATATATAAATATATAAGTGTATATATATATATATATATATATATATATATATATATATATATATATATATATATAATTTACTTTAAACCTACATCGGTTTATATATGAGAATCGTAAAACATTAAACTATTTATATAGATTTGAAAAATTCCTATAAAAATATATAAATATAGAATAATATGTATATATAAATATATAAGTGTATATATACCTATATATATATATATATATATATATATATATATATATACATATATATATAATTTACTTTAAACCTACATCGGTTTATATATGAGAATCGTAAAACATTAAACTATTTATATAGATTTGAAAAATTCATATAAAAATATATAGATAAAGAATAATATGTATATATAAATATATAAGTGTATATATACCTATATATATATATATATATATATATATATATAGATATATATATATAGTAAGTTATAAAAGGTATATGGCGATTAAGCTACACTGAATATTCCGCGTTTCATCCACTCTAGGACTCTTCAGGCTTATGCGCGAATTCTGTGGTTGTTTGTCGTTTTTATATGCACATCTTCTATTGAGATTTTAGTTAGCCAATCAGCTTTCTAGTATCCATATACATATATATATATTTTTTAAACTATCAGGATTGGTTTCCTGTCATTGTGCAATATAGCGTACAAAAAACGATATAACTATGAAATAATTTAATAACAAAATAACGTTTAAATATAATAAATTTTATGGTATAATTCTGTGTTGAATAAGGCGGGGGATTAAGATAAGGTTTTTAGTTCTGATGTTACTACAAAATACAATTGAAACTAATGACTTTGCAAACTTTAAATTATAATTTAATTTTTCGTAAGTGTAAGGGTCACATCAGATTAGGTTTAGGTTTTGTCAGTCTTTCTTTTCGTCCATATTTTAGTGGTAACACAGAAACGTTTCGATTTCAGTGATGATCATTTATGGCCATTTTTAATCATGTTTTACTTCGTCAATGGTGGAATGGATAGGTTTTAGCATGAATCCACGACCATGAGTGACGCATACGGAGTATGTTTAATAGTTCGCAAGCTGGGAACAGCAGAACGTAAAAGATATTGAAATTTCATCCTTCCGAAAACAGCAGGAGACTTTACATTCGATGAAACGATAGCACCGTTATCAGACATTTTTGACGGGTCAGCATCTTTATTTAATATTCTTTTCTATCGTTCAAAATTAAAGAAAAATGTCACAGAGGATTTTGTCAAACACGCTGGAATTATTAATCTACAATGCGAAAAGTGTCTGCTGAGATCACTGACAGAGAATCAATTCAAATTCGTCATTTTCGTCGCAGGGTAGCAATCTCCAGAAAATGCGAACATACGCATACGACTACTGTTTATGATTGATAAAGTTGTAGAAATGACCGTACAAATTCTGACCATAGAACGTTTACGATTAATAAATGTTAAACGAGACACAAGAATAGTGCAACAATAGATCCCATCGGTTTAAAACATCAAATTGGTAATCCTTGACTAGAAATAGAAAGAAGCCTGCGACACTCTGTTGGTCATCTAGGCAGATGCACTATGCTTTTTTTGTCCATTTAGAAGACACAAAAGTTCACATCGTGGGCACAAGGACGAATTTTGTGGTACAAATACCCACAAGACTCCCAGGACTAATAATGCACAGGGAAGAGATAAAAACCACAGAAAACACCAGGACGTTTTGAGAAAGCCACATCGAATTCAATTTTTTTGACATTTTCAATGTAGATTTTAAAATCCGTCGAAAATATCTACTTGTTGCGATAGCGAACTTCCAGTTAGATACCGCTTTATATATTATTGCAATTTAACGTCCCATATAGGAGTTTTGTGGAAAACCAAGTCTTAAGACGACAACTCATGTTACTTGTGGTGCATCGAAAAACAATTTACAACTAACTGGTGAGTTTACATACAATGTTTCGTTAAAAAAAAATCATGTGTGTGTTACTTGGATTTTATTGAAAAATCTGATATTTTCAATGTAGATTTTAAAATCCGTCGAAAATATCTACTTGTTGCGATAGCGAACTTCCAGTTAGATACGGCTTTATATATTATTGCAATTTAACGTCCCATATAGGAGTTTTGTGGAAAACCAACTCTTAAGACGACAACTCATGTTACTTGTGGTGCATCGAAAAACAATTTACAACTAACTGGTGAGTTTACATACAATGTTTCGTTAAAAAAAATCATGTGTGTGTTACTTGGATTTTATTGAAAAATCTGATATTTTCAATGTTCCCCCTGAACCTAATTTTCAATGCTTTCAATATTAATGCTGAAGCAGATGCTGAAACACATTTTAAGAACATTCTTAAAGCAAATTTCAGCAGTGTTTTCTACGAGTGTCTTGGAAGAAATTCTAAAGATAAAGCGACATTGAAACTGAAAGCAACTGCTAAACCAGTCTATAAACCAAAGCGTCCGGTATCATATGCAGCTTTAGTTACAGTTGAAATAGAATTGTATCGCTTACAACAAGAAGGAGTAAACCAGCCTCCAAATTACTCATACATGACAGAACCTATTGTCATTGTGAAGAAGGCTAATGGCAAAGTACGCCTATGAGTGGACTTCAGCACAAGACTAAATAATAGACTGGAGACACATCAGCATTCACTACCTGTACTGGAATGGTCTGCTCTCAAAACTCAACGTTGGAAATTGTTTCACAAAACTGGGTCATGCAGATGCATATCTACAAATGGAAGTTGATAAGGATTCCAAAAATCTTCTCAATATTTTCATCCACAGGGAATTATTTCAATTTAACCCTCTTCCATTTGGGGGAAGTCAACTCAAGCAATATTCAAATAAGCTATAGATACAATACTCACAGGCACTCCCAAAGAACGCTTCCATCGTTTTTCTATCAGTGCTGGATCGAATTGAACAATATGGACTTCACTAAAGATCAGATAAACGCAGATTCTTCTAAACTTCTGTGGAATTCCTTGAATTCATATTAGACAAAAATAGTCGAAAACCAGATTCCAACAATATTCAGACAATAAATTACCTGGCAGGACATAAGGATGTTGCAATACTACAATCCTTTCCGGTCTAGTAAGTCATTATGGTCTATCTTACTTTAACTGCACAAGTTACAGGTGCCTCTTGATATTCTTTTACTAAAAGGTACCAAATAGAACAGGCCAAGCACACACAAAGATACATTTGAAAAGATAAAACACTTCTTAGTTCTGATCTATTGCTGACGCACTACAATCTATCATTAGATATTACTGTTGTAACGGAGGCTTCAGACTATGAAGTCGAATCGGTAATATATTTTTCTGATGAAAGCAAAAAAGTCATTGCACGCGCATCAAAGTCGTTGACGCCTACTTCACGAAAGTATAACTAAATTGAGAAAGAAGACATAGCAATTATCTACGTTGTAAATAAATTTCACAAAATACTATATATCCACCATTTTACTCTGATCACCGACCACAAGACATTAATAGGTATTTTTGTGTTCCAGGAAAGGAATTCCAGTTTATACAGCAAACCGATTACAAAGATAGGCAACTATGCTTTTAGATTACAATATTTCTATAAAGTATCAACTAGGATGCAAAATTGTGCAAGCAGATGTATTATCCAGGCTCATATCTTCTTATCAAAAAGTAGAAGACACAGTCATCACTGCTATATCGGTGAAACCTGAAGTTGTATTAGCACTTGTTTCCAGAGTAGGATCGCTACCTACCACTTCAGACATGATCGAGGGGGCTATAGTCGCAGACCCACAATTACAGAAAGGTCCACATTTTCATCTCACAAGCTAGCCAAAAACATTCACTGACCAGCAACTTCAACCATTATTTCAGAGATCTTTTATATCTGAGATCAATGCAACACCTCTTTTTGGAGAACGGGTGGTTGTCCTATTTAAACTTCAAAACACAGTTCTCGAGCAATTCCACTATGAACATCAGAGAATTTATCGAATGAAAACATGAACCTCGGTCATGTGTATTCGACAAAGATGGACATTCGGTTTAAGGAACTTGTAAAGTAAATGTAAACTGGTTGAGAAATCTCTTCGGAAGGAGATTGCATGTATGGCCTACCCTAGAAACTCTTTTGTCACAACTACACATGGACTCTGCATGAGAAATTTATGGGCATACTTAATATTGATTGCTACAGTAAAATGAACCGTACTACCTTAAATGTAAAGATACTACAAGACATTGTTAGCAGGTAGGGAGTTTCTGAAATTTTAGTTTTTATAATGGTACTGCATTGACCACGACAGAAGTTTTTGACTTCTATAAACAAAACAGTATTCAGCATCTCAGATAACCACCTATCCATTTACAATCAGATGGTCAAGCTGAACGCTTTGTCAACACATTTAAGAAGGCACTCTTGATATTAAAAGACAAAGGAACTACGCGATTGATCATAAAAATATTCTAAGTAGCTACAGAACTACCTCAAATCCCAAATTTTCCAAATGAGAAGTCTCCCGATTAACAGACAAATACGGTTATCAATGGATACTATTTCTCGATCATAAAATAATATTCCCAGAAGAAATAGGGCGGTGGAAAAAAACAATTAAATTGGAATCATGGATAAAGGTCACGTCCATTCCATCGTACAACCTGTATTGGCAAGAGACTACCGCAATGGTAAAAAAATGGGCACAAGGTCATATAGTACGTCATTTAGGAAATGCAATCTATGACGTTGATATACAATCATCTATTTGGGTCAGAGACGCAAATCAACTTCGTCACTTATATCTTCCAACGAGAGAATAAAGTAAAACAATAATTCCATTAAATAGTTAACTATTTTAACACATTTTAATTACTATACAGTGTAAAAGCAACATGCAGTAAACTAAGTAAGTATGAGATTAAAGGTCCAATCCGAAGGATGCACTGAATGTGCAAGTCAACTTCAACTCTACAAATAGTACCACATCAAATATTTTACAAGCAACTTATTTCAAAGGTGGGAGGGTGTTATAGTGATAAAAAAGGAGGAATAACTCTAACTAAAGAAAGTAAGAGTTATCACCTTTTAGAAATGCTTGAAACGGGCTAGGGAGTTCTAGAGAGGAATCTAGGACAAAATGGCGGCTTTGCTTGACGTTGAATATCATTTAGTAAATAATTTAAGGTTTCAGCCCTAAATAAATTGTGTTGAAAATACAATGAGCTTGTCTATTTTTTTATGTTATCCACTAATCCAGACATCACAATTTCTCAGAACAGAACACATATCATGGCATTTTATATTCGAAATCTTCATAAATCCACTAACATTTTCCTGCAGTTATTTTCTGACCATAGGATGCATCCATGTGAGGCACTTTTTTAAAATTACACACACAACATTCTTGTCCCCTTCGAAGTAACTAGCTCTGGCTGCAATGCATTTATTGTACCGTTCTAATAGCTTCTGGAAAAACCCTTAGAAGTCTTCTTGTATGAGTGTGTCAGTGATTCTCCTCACAGCATCTTCAATCTCCTCAATTGTCTCATAATGACAGTCTCTAAAGGTTTCCTTGAGATTAAGACATACAAAAAGTCGCAGTGTGCAAGATCATAATTATAAAGGTGACGAACTGCTTTTATGCCTATTGTGGTCGAATAAACTTCCCTTTTCTGAGCACCTTCAGGAAAACTTAACGCAAATCTTCAGCATCTTAAGTTCCTCGTGAATAAGTGTGTGTACACCACACTAACGCGAAATTGTGCACTGATTGACACACGATTGGCTTTTTCCATGAAATTCTTTATTTGGCAAATCAGCTCTGGTGTTCTGACTTCCTTACTCCTCCCATACTTTTCATTATCATTTACTGAAAAACTAATGCTCGATTCATGCAAGATGGGCCAGTCAGAAGAGCATTTTTCAAGTGTAAACAATGTTATTGCATATCCTTCTTCTTAAGTGTCCTCAGGTCAAGACTGCGGTTTGGTATGACAATTAGGTTTTAGTAGGGGGCATTAAAATTCTTGCTGTAACTATTCATATGAACCTGAAATTATTAAAATAGGTCAGTAATCTCAAAAGATGATTAGTAATATCATACAAAAAGTCATGAACATTTTAAAGGCACCTCGTATATATCTAGCAGTTTCGTCTATGCTTCTCTCAACAAAAGTGTTAATCACTTATTTGGGATGAAATATATCAATAAATAATAGATAATTTTATCTTTCAAAATTACAAACAAGAAAACAACGTCAAACGTATTTCTTTTAATTCTAATTTTTAACTTATCTACTAAATTATCTATAACCTTTGATTTTATCTAATATGATTCCGGAAAACCTTCTCCGCTGAGATTTCTTGGCCCGAACTGCTACACTTTTGAATTACCCCAGCCCTCTGCTTACCTGGCGGAACGGGTATGTACTAGTTCAAAGGTAGTGTGGACAACATCTCGCTGCTCAGCTCCGTGCCTCGTATCTTAATTGAATTCGTCCCAAACCCAAATAGTAGCCCCTTACGTCCAAGTGGCATTGAGTCTTTTCGAGGTGAAAAGCAGTAAAAAAAAATAGTAGCTAAATAATAAAAGATGAATTAGCTTATTTTCAGCTTAAAAAATATTTTCCAGAAACTCTACCGTCTTTTGGCAACATTCATGCAATTACGTACAGTATATTTCGCATATTTCTCGCTATTATAAATGCTTCATTATTTGCGAAGCCAATAGGAGGGCACTAGGTAGGTATATTTCCAAAAGCAATTCCTTAATCAACCAGAAAAAATGAATTTCTACAAAGAAGTAATTACTTATTGAAGCCTGAAGACCACTCATGGAAAAGAGTTAATAAGTGTGCGATAGTAATTGGGACAACAGCACAGTAGTAGAGGTTCTGGATACGACCTTAAACTTTATCCGATGGTGAGGCCTCAGCTTGCGGGCATGTGGGAATGTGGAGCCACCCTTTAATTGCCATTGCTCCTAGGTCCACTCTGATCCGGAGTGGTAGTACTTGTTAGGGCCCCAACTATGGGTTTGATAGAAACCAACTTAAAAAAAAATATATTTTTTTTTTTTTAATCACTGGATCTGGCATTAAATAACCTGACAAAGGTTGATATACCATAAAACAAAAACAACCAAACCAACCAAAAAGTAGTAGAATATGTGGGGACTTGTTATAGATTTTATTATTTAAGGAAATGGTTTGGGTCAGGGTTAAGGTCAGCAACAACTTGTTTACATTCAACGTAAAGACGACTATTGACAAGGAGCCTACTGATGAGTGTATCCCTTTCCTGTGTCATTGCTCCAACGGTAGGTCGCCATGTAAATACTCTGAAACAATCTCAAAATTACGCAATCACAAAATATAATGATTAGATTTGGAGATCTTCTAGACTGTCAGTGATATAGATTTACGTTATATTAGCCTCAGTTTATATAAAAGCACGACAATAACCCAAGTCCATTGTCACTGACTAATGCCATGTTTGGGACCATAGGTTTCATAAAATGTTTCTCTAAATTGTCTATATAACGTTAAGACACATACGTTTTCGGATGAAATTGGCAATAAACATTATGAAGATTTACTTGATGACATCTGACAGACCCCTCCCCCACAAGCTGAGAGATTAGCATACGGTTGGGTGTATTTTCGGAAATCACCATCGTTGGAGTTACAAAGAAAAGATTGTAGAATTCATTTTCGGGCCAGACATAAGCGGTGATAAACTATCATCCTATTAGACTATCTGAAGAAGTAAAAATGACATTTATCGCCACATTCCAATCTTCTAAATGAATTATTGGTTATTTCCGTACTTTGTTACTAAGTGGCTTTGGTTTTATTCGTAAAAATATACACCTCCCATTAGAACATCCGTCGAGAATCACAAAAATATCGTAAGTCAATTTTTATAGTGAAAATTATGTTCTATTTTGTAAGTATAATTGATTTATTACTGATGTAAAAATGATTTATTGCAAGTAGTATGTGCCGTTAATGCCATTTACTGTATCTAGCAAGATGCTGACTATTTTAATACGCATCTTTTGTTGATATGAAGTAAAAACTACTCCAAGCACGATTAAGCGTATGATTAAAGAAAATAATTCGAATGATAGTTTTCCCGACGGAAATTATGTGGCTTACTTCAGTCTTGACAGACTATGTATACTCACTGTAAGGGTGCCTACGGGTGATATTTGTGTGGCAAGAGTTGCGCAGTCTCCAACCACGCCTCTTCTGAATCAACATTGTTGCATACCAGTAGCAAGTTGAGACACAGGACGACTGGAAACAATGCCGAAATGAGCGGAGAGCACATACCGTGCCTAGAATTCCCAAATGGTCACCCATCTGGTACTAGCCAGGGTCAACGTTGCTTAACTTCGGTGATCTGACGAAAACCGGTGTGTCAACGTGATTATTCCGTATATTATACGGAAATTATAATGCAAATTTAAATGTTTATATTTAGTAGGATATAAATTTAGGATAACCTTGGAACATCTGGTCGACTGTATTACACCCCCCACACACACAGATATATATATATATATATATATATATATATATATATGGCAAATTTATATATACAGCTATATATACACATATATATATATAGTCATCCAAATACAGTACTGTTTCGCTGTTTCACAGCAGATTAGTGCGGCTAGACAGGCAACTACCTCAAGCCAGGATTGAAACCCTACCGTCTTTACGACAGTCAAGGCTCCTATCGGCGGCTGCTGAGCGAGTAGTGAGCTTAACGATGTTTTGACGTCGTCCGAAATACCTCCGCTATATGTATATATAAATTTGCGATGGTTTATATATCTGCTTGTCTTCCTGCTGGCCCACTTTACGTCGGTTAGGACATTGGTGTGTCATTCTGGTATAATATTTTGTATAAAGCCTTGTTATAAGCTGTTGCGAACTAAGTAGTATAGCATCCGTTATACGCACAGTAAAAAAATTAATAGTGATAACAGGGATTAGTCATCACAATACCACATTTAATCTCGAAGCTTTCATGGAAACAACTAGGACGATCTCGGTAAAATTTTTCCATACAAGTTTATAAGATAAGGTGCAACGAACTAAGAATTGTATTATCCTATTCGTTTCACAGTAAAATAAAATAAAAACATATGGATTAATACAGTAAAGTCACCACAAGATCACATTTATACTTAAAAGATTTCTCAGAACCTACTGGACAAATAGGATTTTTTATGGACCGTAAGGTGCAATGAACTTAACATTATAATATCCGTTCGAGGCACAGTTATGGATTAATAAAGTATTAGTATTTAATGCAAAAATGAGCATATATTTCATCATATTCTACCATCAAGATGACATACATTAACCATTGTTAGTAAATATGTAAGCGTTAAAGAATGGATATTCTCAAACAGTGGTGTACCTACAGGGAGGCGATCCGCCTTGGGTGACAGCGAAAGAGTTGAGACATAATGTGTCCCAAAAAAAAATTTTAAGCAAGGCTTAGGTACGAATAGTCTGAAAATAGGATTTCTTTATCATATATTAAGCAACGTCTTTAATTTTTTAAATATTTTGTCGATATTCATTGAACACTCTAAACCCTGTATTTTTTGGTAGTCTTTAATTGTACATTTGAAATCATTTGATGACACTCATTTCATTTTTTTTGTATCTGTAAAAAATAATTGGGAAAAGGTTTAACTGGTAATATATATATATATATATATATATATATATATATATATATATATATATATATATATATAGCCAGTAGAGTTTAGTTTCCTAGAATTACATCCAATGAAACAACATGTGTCTACCAAAATAGTGCTCAATGAGTGAACAGAGCAGGTATATAAATTTTATTTATACAAACATTAATGGCTACATATGTGCATACATGTTTCTGTAATCACCCACGTTGGGGGATTACGTCTTCAGGCCAAGAATTACCGTGGAAAGTGATATTTTCACCAAATACATTTTTCTATCTCGTTTATCAAGTTAGAATGCTACCTGGGTGTGAGTCATAAAAAACGGTAAAAGGATGAGTGAGGTCTTTGAAGATAATAAACATCTTTTTTCTTTTCCCTTTCCCCCATCCAACCTAACTTTTGGTTTTTATGGCATAAGGTAATTGAGAATTTAGTTTTCTTGTCTTAGAGTCTGTAAGTTAAGAACCTAAGCTATGGTCAACTAAGTACTGACCGGTGCCTTTTAATCTACCTCCACTCACACATACATGCAACACACATACAACACACACATACACAGACACCGCCACACACACACACACACACACACACACACACACACACACATTAATACATATATTCAAAAGCGAATCCATGCTGTACGCTTTTTATTTTATTTACTGAAACTAGACAATAACACATATGTAGCCATTAATATTTGTATAAATAAAATTGATATATATATATAAGTATATATATACATACATATATATATATATATGTATGTATATATATATATATATATATATATATATATATATATACTAGCAGTTCCGCCCGGCATTGCTAGGGCCATAAGTTTATGTGCATATGTATATATTAAAAAGTATAAATATGTACGGTAATGCCTTTCTATATTATATATTTACTTAAATGCCATAGATAAAGGTTGGTAAAGACCGAAGACGTCAATTTTATTTTACCTTTGACCCCAATTTTGACAACTTCACATTTATTATTTTGGGCTCAAATTGAATTAAAATGTTTGACCCATGTCCAAGTAACCCACATCTAAAATTTAAAATGTTTAGACTCAAAATTAGAGAAGGAGTTTGGTAGAGTTGTCAAAGATCAACTCTGTAAACATTGACCTCTTGCCAGCCAAATTTCTGTCCAAAAAATGATTTAAAAGCTTGCTGTATTTCTGAATACCTTTATGTAAAATTTCAAATTTTTAGACCAAGAATTAGCTGAGTAATTTGGTAGACCCCACAGAGGTCAATTTTTAAAAACTTTTACCCCCATTATGACACCTTAGAATTTATTGTTTTGGGCTCTAATCGAATTATGAACTTAGATCGATGTTCATGTAACCTACATCTAAAATTTCAAGGGTTTAGACTTAAAATTGGCGGAGGAGTTTGGCAGAGTTCTTAAAAATCAAATCGTTGAACTTTGACCCTTAACAGTCAAATTTGTGGCTGGAATCCGATTAAAAAAATTTCCCTAAATATCAATACGCCTTTATGTAAAATCTCGAGTCTGGAAACCGAAAATTGACAAAGGTATTTGGTAGGGAAGACTACACACACAGATAGACACACACAAAGACATATAACACACACACACACACACGTACACAAACACATATATATATATATATATATATATATATATATATATATATATATATATATATATATACTAGCAAAAGTATCCGTCGTTGACTGGGTTCCAAAAACAGCCTACAGAAAATAGACTCCGATTTATTAAAGTATGATAGGTTATGAAAAGGAAGGGTTGTAAAGAGATAGCTTCGAAGTTGGGGGTATCAAAACCAAAGCAAAATTGGACGAAAGTAAAAATAAAATAGATAACCCCCATAATTTATTATAGAATACTTGTTCACAATAAAACACTAATCGCAGTATTCTGTCAATCTATATTTAAAAAAAAGCCTTGTTAAACTTTGTGACACATTTCCATTCTATGGAGGTCACGTGCGAACGAACACCCCATAATTTTATTATGCCATATTTCTTCAAACTGAAACATAATTATTAAAGTATACTTACGCAGATAGATATGAAAAGTCTTTACTAATGTTTGTGCCTATTTTCATTCTATGGAGGCCAGGCGCGAACACAGACTTCACAATTTTATTATACCATCCTTATTTAAGTAAAACATACTTATCAAAGTATTCTTATGTACATCTATATCAAAAACACTTGTAAACGTTTTTTTTTAATTCATACATTTTTATTTCCATACTTTAATGAACCACCGTTCTGCCTGATTAAACATACCCATTCTTGTGTCTCGATACAGCTTCTATCATTATATGTAATCAGTTCTTTAAAATAGTCAACCATATAGGAGCCTATTCGTGACCAGGCACACATACACAGACATTCAGCTTTATATTATATATATATATATATATATATATATATATATATATATATATATAAAGTGCCGTATGTAAGAGGAGCGGTCCAGGTAACAACAAAGGAGGGGTGACACTGTGGCAGTGTGGTGACAATTGAGTAGACCGCCCCGGGTGACCTTTACTCTAGCTACGTCACTGTTGTCCAAAAATAACATTATGTTTAATTTCGCATAATGTAACGCGTTTCTGATAGTTGTTTTCCAAATTCGTTGAAAACTGGACACCCTCGATAATTGCAAACTACGTGGTAATTGCAATGACAGTAAACACATGAATCTCTAATTAAAGCTGATGTAAAAATGTCGAATAAAAACGACGCTCTTTTCTGACTCCCCCGTTATTGCATTATAAAACAAAATAGTTTAGTGAAATTGCAGACATCAAGTGATTCAACGTGCGCCGTGTCAATTGTCAAGCAAAGATTAATTGATTGCAAAGTACATTTCTAATTGGAACAGGATACTTTATTGAATGAAAGGTTCCAGACACATAAATATAATATTAGTAATTGACTATATTTTAATAGTAGCAATAGACACGTTAAAGAGGAGCCTATTTCAAACGCTGTTGATAGGATTCTGAAATTTACTCGGTTATAGTCAGCTAACCTTTTTCCCAACTTCCGTTGTAGCCGTACTGGAAGCGGCGACAAGGTAAATTAGTTCCTTCACTTGAAGTGTTCTTCAGTGTTTCTATTTTGATGCAATTTTTTAGAATAAAATATAAGACAATTACATCATTGGACGTTACACAATAAAAAAATTAATAAAATTATATGGACAAAAATAATACAATTAGTCTTAATTTTCTACTGTTAATAACAGAGTTTTTATTTTAGTTTATATTTTATAAGAAATATGTGTTTATGAAAATTATATGAATAAGTTTTTTTAATTAAAAAAAGATTTTATTAGAATTTATATAATAAATATATGTTTGTAAAAGTATAAAAATAAAATAAGAATTGAGAAAAAAAACCTAACCATATACTACCCACAAGTCCCGGGCAATGATTTGCTGCGGTATAGTCACTGCTTAGAACTACACGTTTGTCAAAGTCAAGTAACCATCTGACGAAGAGATCTTTCTCGAAATATTATATTACACGGACATACCACCAGACCGACTCTCCCAGGTAACCACTGTGCAAATATAAATATACTGCGTATATGAAATATGAATATGTACACATGTATTTATAAGTTGTATTAATAAATTTCTCACCTGTTTTAGCTTGTGTCTTTCCGTTACTTCTGCATTGTACCGCCTTCTACAATTCCATTTGACTAAATACTATACAATGCTTCAAGCAAACTACACCCACCTCTTAAAAATAAAATTATTGATACAAAAACTACAAATGAAATTATTGAAATCAAAATAACAACATCTTTAAAAATCATAGAAAACGCATTCAGTACATAATATTCTCGAAATAGTTTTCAAAGATTTTAGAAAGTATTTTAATAATTCTTTAAAAACGAAAATGAAACTAATTTTAATAGTTATTAATTAAATGAAGTCAATGATTATAAAATAAAATAAAAACGATTGAAAAATAAACTTAATAAAGAAATACTACATGCACGGAGAATATATAGGCACAAGCGAGAAAAGCGAAGGAATTGATTTGCCTTGTCACTGTATCGGTAGCGCTATGCTTCGGGTTAGGGAATACGTTCGCTGACTATAACTATATATGCTATTGGTAATGAAATTGGTCTATTTCTCTTATTAATAAAATAGTGATATATTTTTTTCTAATTACTGCGTTAAAACAGTTATAGTAATCAAAAACGTGTGGGAAATTCTACGATATAATTTTAAGAACTATTCGTAGCATATATTTAAACAGTATTTTCTTAAGAAAAATTCTAACTTTTATCTCAAATAAAATCAATCTATGCAGTCCTTTTTGGAATATGAGTATATATTTTGAAATATAACAATGTTAATAATGGCAGATATTAATATGTCTCTTTAAATAAAGATTTGCATTTCAGATCATCTATGTTTTGTTTTCTAATTCACCATAAAACGTAGAACATATATTTGTTGTTTTCACAGGTAGTAATTGATATTTCAAACGTTTTCATTGTCCAATATTGTATTTTTTGTTACGCTGTTCAGTCAAAGTGTACGAGAAAAATACTTGGTTGGCCGTTATGTTTGCTTGTTTATTTCAGCAATAAACAATTAAGCTTTGCTTTATTTGGCATAGTATATTGCACTATATATATAAAAGTTTATTCCTTTATGAATTTGTTTTAAAATTTTACAGATTACTTGTTAGTATACGATGTTGAAAATGCTGAGAATTATTTTATATAGTGGAACGATAAAAATGTCGCCCTACAGAAAACGGTGCTGCAAGTATATTTTAAAAGCTTTATTGAAAAGTAATTCATGATATGCGATTATATAGTAGCTGACATCTTCTTAATGTAACTGCCTTCAGACTCAATCACTGCCTCGATACGGTTTTGGGCCAAGGAGCATGCCTTTTCCACAAGCTTGGAATACATGAGCTGGACGAATACTCAGCGGATGGTTGCAATCAGGCTAGTTTGGGTGTTGCTGGAGGTCATGGTGGTGATGTTCTCGACGTATGACCAAACAAAGTAGCCCAGCGGGTTCCGTTGTGTGAGAAACAGGGGCCAGGGAGAGAAGACACAGTTGTAGCACTCCTGTTGAAGCCAAGTCCTGGTTCTTTGAACTTGTGAGCCGGCGCCGAGTCTTATTGCTACATCGAAGGCCTCTTTGGAGTTGTGACTCTCATTAACAACACACCATAACCCATAATCGTGGCCAGAAAGTTTGCTTTTATCACTCTTGGCACGTTCTTGTTATTAGTGGCAATCCAGCGGTGCATTTTGAGGGTGCTGTCAATGGTTATGTTGTCACCATTTGGACCAGTAGAGAGGATAAGTTCTACAGAGGCGCATTTCGGATCTAGCTCGTTGAAAATTGTGTCACTTTCAGGCTCCCGATGCCGTGGAGATTTGTATACAACAGGTCAATTAGTAGATAGTCTGCAACAAATATAGAACACCAGTTTTTATCAAACGGAAATGGAATCGTCATCTTTTTCCAGGGCGATAATTGTATCGTTACACACTGTATATTAAAAATGTCGATTGCATAAAACTAAGCGTCCATTGAATTATAACATATACACCAATTTTTTCACGTTTTTAGTTTTTAGAGTATGAATATTTCATTGCAATAATAGGACTTAGATATATTTCATAAATGGTCCATTCTTTTTTTTTTTCAGAATATAAAGCAAACGACAATATTATATTTATTTTCTGATCAATTCCATCCTCACATTTCAAGTAATGCTCGAATATAACATAGGCCTATAATAGTACGTCCACTTATTCGTTCAATTTATTGTTGTTTGTTTAAATTTTATTATTCAATAAAATTTTAATTTACTTTAAATCTAACCGGTGTATCCCGGTTGTTAATACTTTTTAGTATGATATTTGAATTAATGCATATGTAGTACGTATAATGATAGAGACGATTCTTTATTGATTACTATATTGTCCACTATATATAGTAGGAATTTTGAAAGTTAAAAAATAAAACTTGGGTAACGCCAGGTAGAATTTAAACAAAATGTTTAGCTCTCTAGCAGTATTCCTTTTTACCTTAGCTAATGACACGTGGATATAAATCGTGGCAAATTAACGCAGTTAAACGTATAAATACGTATTTGCGCATATGTAAAGAATTTTGCTGCCTTAGGAGCTATTTTTCGAGTGAGAAACTAAACACGTTTCGTTACACATGTCCGAATACTACATATATCAATTTCCAAATCTGAAGCCCAAAAATATACGAAGCAGTTTGTCAGAAACAGCTCAGCAGACAACCAAGGTCACTTTTATAATTTATATAGATTAAATACATTTTCCTTCATAGTCGTTATTTTTTCACTTTCCTCTAAAATGTTTTTATTGTTGCTAATTTAATGTTCTCATTTAAAAGAATATCATGTAAGTTCTTTCTGTAAAATAGGTTCGAATTTTATTTTGGGTAATGCAATTTAGCTTAGTAAATTAGGAAAACAGAACAAAATATTTGGAACGTAACGAAATAACATTGTTCATGGTCGCTAGTGAGTATACATTAAATTTACGTTCGATCTTCAACCTTACATATTTCAAACAAATCTAATTTTAAATATGAAAATATTTAACGTGCTATTCTGAAACTCTGTATAGACTGCGGTTTCAAGAGTTATTTTATATATTTAAAACTCCACACGTATAAAAACTTTTATTATAATTCTTTTATTTTCTTAAGAATTGACGCAGGGATATTCTGTTTTTATTTATTTAAATATATGAAAGGTTCCGGTACTGTTCAAATTCTTTTAATTCAATGGCATTTCAAAACAGAAATAACAACTTCATCGCAAACATTATCTTAGTGATGGAATAAATAAATAGGTGTACCCTGTTAGGATAAGCAACGATGATCATGGCCAATAACAGATGGGTGATTATTTGGGACATCCAGGTGTTGTAGGTGCTCTCCGCCTATCTCGATATTGTGGCCAGTCATCCTGGATTTCGTCTTGCCATTGGACTCAAGTAGTGCCGATTCAAGAGATGTGTTGTTGGAGGTTGCACAACCCTTGCTACAAAATTAGACGCGCAGCTGCCCCTACAGGGGTTACCCTTTGTCTTTCGATACTAAACGGAGGCATTTCTAAGTATCTTCTCATTGTTTTTTTTTTATTTCGCAGAGGGGATTGAAAATTGCACTGTTATAGTATCTGGAGTTCATATGCATTCATGACAAGAACATTTCATCTTTCTATTTAAGATATTGACGGTGTAAGACTTTAAAGAATACATTTCCTGCCAGACACGAGCGTCAATAGCGGAGATGCAAAAGTGCATTGAAGAATGGTGATGATTATGTAGAAAATAAATTGCCCGCTCATTTTTATGGTACCGCCACTCTCCCCGTAGCTCTTAGACGTTTTAAGTTAAAATTACGAGGCTTCAATTTATAACCACTTTTGTATTTTCAATAATGAAGTGTTTTGTAATAGTGTCTAGCGGATTATTTTTAGAAGTTTACATTGGTTTATAATAAACATAAGGAGAGGATAACGATTTAGTATCTGTCTTTTCTTTTCATGAAAACAAACATGGCAACCAGCGAGAACAATGCGGAATCTATTGCATAATAAAGGTTTTAACATTATCGCCCTTAGATTAAATGAAAACTCTTTATAATCATATTATTAAATATTAAATACATCTTTCATTCAAAATGGTTGTTGGTTTTCATTAAAAAGAAATCATGTAAGTTCTCTGTAAAAAGAATGTTCAAACTTTATTTTGCATAATGTAATTTTTGGTTAATAATTTTTTCAAAAAAAAAGCAAACTATTTGGGACGTCAAAGTAATATAATAACAGTCTATGACTGTTCGATCTTCAACCTTAAATATTTCAGACAGATTTGATTTTTGTTATGAAAATATTTAACGTGCAATTCTAAAAATCTGTATACACTACAATTCAAGTGTTTTTATATCTAAATACACCACGTACTAACAAATTATATTACTATTCTTTTATTGAATTTAGAATTAACGTAGGAATATTCTGTTTACATTTATTTAAATATCGAAAAGTTTTCGGTGTCGTTCACATTTTTAATTAATTCAATGGCATTTACAAAACTAAAATATCAACTTCATGGCGGACATTTTCTTGGAAATAAAATAAATAAATGGACGCACCGTGTTATTATAGAAACAATTTCCAAACATGGTTTTTATAGGAGGTGCATTCAAAAGTACTGCCTCCTACTTTTTTTTGTATTTGGTACGAATAAGTCAGATGGGATTGCGAATTGCATTGTTATGATAACTGAACTTATGCCTTCCTGAAAGACAGTTTCATCTTTTTGTTGAGAATTTTGACGGTGTGATACTTAAAGAAAGCAATTCCTGTTGTGGTACCTGTTTTGGGACGAAGATTTATCATTCCAAACGATCAATTGGTTTTATAGTTTTTTATTCACCTTTCAGATGTGGACCGCAGAAGGATGGAAGTGAATCTCCGGCCTGAGTGGTACACGCCAGCGTACCCCCAGTGAAGGGAAGGGAACGACTGTTAAGCCGTCCGTCGTCTCCTATCTAAAACCAATCTCTTCGATTCAGCTAACCCGATCATGTGACTCACACTCATCCGATCAGCTGACCTTCACTTCCTGTAAACGTGTCTACATATAATTTACACACATCCCCCTCTTTCTCAATCCATTCTCTAACAGGTCACAAGCTTCATTTTGGTACCTTACTTGCATGGGTGGGTTGCCTGTAGGCTGAGATAAACCGCGTCACACACACATATACACACCCAAGGACAGACAGACATTAGGAAAATGTATAATGAGACATTTCATAACATTACTTTGTTTTTCCTCTTCTTTATTTTTTCTCAATTCATTTATTTTGTGATATTACATCGTGTATCCTTTTTTCTCTGTGGTTGAAAATATGTTTTTTTACTTAGTAAATGGATCAAGGGGTGACTAGGAATTTCGCTTTGAAATATTCTTTGCAAACGTAGTAAAACCCTCCTCACGTGGCACTAACTATACTTTGATAACAGGCATGTGACTATTTCCATTACAGATATTTAATTACTTTTTATAATTTGTTTTTAGTCGCGTGCAAGCGACTCTATAAGTCACTCCGTCGGTCGCTCGGTCGGTTGGTCTGTCCGTAACACTTGTGCTTGGCCTTTTTGGTTAAAATCAAAGATCTGTTGTTAATACATACTTTTCTTAGCTTTTTAAGCTTTTTCTTGGCCGTTTGGTCAAGATCAAAGTGTAGTAGTTGGAATTTTTTTAATTGTATTTTTCTTTAAACGAAATAAATTAAATATGAAGATCAAAGTGTAGTATCTGTTCCGGCAGATACTGCAATCAATGACCATATGTTGGGGCAGCCCCACATATAAAACCTTGGTCAATGTAGGGGCAACCCTTCATACCAATTGTCACTATCCAACTCCCCTACTCCCGGGAAATTGGTCTCCATTTCCCCTTCACTCCTCACATTAAAAATCGTCCTTGTGCTTAATTTGCTCGGTGGGGGAGCAAATTAATACAGCTTTTTCTTGGCCTTTTGTGTATTATTTTGAAGAAATTTTGTCGAGAATTGAAATTCCTTTTACAACAACATCGCTAAACTATTTTATGTGAAACTGAACAATGTGAATTCCTTTCTGAATCTATTTCTGAACCTTGCCTCAAGGTTCAAATCTCGGTCTATCTAATGTTTTCTTAGTTACAAGAAAAGGGCTCTTTTTCTTGTAACAATGGGACTAATTTCATATTACCTTCCTCGATTTATATATAGACTGCATCTCTTTTTTCTGGGGAGTGTAATGTGCTTATTGATTTGTGGAGAGAAATTATGAGTATAAGGATTGTAATTGTTACCACAAATTTAGCGAATCAATCTTACCATGAGCATATTCTCATAGTATGTGATTACTTTTGTAGAGTATAATGCATTATTGAAAATTCAACGTCCTGGCGCCATTTTTACAGGTAATATGAAAGGCAGAATTTCTGTTAACTCTCCAGAGACCGATAATTGTAATCAGTAACGACATTTTGATGGCGTGTTCTATTCCCTGATTACTTAAATCAGAACAATTATTTTTACTCTATACGGGTTGTTCTTATCACGATAGACATTTTGTCTTTACTCTATTTAAGCCAGTAAAATGTAATCACTGTTCGAGATAAGCATTGCCGAAGTAGGCAAAAGGAGACTTTCAGTATTGCAGATAGAAACAATAGCAAAATGTATCACTATTACATAGCGAAGGTAAATCACAAAATAAATCAATGATGCAGGGTGGAACGATAAAATTGTCGCAATAGAAAAGACGACATTCCATTTCCCTTCGATGAAAAACCGGTTTTCATTTTTGGTTGCACACGATCTACTAGTGGCCCAGTTGTGCACAAAGTACACGAGCGACATGAGCCTCATATCATGTCTGAAAGTGGCAGAATCTTACACGAGCTAGACGGGATCAAAGTTATGACAACAGGACCATCGCCAGCCGCCTCAAAATGCGTTAGCGGATTATCACGCATAAGAGGAGCGTGCCCAGGGTTATGAAACCAAAGTTTCCAGCCACAATTATGGATTTTTGGTGTGGTTTCAAGTGAGGACCATTTCATGCTAACTTACATCTTCAAAGTCGGCTAGAAAGTTGACACTAAAGTGTACGTGGATGTGCTGAAGACGGCGAGTAACCTCTGGTGCAATCAGGTAGCCACTGGCAGACCCTGGTTGTGGCAGCCATACTCGGCGCCAGCTCGCAAGTCCAAAGATACCTAGGCTTGGCTTCAGAAAGAGTGAAACGACTGTGTACCCTTTCATCACAGGCCATCCTTCTCTCCCGACTTGAACCCGCTCGACTACTTCGTTTGGTGATATGTCGAGAACATAACAAACATGACCTGCCACAACACCAAAAACAGCCTGTAGACCTCTCTTCCGTTTGCCTGTTAAAGTATATTGCCTGCTGACTACAATTTTATCGACTTCAAGTCCAACATAACCAAATTCTTGATGAGCCTTAAATAATCTAATTTACCAAATCTCCACTACTAACGATTACTCCGGTATTGTCCCATTGACTACTGTACACTCATTAACACTTATCGTCGAGTGACCTCCGGGTCTTGATAAGTGATAACTCCTTTGTAAAAGGAGTCATACACAAGATTTAGAGAACATGTTATCAATCGATTTGGTTTTAAAATTTCGATTTCACTGGTTTTGATGACAATAAAAATATGCGTGTTTGAACCATTTGTTGATCGTCATTCGATCCCGGGAAACGTCAGATCCATCTGATAGTTGCTACATAAAGATGAGAAGTTAAAATGCGGAACTAAGAGATTTAAAGCGAGATCATGTAAATGTCACGCCAGCGAAACATTAGCAGATTCGATTTCTGTTATTCGGTTGAATGTGAAAAGCTGAAACGCACTCAACTCGACCCTATTTGCAATTTCTCTTACTTGAATACCGAAATATAAAATTTAACGTGTTTCTCTAACGTAAAAGAGTGTAACGAGTGCGGTATTATGTGGATATCTGTAAGCGAAGGAGAAAAAGAGAAAAAGACTTGACCGTTGGACTAAGAATCCTTCATCATGCACAACGTTTGACCGCAATGGGACAGGGAGAAACGGATATTGTTTCTCGCAGAGCGAGAACGGTGGTGTGGACGTAGCGTCTGAACGAGAACAGGCTTTGAATGTTTTGCTTATCAAGATCTGATCGGATTCTTTACACACCAATTGAAGGTACAGATTAGATGTGATAGGAAAAGATTATATTCAGCAGCTTTTGAAAAGAGATGGATTAAAATCGCAAGCTTGTGTGTACACAGAGGAGTCAGCGTGTTCCAGGCTTGAGCATAGCGCACGCGGTTTCTAATCCTGTTGGACCTCAGACCCTTTAAGTTAACTTTTTAGTTTCTTAGCTAGGCGAGTGAATACCCCCCCCTGATAGAAAACCCTCAGGAGGTACGCTCCCCAGTTTTTTTTTTTTTTGCTTTTGCGCCTTTACTTCTCTAAATTGCATTCATCTTGAAAGGACATTTCATAATTCTCAACTTCTACACCGTACTTCTTTTCCCATCTAGATTCCCAATTCAATTAGATACCGACTTTCTTGATTGCGCTTCCTATCAAGGTGAGAAACAGTGAGCGGTGTACCATTTAGAAAAGAGTTGGGAAGATCCAACATTATCAATTTATATGTTTTGTTTTAGCCACACTTCATGACAATGAAATTATTTTAACAAAAAATATTTATTTATTTATTTATTTAGGGTTATATAAGTAAAAGATCATCGGTTTGGAAATCACAAGTAAGACGGCCCCTGAATTGACTACGGCATTACTGTTTTAACAAATATCAACTAGGAAAATAATCAGCATATATAAGCTACAGTGGCAAAGATGACCAGAGATCCCCTAACACTTTTCAATGGCTTAGGGCCTAATTTATTTTGTAATTATTCAGAAAAAAATATAAATTTTTAACAGTGTAGTCTCTATTAATTTATTTTATTGCGGACTATTATCTTCATCTTTCTTAGATATTGTTTCACGGTGTTTCGGCCAACTATTCCTCTGGCCTTCGTCAGGTGGTAACCGCGACGAGATAGGACTTGCGAATATCCTAACTGCATTCTCAGCAATTACTGCAATCCATAGTTGTTGGCGTCTCACTACGTTTTGGGCCAAGTAAGCCTCTGGTCGCGATTACCACCTGAAGAAGGCCAGAGGAATTGTTGGCCGAATCATCGTGAAACAACATCTAAGAAAGATGAGAATAATAATCCGCACTAAAATAAACTAATAAATAATACTCATCTCAATAATGAATTCAAATTAAATAACATATAGTGTAGTCTCTGTTCTTATGATTTGTCCTTAGTCGATGTGGGGAAGACCCTTCTTTACTAAGGCAATTTGTATTTTATCCTACTTCAAAAGAACCCTTTGTGGGGAGCTTGTTCTCCCCGTGTCAGAAACGACCTTATGTCACGTTTTGTTCTTGATGGGAAACAAATAAATAGATAGTGACTATACAGGAAGTTATAAAGAATATACAGTCTGGATTGCTTATCCATGTAAGAATGCTTGTATATACATAAGACGTCTGTAACCTTATATAATAAATTATCTGGAATACACGCGAACATGCATGAAAATACATCTTTATTTGTTCAGAAAGACTCTAAAACCATCTATTTTTTTTAGTAGTCACTGATTAATGAAGAGTTATCAAGTCTTCAAGCAAATCCATGATAAATATTATGGAGATGAATAAATTTTTAATTGAATCCTTAAACAACTATGGTCCTGGATATGTCCTTAAACTATATCCGATGGTGAGGCCCCAGCTTGCGGGCTATGGGGAGTATGGAGTCACCCTTTTATTGCCATTGCTCCCAGGTCCACTCTGCCCCGGACTGGTAGTACCTGTTAGGGTCCAAACTATGGGTTAAATAGAAACCGACTTAAAAAAACAAATATACTTTATTAAAAAACCGTTCTTCAAAATCACTGGATTCGGCATTAAATAACCTGAAAAAGGTTGATATGCTGAAAAACAAACCAACCAACCTTAAACATACTATAAATAATAAAAAAAATATATAATGCAGATATTGAATAAAATTTCATTAATTTTGGAGGACGGTTTATATCAAGTATTTATTTAAAGATGGTTACAGGGAATAAACTTACGTGTTCTGACCATTTATCATAAACATTTATGTCAAATAATATGAATATAAGAATTGATATATGGATCAATTAAGTATGCCTACCGTTGGAACAAAAGTCATTAATTAAAAACATAAGGCCGATAGCCATTAGTCGCGTGATCTCGTGTAATGAATGAATGCGTAAATGTAGGATTGACATGAAATTCTTAAAAATAGGCTAAAATGACTGAAAAATGGGCTGAAATGACTTAAATAAAAAGTAAATGACTTAGAATGACTAATGACCTTGAAAATGACTTGAATGCTTAAACAATAACTGGAATCTTTTAAAAACAACTTGAATGATCTGGACAATAACTTAAATGGTTTTGAGAATGACTGTTTGTAAAGTGGGTGATCATTTTACATTAAATTAATGCAGAAAAGTAATCCCCCACTTTATATCACAAACTTGCAAACATAAGTACAGCATGTAGTAAGATCAGATACTACACATTGATCTTGGCCAAAAGGCAAGGAAAAGACTATTTATTTGCTCTTCCACCGAGTAAATAAGGCACAAGGCCGATTTTTAATGTGAGGAGTGAAGGGGAAATGAGGACCAACTCCCCGGGTAGTAGGGGAGCTGGATAGTGACAATTGGCATGATAGGTTACCCCTACATTGACCAAGGCCTTATATGTGAGGTTGCCCCCACATATGGTCTTTGCTTGCAGTATCTGCCGGAACAGATACTACAATTTAATCTTGGCCAAAAGGCCAAGAAAATGGGGGGTATTTATTTGCTCGCCCACCGAGAAAATTAGGCACAAGGCCGATTTTTAATGAGTTAGGGGAGTGACGAGTGAAGGGGAAATGGGGACCAGCTTCCCGAGGAGTAAGGGAGCTGGATAGTGGCAATTGGTATGAAGGGTTGCCCTTACATTGAACAAGGTCTTATATGTGTGGTTTCTCCCACATATGGTCTTTGCTTGCAGTATCGGTCGGAACAGATACTACACTTTGATCTTGGTAAAAAGGCCAAGAAAAGGGGTATTTATTTTATAAATTAGGCACAAGGCCGATTTTTAAAGTGAGGAGTTAAGAGGAAATAGGGAGCAAATAAATACTCTTTTCTTGTTTTTTTGGTCAAGATCAAAGCGTAGTATCTGTTCTTACCACATGGTGTACTTATCATAATATAAAATGGCGGATCACTTTTCTGTATTAATTTAATGTAAAATGATCATCCACTTTACAACCAATCACTCTCAAAGTGATTCTCCAGATCATTCAAGTTATTTTTTAAGGATTACAGTTATTTTTTAAGTATCCAAGTCATTCTTAAGGTCATTTAATTCATCCTTAAGTTCATTTAAGTAATTCTAAGTCTTTACTTTTTATTTATTTAAGTCATTTCAGCCCAATTTTCGGCCATTTTAGTTTATCTTTAAGAATTTCATGTCAATCCTACATTCACGCATTCATTCATTACACGAGAGCACGGGACTAATGGCTATCGGCCTTGTTTTACTTGAAAATATTTCTTTGAAACTCGGTAGGTTCTTGAGAGTTAAAATTATCTCTGCGTGGTGTGTTTGAAAGAGTTTTCTTTTAATTTAATAGAAGTGGTCTTGCTGGTATTTTTCTTGGAATTCGATACATTAATTTAAGGAGCTAGAAGCATTACTACTTCAATGTTAAAAATTTGCAAACAATGACTGTTAGATGGATAAATTCAGCTATCCCATAATAGCATTTAATTCTTCTTTCACATTGAATGTGAGCACTAAAGAAAAAATACAAGGAAACCAGGGATTACATGGCTGCCAAAAATAAATCCAACATTCAGTTTGTATTCTCTTTAGAAAGTTTTATTATTTTACAAGCCACGAAATGTTTGCGTTCGTTAGTCTGAAATTGGTATAGAAAGGGCATAACGCGACAAGTTACTAGTTAAAATATTGTCAGCATGAACGAGGTATATTACCCGCAACATTCCTAAACTTATCTTTAACGCTAATGCATGGTTTTGTCTGTGTTCCACGTTTCGGGGTTTTGCAACTTCTAACCTTTTCTCTTATATTTTCTCTTAGTTAGTCCATAGATGCTTCCATCGGACCACAGATACAACTTCTGTCCGCTTACTAATCCTGCGGTTAGCGAACTCACAACTGCCTCTTCAACTTTCCGTTACGGACTTTTTTTAATAGGCATAAACACTTGTCAAGGTCCAGCTACCACTCGAAGATAAGGGTTAAGAGTGTACAGTAGTCAATTGGACATTATAATAATCGTTAGTAATGGGAATTCGGTAAATTTGTTAACTTAAGTGGAACGGCGCATCAAGAACTTGTTTACGTTGGAATTGAAGACAAACATATTGTAGTCGGCTGGAAAGCAGGAAAACGGAAGACAATGCCACAGGCGTGCAGTTCTAAGAAAAAGGCTTTGTTCATGGAACCTATGTTTAGGTTTAGACACAGATAAAGAGTGGGGGGAATTATTGATAGTGTTTTCAGCTAGACGAGTGTTGCTTGTGAATATTTGGCGGGGGGGGGGGAAGGGACCATAGGTTGAAGCTCAGTCAAGCACTTGGAATGAAAATAACGATAAAGCAGAGACAAATTCGCAACATCTCTTCTGTGAGATAGAGGTTTCGGGGAAGGGAAAAAGATATCTCTTACGAGGCTACAAAGTCTATTGTGAACTCTGTCAAGGCAGGCCAAGTCCTTTCTAGCAGCTCCTACCCAGATGTGGCAACAGTACTGCATCCTTGGACGTACCTGGCTCTTATATAGATAGAGAATTGCATCAGCAGTGAGATATCTACTGGATCGTTAGAAGGATCCGACCATTTTTCCAGCGGTCTTGGCAACATATTTGATATGCGTGTTTCATTTGAGATCAGGAGTAATGGTCAATCCCAGAAGCTTGTCTAAACATGAGGCCTCCTCAAGACGAGACCGATTTATTTCAATTGACGCCAAATAGGGATCAGAACGTTGATGATGTAAAGATAGAAGCTTGGTTCTAGATGCATTAAAAGTAACTAGCCACTCCTTTCCCCATTGTTCCACGTGCTCAATATCCGAGTAGAGAGAATCGGAGAGAACTTGGTCGTTAACGGTCTTACATGTGCTACCATAGATGGCAGTGCTATCAGCATAAATGTCTACGAATGATTTAAGGATGTGATTTGGAATATCATTAATGTAGATCAGGAAAAGAGTTGAGCCCAGGATGGACACCTGAGGGACTCTAGCATTAATACTGTGAGCTTCTGTTTTTTGCCCATCAACTACTACTCTTATGAACCTATCAGAGAGAAATGATTTAATAATTGCGAAGACATTTCCAGCTATACCCAAGCCGGAGATCTTGTGAAGTAAACCTTTATGCCATACCCTATCAAAGGCCTTTGATATGTCAAGAGCAATTGTTCTAGAAAGGTTGACTCCGTCGAGTGATTCGCCAATCATATGACATATAACTGTAAGCACATCTGCTGTAGATCTAGCAGAACGGATACCATATTGTGTGTCACTAAGAAGGTTAGTTTTATTGAGATGGCTCATTACTTCTCTATTAACACAGATTCGAGCAACTTACTCATGACGCACAACTTATTGGTCTGTACTGAGAGGGCTATGAGCGATCACCTGAATTCTTGAATACAGGGCAGACTGATGAGATTTTCCAAGGTGATGGGAAGTAATTCTCCTTAAGACAACGTTTAAACAGTTTTGTAAGTATAGGTGCTAGTTCTGGTTGAAGGTTTTGGAGTACTATAATTGGAATACCTCAGGGCCGGTTGCTTTACTGGAATCAAGTTTTTTCATGAGCTTGGCAGCATCACGTACAGATATTTGTATATAACATAGCGTTTTTTTCTGATACAGGAGGAAATATTGGGGGTTGGCGACCTTCGTCGCAAAGGGTAGGATTAGCTGCAAAGTTCTTGGCAAAGAGTTTGTCTTTGTCTGATGATGACGAGATTAACTCAGGTCCATTGATGAAAATTGGGATAGAGCACACGCTTCTGTTCAGGATTCTGTTTGCTATTTGCTAAAACTGGTGGGAACCAAGCCGCTGCTCAGCTACTTTAGACTTGACGGACTGAGCATACAACTCTTTTGCGTTCTTTATTACTTTCTTACAATGGTTGCTGGCAGTCCGGGAAGCAGCTTCAGTCTCCATACGTCTATTACGTTGGAAGTAAAGGAAAAAGTAATTTCTGTGCGCAATGGCAGCAGCACATTCTGGAGTGAACTATGGCTAACTTTAGGTTTTTGCTGGAACTTTTTGGGGTGTATGAAATTGTCTATACCTACAATGAACCAGTCCGTCATGTCTGATACTATAGACGACACATCTTTTTTAAACATGGAACGCAGAGGTAGATCTTATATAAAATATACGGAAGCTATCACAGTCAGCCATAGTGTATCGATATACTGTAGGATGGAGATGTACGTTTGGGGACTTGTTACATTTCATTTTTTTTTATCTTAATTGATACAGCAGAGTGGTCGGAAGATCCAAGAGGAGACAGAACGGAAACTGAACATAGTTCAAGGCAAGTTGTGAAAAAAAGGTCTAGGAGACTCGCATACTGGCCGTCAGTGTCGGGCACACTGGTGGGTTTGGGAAAAATCGGGAACTAACTCCTCATTCTGATTTCTTGTAACTTACATGAATCTTATGTATACCGGAATGAACACTCTTGTTTGTCACCTACCTACATTGTTGTTTACTAAACTCAATTTCAAACAAGTTTTGTTTATGCTTTGTAATAGTCACAAATACCTTTTTTCTCTTGTAAATCAATGCCCTCCCCCGCTTTTAAGCTGTTCTGCCACACACTGGCCAATCAGCTAACATCGGAGAACTTAAAAAACACTTTTCGAAGCTACAGAGAATCATCAGTAATAACTGGACCTACAGCCAAGCAACACTACGCCTCTCTCGACCTCTGTCCACCGGACACGTATGGCTAGCATACGCAGTCTTCACTAAAGACAATTCGAGACGACATAGGAAATATACGGACTGACCGACACAAGCCACCAAAAGGACTTTCTATTTGTTCGTCCTCTATCATAGTTCTACCTTCATCTTCCTGCTGTGAAATAAATTTCCTTTTTATTGTTATTGTTAAAAAGAAGTTTTGTTGTTCCCTCTGTGCTGTGTTTTTAATTAAATATATTTTAGTAAAGGTAACATTTTATCTCTAAAGCTTTTCGTCTATCCATACCATTTTTCCTGAGCTAAAATTCCCCAGTAAAATATTTAGCATAAATATTTTTACTATCATTCTTTTCTTTAAATTTTTTTTCCCCGAATATCTTTTTAATGTAAGTAATTGTGCAATTAATCATAATAACCGTTCTAATAATTGGCATTGCCCACCACAACATAACACAGATACTACGCTGTGGTCATATCCAAATGATAACAACATAACCACTGGCATCTTAGTGACAAAAAACTCTTGCTAGATTTTTTGCATTGTTCATAGATTTCGATAACCAATGTAAACAATCATGCGTTATCGAAACTTCGATACTACAGCATACCATTATTTTCTCGCTGGTAACTACGGTTGGTTTTCTCTAGGATTTGAGCGCAATTAATATCGCCAAGGCCGATTGTTCACCAGTTCCTTCCAAGGGAGGTCTGGTAAATGTTTCTCATCATTGGTATATCAATCCTACATGAACCACCCCTTTGTTGTTGACCATCCCTTTCTTCATGTAATACCTTTTTTAGCTTAAGTAATATTTGTATTATTGTTGGTTTTGCTGTTATTATAACCGTTCAGAGGAGAAGCTCTAGATTTGTAATCAACTTGGCTTTTTCTCTTTAATTATTAAGACACATTCGATCCGTTTCAGATGCGTTTTATTATTATTATTATTATTATTATTATTATTATTATTATTATTATTATTATTATTATAGTAGTAGTAGTCTCGACTTTTGTATGTTTTTAGTTGGATTTTTTTTTCTTAAACATCAGATCAAATCCTTTGAACTTAGACATTCAAGCTGCATTAACACTATCGCCGTTCCCAACAGGTAAGCCTTTTGCAAAATTGTAAAAGAAATTATCTCGCCAATCTGATTGAGCCATTTATGGTGGATTTAGGGTCACGTTCCCTAGCTTTTCAATAGCTATAGTATTCACCTTGACTTTCATACAGTTCTAGGTGTTGAATATATTATTATTGTTTCATAATCTTCTTAACTTTATGAGTTTTTTATTTTTATTTTTTGTATTGTTTAATATATTTTTTATATATATTTTAAATTATTATTATTATTATTATTATTATTATTATTATTATTATTATTATTATTCTCTATAAATCGTTATTAGCTGATGCTTCCAAAGAAAAAAACTACATATACTAGAACTATAGGAAAGTATTTATGTATGAATGTCATGAATTTTACGTTCATTTCCAAATTATTAGATCCGATATACATTTCTAAAACATCGAAGCCTATTCAACATTCGCAAATAAATAACCTAAACTTTATATGATAACATAAACCAATGTCAAGTATTGCTTACAGGATATCAACTTAAAACCGCGTGTTCCCATCAAATAGCAATAATGGCGAATATTAAATTTCAAACAGCAAGTCCCTCGGCAGACAATAAATGCCAATGTATCTAATAAAATGAGAATTCTTGTTCAAAGGAATCTCAGATTGAATAGAAATGTTAATATCATCTGATGATCCATGCAGGAAATCTGATACTTCAATAATAATTACACGAAGAAGTGAGCTCAGATTTGTATTCCAATCTGTTTCTTTTTATCTGTTTTGCTTCACACTTACGTTCATTTAACTTATCATGGAGTTATGGACTTTTTTACAATAGCTAACAAAACTAAAAGAAGGTGAAATATATACAACAAAAACCTGTAAGGCAAAATAAGTTACGTTTTACCTATCTAGATAAGTTTGCTTGGGTTTTAACTAATTTAAAACCGTTTATTTATTTTGAAACAAAAAGTGCAATCATGTCTGCTGAGTTAGAAATGAAAACGGCGGTTTTATGTATCCACTATAACCGTCGAAAATTTATCAAAATACATTCCCGTACAATTATTCATTTTGTCGACTATTGTAACACAAGTCTGGTATTATTCTATAGGACGTTTTGGCAAGTAATTTTTAATATCAAGCCCTATATTGCTAAATTTCACTTCATATTTCAAGTGGAAAAAGTCCATAAATGGCTTTATTAATCTCACTGAAGACATACTTAAACCAATCTATAGTTCCAGAAATTACTTTATTGTTAATTTAATCTTCTAATTGCATGAAAATATACTCGAAAATATAAAGTACTGCCGACACATCCGAGCAGCCGTTCCTGCTTTCCCTAACAGATGTCAAAAATCGATTTCACAATCAAGTATTTTCCTTAATCCTTAGAAGCAAACTCTTTAAAATACAGACGTCCTCAATTTTTACTTTCGTTATTTTCATGATAATTGCCCGACTGACATTCAATACATGTCCATTCTGTACAACATCCACAGCGATAACACGTCTAGCTACCACCAATGTAAAAAAATGTCTTTGTTGTTCCTTTGTGTAAATTCAATAAATAATTTTAAAAAAAGAGGGTCCAAACATGAAAGAAGTGAAGACGGAGTGACAGAAATGTTTAGCTCACAGATGCATACAACACTTTAATGACTTAGCTTAAACACCGATGCTGATGTTATACATATAACGGAACCAATGACACGTATGAAGCAGCAGAGGCATTTTACGTATACAAATCATTAAGCCCTGGACTGAGATGACGTCATTTCGAATAAAAAGGAAGGAAAAAAACGGACTTTTTTTTTCTTTTTTCTTACCAGGTGGCGGCGACAGCGACTTCGACGCACGTGTCGATGCAGGAGAAACATTTAAAACAAGGTGCAAGCCGAACTATTAACAACAAGAGGTCGGAAGACGGTGTGTCATGAGTCGAGCTGCACGCTTTGCATCTGGCTGTAGCTGGGGACTGGGAAACGGGTAATGAACAACACAAACGTCCCCATATTGTCGTTTGCTTGGAAATTTACATACCCGTATTTTAGTGATAAAACTACCGTTAATAAATGCCTTACGTTTCAATTAAATGTGAAAGAAATTTGGCTGTTAAGGGGTCAAAGTTCAACGATTTGACATTTGAAAACCCTATAAACTCCTCCCCAAATGTTGGGTCTAAACACTTGAAATTGTACATATAGGTTCCTATGACATGGATCTTAGTAATTAACTTGATTTGAGCCCAAAACACTATATGTTAAAGGGTCATAATAGGGGTAAAATTAAAAAAAAAATTGACCTTTTTTTTTGCTCAACATACACCTCCAAAAACCCGGGCAACGCCGGGCTTCCAGACTAGTATATATATATATATATATATATATATATATATATATATATATATATATATATATATATATATATAATAAATATATAGCATATTATATAAAAGCGCATGGAGATGCAAAATGATATGCCGGGGCGCAAAAACAATCGCTAATTTTACTGGTATTGCTCACGCCTTCCTAGCTCTTCGACTTTTTCAATTGATTCTATATTTTTAACGACTCTCGTATATATACCTCTCTCTATATATATATATATATAGAGAGAGAGAGAGAGAGAGAGAGAGAGAGAGCGAGAGACAGACAGACAGACACAGAGACAGAGAGAGAGGGAGAGAGAAAGAGAGAGTAGGAGATAGATACATAGATCTAAATATAGAGATATATTTGATGACATAAGTATTAGAAGTTTGAATATTTGTTATTTCTCTTTCAACCCGGGAAACGTGGCGTCTTACTACTACTACTAATATATATATATATATATATATATATATATATATATATATATACAGAGTAAGAGAGATAAAGAGAGAGAGAGAAAAATAAAAATAAAAAAGAACACACCGAGTTACGTATTCACCAACGTTTCGTTTTTATTTCGAGACTTCCTCTGTATGAATGTGGTTAATAAAACAAAAACACCAGTACAAATATTTGAAAATGTATCAGGCGCATAGTTTGACGCTGTTCTATTTCAGAAACGGAAAAAGACGTTGGAATTTTTTTAAAAAAGGAGACAGGAGCTTGCGTTGTTAAAGAGAAGGAGATTTTTAATAACGTCATATAGTCGTTAATATGTTCTTAAAGATATGAAGGCAGTTAATATTCTTTCTGGAAAAATTCAAATATATGTGTGTAACAGAAATGAAGTGAGTGTGCTTTTGTTATGTAATTTGATTGAGATTATATTATATTGTAATTTGATATGAGATTATATTACAGGCGGCGTTTCTATGATGCGAGAATGTTAACCTGTGTCTACAATTAAATTATGTTCTTTTAATAGAAGTGTACTTATTAATGTCGCCACATTGTAGAAACCTGCACTTTGTTTAATTGTCCCTGAATTAGCGATATGCTCTTATTCAAGAAGTTTCCGGCGCGGTTTATTTGAAATAAATAAACCGCGCCGGAGAGAGAGACTCTTCATATGTTTATTCTCGGCCCACAAAACCGATGGAGATAACGCAATTCATTTAGTGGCCTGGTCGCTGTCGATAGCGGTGCAATGTTCTTGATGTCGAAGGAAAGACAACATTTAATCTTAGGTGCACAGTTTCAATCTTGGCCTTCGGGCCGGGATCAAAGTGTAGTATCTGTTCCGGCAGATGCTGCAAGCTATGACTAGCTATGACTAGCAAAGACCAGATGTGGGGGCAACCCCACATGCCTGACCTTTAACCAGCCCCCATTTCCCACCTCTCGGGAGCTGGTCCCCATTTTCCCTTCCCCCTCCCTTCACTCCTCACATTAAAAATTGGCCTTGTGCCTAATTTGCTCGGTGGGGGAGCAAATAAATACCATCTGTTCCGGCAGATACTACACTTAAGATAATTTGTACCAGTCAATGGAGGGGAAACCCTCTATACTGGGACAATTATTATTTTTGGTAACCAGAGTGACCCCTTTTTGCCTACTTTTAGGGGAGCTGGTTTTTACCTCACATTAAAAACGGCCTTGTGCCTAATTTGCTCAGTGGGGGAGCAAATAAACACCATCTGTTCCGGCAGATGCTGCACTTAAGATAATTTGTACCAGTCAATGGAGGGGAAACCCTCTATACTGGGAAAATTATTATTTTTGGTAACCAGAGTGACCCCTTTTAGGGGAGCTGGTTTTTACCTCACATTAAAAACGGCCTTGTGCCTAATTTGCTCAGTGGGGAAGCAAATAAACACCATCTGTTCCGGAAGATGCTGCACTTAAGATAATTTGTACCAGTCAATGGAGGGGAAACCCTCTATACTGGGACAATTATTATTTTTGGTAACCAGAGTGCCCCCTTTTTGCCTACTTTTAGGGGAGCTGGTTTTTACCTCACATTAAAAACGGCCTTGTGCCTAATTTGCTCAGTGGGGGAGCAAATAAATACCATCTTAGGTGCACAGTTTCAATCTTGGCCTTCGGGCCGGGATCAAAGTGTAGTATCTGTTCCGGCAGATGCTGCACTTAAGATAAGTTGTACCAGTCAATGGAGGGGAAACCCTCTATACTGGGACAATTATTATTTTTTGGTAACCAGAGTGACCCCTTTTTGCCTACTTTTAGGGGAGCTGGTTTTACCTCACATTAAAAACGGCCTTGTGCCTAATTTGCTCAGTGGGGGAGCAAATAAACACCATCTTAGGTGCACAGTTTCAACGCTGCAAGTTAATGGAGGTTAAGTTTTGATGTATTAGTACAAATGGTCTCGGGCCTATATTTCGCTTGCAAGATCGAATTAACTCGATAAAGTACATTAATATGTGGACTGATAATTTCCTCCCATACATACCGGAAGTCAGGTGACAATCTAATTTACATGCAGGTTAACGATCCTATTCACATAGCCAGCAATGTCAGAAGGTACCTTAAAGAGCATGATATTCCGTGTTTTTATTAGCCTGCACAATCTCCAGACATATACACGATCGAAAACGTATGGCATTACATCAAGCAAAAGCTACGCAATGATAAAACTTAAAATCTGGAGGAACTTTGAACAAGAAAAGTGATGTGCTTTTTCATCGGAATATTACCGCAGACTAATTCAAGGAATGGTCAAAAGATTGCAGGCTTTAAAATTGTAGAAGGGCTATGCTACTAAATATTAACTACTTCATTTTTTTCTTATGTATTTGTTGTTACATTAATCTTTTAAAATTACATTTAAATAAAAATTTACCATTGTGCGGTGTTTTTTTTTTTGGCCTTTTCGATTTGAAGTTTTTTTTAATTTCTTTTAAATTGACAGTAACACTAGGATAATTCGATTAAAAGTCAAATACTGACAATAAAAATTATAGAGGAATAAAGGGGAATCAAATGAAGTATAGGTTGTTTAAACAGTTACATTAAATTTACCTTTAATCTGCGGTTTTTGAAAACAAAGCCGATAGCCATTAGTTGCGTGCTCTCGTGTAATGAATGAATGCAGGATTGACATGAAATTCTTAAAGATAAACTAAAATGACCGAAAAATGGGCTGAAATGACTTAAATAATTAAAAAGTAAAGGACGTAGAATGACTTTAATGAACTTAAGGATTAATTGAATGACCTTAAGAATTACTCGAATGCTTAAAAAATAACTGGATTCCTTTAAAAACAAATTGAATGATCTGGAAAATGACTTGAATGGGTTGAGACTGACTGGTTGTAAAGTAGGTGATCATTTTACATTAAAATAATACAGAAAAGTGATCCCCCAATTTATATCACAAACTAACAAACATAAGTACAGCATGTAGTAAGGACATATACTACACTTTGATCTTGGTCAAAAGGTCAAGAAAAACTAATAAAGCTAAGAACAGCATCTATTAACAATAGACCTTTGATCTTAACCGAAAAGGCCAAGCAAAAAAAGTGTTACGGACAGACCGACAGACCGACAGACCGACCGATCGACAGACCAACAGACCGACCGACGGAGTGACTTATGGAGTCGCTTGTACGCGACTAAAAATTACAAGTGCCGACTTTATTTTTGGCGCAACTGTATATAAAAAATACCTACTGTGAAATACGTAGATACGAAGAGAAACGGAAAGAGATATAAAGCAATGCGGATTTACATTTTAGTTTTCTTTAAATAAAAGTTATTTTCGTAGTCTACGTTTTTATAAGTTTAACGTTGAATCTAATATTTAATATTCATCTACTTACTAAGATCCCACCTGTGAATATATATATATATGTGTGTGTGTGTGTGTGCTGGTTTTTGTGAAAATTTTAAAACGCCATAATTTTTGTAATTGTCGATCTAGCATGGAAACAATTGTAACGTAAAATGAAATACACTTCTTGTTGCTATCAACACCTTTTTTGAAGTCTTGATTTTGCTTATACAGTATATATATATATATATATATATATATATATATATATATATATATGTGTGTGTGTGTGTGTGTATATATGTATGTAAATATATATATATGTATGTATGTATGTATGTATGTAAATATATATATATATATATATATATATGTGTGTGTGTGTGTGTGTGTGTGTGTGTGTGTTTGTGTGTGTGGGTGTATGTGTATTACTGATCGGAATATTTTTTTAAGAGGGAAAATGTGCAATTAAGCCATATTTACATTTCTTAGCGCGAAAAAATCTGAAATAACAATTATATTATAAGTAATAAAAAATATTTCGCTGTTTTTTCGTATATAAATTATTATTATTATTATTATTATTATTATTATTATTATTATTATTATTATTATTTCTTCTGTTGTCACATTTTGTGTCCGGCTATTGTTATTTCCGATTTTAAGGCGGATCATAACTAAATAACTAATGCCCCCACTTTATCAGCATCTTCTTTAGCAATATTCCAGCTCTTTTCGCAAGATCTACTCTTTTGTAAGTTCTCCAAAATTAAAATGGATCCCAATTTTTTCTATCTACTTTTCTTCTTCTTCTTTTTCGTCTTCTTTATTATTATTATTATTATTATTATTATTATTATTATTATCATTATTATTATTATTATTATTATTATTATTATTATCTATATATTAATTTGCTTGTTATTATTATTTTTATTATTATTATTATTTATTTTAATTATTTTTATTATTATTATTATTTATTTTAATTATTTTTATTATTATTATTATACTTATTATTATTATTATTATTATCATTATCATTATTATTAATATTATTGATATTATTATTATCATTATTATTATTATTATCATTATTATTATTATTATTATTATTATCATTATTATTATTATCATTATTATCATTATTATTATTATTATTATTATTATTATTATTATTATTATTATTATTATTATATTATTATCATTTTAAACTTAGGATGCCAACCTATTACTTTTTTTATTTTATTTCTTAAAATCGAGGTTTATTTTCCGCAATTATTTTTGTGTATATATTTGTTTGACTTGCTATTAGTTTTTTCACTTTCTTAAACAGTCTAAATAATGTCTTCCAGTGGACTTGAAATAGACATGTTTTTTTTTAAATCTGATACGTTAGGAATTGATTATGTACTTTAGTTAATTATTTTTATGGATATATATGTTCATAGCAAATAAATCACCATTAAATATCCATTCTTTAATACATCTAATACGAAAAAAATATGATTGCGTGTTTTATGTAACAATTTTTATAATCGGATATAAATCACATTGTAAGTATGCGCTATGCTTTAAAGTAGATTCTCCATCCTTTGTCCGCCCTATCTTAGTCAGTAATATTAGGACGGTGATTTCGCAATAGCTTAGCTTGATCCTTAAATCAAGACTTTCTCATCTTTACTAACATTTAACGCGTAATTCTATATTATTAAATTGGAATTCATTATTGAGATGAGTATTATTCATTAATTTATTTATTGCGGACTATTATCCTCATCTTTCTTAGTTGTTGTTTCACGACGGTTCGACCAATTATTCCTCTGGCCTTCATCAGGTCGTAACCACGACGGGATAGGAATTCCTAATCTCCTAACTGCATTCCCAGCAATTACTACCATCCATAGTTAGCGCGATTGATAGTGACGTTGAATCACCATGGTTCCAAATGAGAATTGTTTGAAGATAGCGGTTTCAATCCTACCCAAAGCCGGCCAGAGGCTTACTTTGTAAAAAACGTCGGGAGACGACAACAACTATAAATGGGAGTAATTGCTGCGAATACAGGTAGGAGATTCGGAGTTCCTACTCTGTCGCGATTACCACCGGACGAAGGCCAGAGGAATAGTTGGCCGAAACGTCATGAAACATAAACTAGCCCTACCTAGGAGGGAGAGACTAATGGCAGCTGCACCAGCCTGAATGTGGCAAAAATCCTCCATATACAGAGATATTTTTCTTCGTTCCCTCCAAGAAACGTAAAAGAACTGCATGGATGCATTGCGTCATGAAATGGATCTTAGTTGTCATTTTCAAGTGCTCCTACAAGATGCTTTCATCGATTGGCAATCTCTTAACATGATTAATCTGACTTGTTTTAATAGAAAACCGATAAATTGTTTTAAGGATTTAACGCGTAGTTTGCTATGCAAGTCCTTAGGGCTTAAAGTAGCTGGAGACGTAATGGTTTGATAAAGTTTCTACTTATAAATATTACCAGTCAATCAAAATATGAAGAAATGAAAGAATAGTAATCATTGTTAAGGTTGTCTATAATGACTCTTGCTTAAAAAAAAACTGAGAGGGAAAAGGTAACGAAATATGAAGATATCATGTACAACATGAAAATATACTGAAATCTTAGGAAGATAACAATCATTCCAGTTATTATAGTAACGATCCTTACTAATGGAACAAAAATATCTTAAACTAACAAGCGTAAATACCAGCTGAACCAAGTGCAAATGAAATACGAAAATTTGCACTTAAAGGAACGGTAAAATTCTTAAAAAGCTTTATTGCTTATTGTGTTTAAAAGAGCAAATTAACGGCTGGCATCATCCCCGACTATGAGAAAATAGAAAGTAAAATCAGGAGTATTACTTTTAACACGACATGTTCTGATTCCCTCATCCATTTATTATAAGAGTTTTTCTGTTACTTGAGGTTGACACCAAACAAGGTTAAATGACACTTTACCGTAAGGATGTACCATTTGGAACCAAATTTACAGAGATACTATGCAGGGAGTTGGGCAGCAAGATATCTGTTCACATCACACTTGAACTTTAGCAAGTCAGTACTATTGTAGGAGCATGGAACATGGTGGGAATTCCAAAGTCCAGCAGTTCAAGAGAAGAAGTTAATTGAGTAGAATGTTTTTTAAGCAATTAGGCATCAATAAAATGTATGGATGGGATGTTGTTACGTCGGGGAGGTGCACGTTCTTTATGTTCGTAGGAGCACATTCCATTGAAATACTTGTAAAACAAGTACAGAGATGCCACATTTGAGCGACGGAGAAGAGGTTCGAGTTTAGTTCCTGATGCGGGGTCTATTTGGTTTTGACTTCTTTTTGAGCCCTACCTAGGAGGGAGAGACTAATGGCAGCTGCACCAGCCTGAATGTGGCAAATATCCTCCATATACAGAGATATTTTTCTTCGTTCCCTCCAAGAAACGTAAAAGAACTGCATGGATGCATTGCGTCATGAAATGGATCTTAGTTGTCATTTTCAAGTGCTCCTACAAGATGCTTTCATCGATTGGCAATCTCTTAACATGATTAATCTGACTTGTTTTAATAGAAAACCGATAAATTGTTTTAAGGATTTAACGCGTAGTTTGCTATGCAAGTCCTTAGGGCTTAAAGTAGCTGGAGACGTAATGGTTTGATAAAGTTTCTACTTATAAATATTACCAGTCAATCAAAATATGAAGAAATGAAAGAATAGTAATCATTGTTAAGGTTGTCTATAATGACTCTTGCTTAAAAAAAAACTGAGAGGGAAAAGGTAACGAAATATGAAGATATCATGTACAACATGAAAATATACTGAAATCTTAGGAAGATAACAATCATTCCAGTTATTATAGTAACGATCCTTACTAATGGAACAAAAATATCTTAAACTAACAAGCGTAAATACCAGCTGAACCAAGTGCAAATGAAATACGAAAATTTGCACTTAAAGGAACGGTAAAATTCTTAAAAAGCTTTATTGCTTATTGTGTTTAAAAGAGCAAATTAACGGCTGGCATCATCCCCGACTATGAGAAAATAGAAAGTAAAATCAGGAGTATTACTTTTAACACGACATGTTCTGATTCCCTCATCCATTTATTATAAGAGTTTTTCTGTTACTTGAGGTTGACACCAAACAAGGTTAAATGACACTTTACCGTAAGGATGTACCATTTGGAACCAAATTTACAGAGATACTATGCAGGGAGTTGGGCAGCAAGATATCTGTTCACATCACACTTGAACTTTAGCAAGTCAGTACTATTGTAGGAGCATGGAACATGGTGGGAATTCCAAAGTCCAGCAGTTCAAGAGAAGAAGTTAATTGAGTAGAATGTTTTTTAAGCAATTAGGCATCAATAAAATGTATGGATGGGATGTTGTTACGTCGGGGAGGTGCACGTTCCATTGAAATACTTGTAAAACAAGTACAGAGATGCCACATTTGAGCGACGGAGAAGAGGTTCGAGTTTAGTTCCTGATGCGGGGTCTATTTGGTTTTGACTTCTTTTTGAGCCCTACCTAGGAGGGAGAGACTAATGGCAGCTGCACCAGCCTGAATGTCGCAAAAATCCTCCATGTACAGAGATACTTTTCTTCGTTCCCTCAAAGAAACGTAAAAGAACTGCATGGATGCATTGCGTCATGAAATGGATCTTAGTTGTCATTTTCAAGTGCTCCTACAAGATGCTTTCATCGATTGGCAATCTCTTAACATGATTAATCTGACTTGTTTTAATAGAAAACCGATAAATTCTTTAATGATTAAATATGCACATTTCCGCTGCAAATATACCGAAAAGTGCGTCTACTTTAAGGCAATACAATAATTTCGTTATTAATCTGAGTAATTATTTAAGAAATAAAACCAACAGCTATCATTCTAATACATTTTTAAATTATTCTTCGTAAAAAAATGAAATAATTAAGGTTACGAAAAAGATTGTATTGCATTACTTATTATAATAAACGTAACACAAAGTTTCTACATATTCTACTAATATATATTACTAGCTCGCCGCCCAGCATTTCCCGGTTGTAATATACGCTTAAATATGGTATTTTGATTAATGCAGATTTCGTATTTATTAATGTATTATATTGGACCCAATTCCTAGTCATGATTTTAAAACTTAAAATAATGACTCATGCACAAGACACCGAGAATAAAACCCAACCTTTTAACTTGTGTTTTACTTTTTCCTTTGACGTAAATCCCTCCGGTATGAAGACATGTTTGGTTCGAGGCTAAAAACTAAAACATGAATCAATAGCTATTACGTTACGCATTCATATTCGAAATGGCGTCGTTCGATCTTCACCTGGAAAATTCCATTTCTGTAATTCTCATAATATGGCACTGATTTGTTCGGCTAAAAACCAAATATAAAATATCGCATGGGTTCGAATAGCATATATATTAAATTCCATGCCTGTATATCAAAAACTGACAATGGAGCTTGGTAAGAACATTTTTAAAACAAATATATATATATATATATATATATATATATATATATATATATATATACGCATACATGAATAGATATAGAAATGTGTGTATGTTTACTATAACATTTTTATGCAAATATTAAGCAAGAATAAATAATGTAGATATTATCTGCATGAATATAATTACACGTAGTTTTTTAGTAATGATGATCATCCCATCAGAAAACCGAAAAAACTAATAGGGGATTAATTAATAAGCATGTTTAAAAGAATATGAAAATGAGCTTGATCGTTTGCAGATTAATTGCACTCCATGACCCTATCTATCTATATATCTATAAAAATGAACGTGCGTGTGTGTCTGTGTGTGTACATTTCCCTACGCAATAACTCTGTCAGTTTTAATTCTACAGGCTCGAAATTTGATATACTGGGTACTGAGAGTTGGGAAAATCTACGTGATCGGATGTTGACCAAAAATTTACCTTTTAAGGGGTCAAAGTTCAACGATTTGACCTTTGAGAACTCTACCAAACTCCTCCGACAATTTTTAGTCTAAACATTTGAAAATTTAGATATAGGTTCCTTTGATATGCATCTAACTTAATAACTTTATTTGAACTCAAAAAAATAAATTTTAAGGTGTCATTATAGGGGTCAAAGTTTTTTAAAAAATGACCTCTGCCGTCTCTACCAAATTACTCAGGCAATTTCTGGTCTAAACATTTGAAATTTTACATAAAGGGTATTCAGAGATAGAGCAAGCTTTTTAATTGGTTTGGGTCGAAAATTTTTAGTTACCAATATATAAATGTATGCATCTATGTATGTTTGCATGTCTGCTTAAAACTTTTTTACAAGATCCGTATCGTTTTGATGTTCGCTCTTTTAGACGACAAATATCGAAAATTTGACTAAAAACATTAATGTCTTCACCTTCAACTGGGCACTTTTCTACAGGGAGGGTCGCTTTTTTCGCCGATATTTTTGTAAGTTATACTCTCCTTTTGATTGTCTAGCCTTAATTAAAACCTACGTCACTTCCGGTTTTACGGTGGTCTTAATAGCAAAGACGTCAGGTTTTCCTCGTTCTTTTCCTCCTTCGCGGTACGGGTTCCAGCCTGCCTTTCTATTACCACATTTTTTTTGCTCAACATACACATCCAAACAACCGGGAAACGCCGGGCTGAAATGTTAGTGTATTTATAAAAGTGAAATAGTCTATGTGTGTGTACATTTCCCTACCAAACTACTCAGTCAATATTTAGGCTACAGACACGAGATTTGACATAAGACGTATTTAGATTTGGGAAACTCTTTTTAATCGGTTTCCCGCCAGATACTTTGCTGTCAAGGGGTCAAAGATTATTATTGGCTTGATCTTGGACAAATTTACCAAACTCCTCAGCGAAATTTTAGGAATAGGTTACTTGGACATGGCTCAAACGTTTTAACTTGACAAAACAATAAATGTTAACGGGTCAAAATTTTAGTCAAAGTTTAAAAAAAAAATTATAACTTTATAAAATTAGCCAATTTTAGGTCTAAACATTTCACATTTTACATAAAGTCTATCCAGACATAGGGTAAGCTTTTTAATCAGTTTTTTTGTCGAGAATTTGGCTGCCAAGGGGTCCAAGTTTAAAAGACTTGACCTTTTCGGTTACTAGCTAACTATTCAGCCAATTTTATCTCTAAACATTTGAAATTTAACATAAAGGATATTCAGATATGCATCAATGTTTTTAATTAATTTTGGGGCAAAAGTTTGGCTGCAAGAGGTCAAAGTTGAAATAGTTGACCTTGCAGGCTCTACCAAATCTCTCTGTCAATTTCGCGTCTAAACACTTGAAAGTTTAGATGTAGATGACCTGGACATGAGTCAAACTTTTTAATATATGTACATATATGAACATAAAGTTATAAATAGGGCCTGAGCAAAGCCGGGCGTTGCTGCTAGTAGTATATATTTTTGTTATATCTTGTTATTATTGAGTCCAAACACAAACGTTAATCTAGTCTGGTTAAGTATCCAGCTTCGTCCTGTCAACTGAGGTAAAAGCACTTAGGGAAGGTGTACCATTCCTTGTAAAACTTTGTGTGGGTTATCCATAGTTAGGAGATTTTATTTAGTTCAGCAACATTATGTAATTTTGAACATTTTATAAGTCTTAACTCATATCATGCTCTCCTGAAAACCCCCTGTACAGAGAAATCTTAGACAGTCGAGGATAATGTCTAATAGGCATTCAACTTCTCTTCAGTATGGATTCAGTTCTCTTTTGTATCAAGTAAAGTTCTCTTTGTTGGTACTCAAGTTCTTTCTTGAAGATTCTCATGTTCTCTCCTATAAGCATTCAAGTTCTCTGTTGTAGGTTCTCCAGTTCTTTCCTATAACCATTCGAATTCTCTTCAATATGCATTCAATTTCTCTCCGGTTTGGATTAAAGTTATCTCCTATAGCTATTAAATTTTTCTTGCTGATATTTCATTTCTATCCTATGCAACTGCTTTCCTCTAGGCATACAAGCTCTTTCGTTATAAAAAAACATAATAATGTGTTTGTTTAATTTAATTAAATTTAATTCATTTGAGTTTTCGAAATTCAAATTCCTCTGTCAAATTATATTTCTGTTTCTTTGTCACTCTCCGATATTAAATTGGATTTCTAGTTGCAGAAAGAAAAAATCTGGTTCATGTCTTTCCGCGACAACGTCTGTTTAAGCAATACAATGGGTTGTCATTGTTTTTTTTTAAGATTTTTTCCTGACTGTAAATTTATATAATAAAATAACATTACTCTTTACAGATATTCGTCTATATTTATTTTACCTTCGTTGCATGATATTATATTTTTATGTAATTTATCTTCTATACCCCGGAAATCTCTTTATGCCGTTTTTTATGGTATGACACACTCCTATCTAGTTTATGGATCTTATCTCAATCGTTTTACATGTGTTAGTATTACTTTCTTTTGACGTTCAATATTTTTTTCAGTTTTCTGCAAGTTGCTATGATCCTAGATCCTTACCATTGTGTTTGCTTTAAACTTAGCGTTGGCAGAATGTTTGCATCCAGATATCTCATTCACTACTCCCCAAACCAGAGATAGACTTGTTCTTGTACATACTTCTGTTGTTCTGATAAGTACATCATATTGTGCTCTTGAAAGGCGTGATTCCTTAGTTTTGTATTCTGACGAGTAAAGTACTAGTGATTCTCTCTGCTACTGCTTTTGAGCGCTTCACCTTTTGATATTATCTCGTCATTTTCCCACTGCAGTTTTCGCTTTATTTTGTGTAAACATTCTGCTAAAACAAGGCACACATCCCGGAAAATGCACGCTCGAAATAGAAAGGACACTTCGAAATGCTACCTTGAAACGAAATACTAGTGGCAGACCAACTATTCCAACCGATTGTTTAACAGGAACTTGATATTGAGAAAAGAGATTTTACAATGAAGAGGCTCCGAGCTGCACTAAAGAGGACTAAGAAACCTAAAACTGCAGGTTTAAATTATATTCCTCCGGAAGTCTAGAAGAAAGGTGACTTTAATGACATCGTTCTTAATTCATGCAACGCTGTATATAATCAAGCGATTATTCGTGTGTGGAGAGAAGGGGTCATGCTTCCCATTTTCCAAGAAAGGTGACCTAAGCATACTAAGTAACTACAGAGGTATAACACTCACTCGAATTGCAGCGAAAAGCTACAATGCCATGTTGAATAGTTGGAAATTCATAGAAAAGCATATAACGGAGACGTTGGTAATGACAATTGTTGGAGATTTCATATTATTCTTAAGAGATATATGAATTTGAAGATATGTAAAAGTGACATTCTTTTACACATGGATAAGGGAATTTATTATTGATGATCGGGGAAGAAAGTTACACTTGTAGAGGGCGTTTCATATAAAGTTCATTTACAAAGACGATCACAAAACACATTACCTTTTCGGTTGAAATGATGACGAACGAGGACTTACAAATAATATAAAAACAATTATGTAAGCTGTTTTTTCTTACTCAACTCACCTCTCTCTCATGTCTTCCAGCTGTAGGTATTTATTTGCTTCCCCACGTAAGCAAAATGTGACACAAGGTCGGCTTTATGTGAGGTGAAGGGGGAGGGAGGGGAAGGGGATGGTACATATAAGGTTGCCCCTACATGTACCAATAACCAATTGCCACAAGGGCAATGGTCACAAAGTGCAACATCTAACTGATTTCGAACCCTTTTACCTGAATGTATTGAACTATCTTTCTTTGTGACGTCATAACATGCTGAATAAATTGAAACACTTTTCTTTGTGACGTCCAAACATGCCCAGGCACGTGAATAATTTTTATGTGAGTTTTACATAGTACATATGTTTCCAACACGCTTTTTGGCAACACAAAGAAAATTCGATTTCCATTGTCCTTTAGTTGTGTCGTTATTCTAACACAATGGGCAATGCTCCACATTCCTAGCATTTCATCTAAATTGCAATATGTATTCTTTTAAACTCTTGAATACTAGGTTCGATTCAAGCGTTTTCCTTTAATAAATATTATTATTTAGGAGATATTTCATTTCATATCCCGTAGAATTGTTACATATGACCTGACTTTATATAAGTATATGATTATATATATATATATATTGGTAAATTATTGTGGCAGTTATAAGTATTAGGCGTATGATGTCATCTCTTACAAGGTAACAAATATGTAGAAATAACCACATAATTCAGTCATGTAAGGGATTAACAAATGCGAAATATATCAATATATATATATATATATATATATATATATATATATATATATATATATGTATATATGGTTGATGCAAAGATAATGTGTTTTTTACGTTCAACTTCAGAAGATAATAACTCTTTTCAGGAACCATTAGAATCGCCATATTTTACCCAACGAAAAACAAAAAACAAGTTTCTTTGTCTTATTAACATAGAAATCCGGGATTCTGGATGCGATGAAGTCATTGGAGGCCGATTCAGCATCATTTCAGCTGTTGAAGCGTTTTTCTTGCAGAAATATTTTATAACATTTGTAGAGTGGTAATCCACTTCGTCGTCTTTATTGGTGCAATTATTTCGTGGAAATAATTAACATGTATGTTTTCAAATCGGAGCCAGAAAAAAAGATATACGCAGAGAAAGTTATCCTCGGATTTATAACAATACCATTGGTTTGATTGGTTGTTTTTTTTTACGGCATATCAACCCTTTTCCGGTTATTTAATGCCGAATCCAAAGATTTTGAAGAATTTTTTTTTAATAGAATATATTTGTTGTTTTCACGTCGGTTTCTATTTAACCCATAGTTGGGAGCTTAACAGGTACTACCACTCCGTGTCAGAGTAGACCTGGGAGCAATGGTAATTAAAATAAATTAAATCCACACTCCCCAAAACCCACAAGCTGCAGCCCTCACCACTTGATATAGTTTAAGGTCATATCCAGGACCCCCGTTAAGGGACTTTTACCCTCTGCAGGGGGGGGGGCAGTCGGCGTATTCTAATGCCCCACCGACAGGGCCAACAATACCATTAGATTAAATACGTCGTTTATACTTTGAATTTCGCCATATGTCCAACCAACTTGTCCTTCGAAAATAAGTCATTAACCATCATGACATCATGATGTTTATGTTCATTAATCTGTTTGTTGGTTGCAGTATTTATTAAATAAAAAGGAAATACCTGAAGTGACTTCTAATGAGTGAGACTTTGAAAATGCGGGACAGTGTCCTTCCATTCTGTTAGAGACCGTGTTTAATATGCCACTGGCAATTAGTTAGTTTTCAAGAGAAGCAGCAGACACAAAAACGATGACCGATGAACACATTTCAAAAACTATTGTATTCATGTGATAATTTGTAAAGGGCATGATCTATTTGCTTTTATGCGGAACACGCTCCTCCTTGCTTTGAATAACTGCCCTCAAGACGAAACTACTTTAGGAGCATAATTGAATTATCATACGGGATAGTAGAAACGGAAATATTGATAAATACAGACGGTCAGAATCTTGCTGTACAAGAATGACGCCAACAACTTCGTTACGCCTTCCACTATATTCGATTCTATCCAACCGGACATTAATTAAATCGGATCTTGTTTACGTCGAAAAAGATAAATTAGAGCAAAAGTTTGCTGTATGCGTCCGTGAATTTTTATATAGGGGTTCCGTCCGTCTATTTGGTGCTTTGTTTTGTTAGTCTTCAAAGCTCTTTGTGTTTCTATTTATTACTCTCTCGTGATATACAAACACACTAACAACATTTTTTTCATATAAATTTCTATAGGAATGAGTCCATATAAAAGGACGTAACTTATGATTAAAATCAGAATGGCTTTCCTTAAGCTAGTAAATAAAGAGAAATGAAAAACCGACACCCCTTACGTTATCTGCGCCAGTTTAAGCCCCCAAAAGTATTTTCTACTTAATTTCAGATATTATACATACCGAGCGACACCAATAGCCAAATGTCAACTTTGACGTTTGTTTTAGTGTTTTAGCCGGGTGAAACACACGTACATACAGATAACATTGGTTTATATCATATATCAATTTATAGGTTAGCAACGGCTACGTATTTATATAATAAATAGCGGGACCTGTAGAAATTCCACAGGGGGCTCATTCATATGTAATGTACTAATGGTGGTATTGTGTAGATGTTCAGCGCAAATAGAGACACTCTGATATTATTGTACCTATTTACTATGCCTCCCCACGGGACAGAGTTAGACACCAGGGTCGTTTTTTAACGTGGAGAAAAGGTACAAAAATAAAAAGTGTCTTAGTCGTGAAGGATTTCTCCTCCACCGAAAGAAAACAAGAAATGGAAGTGCAGCATCTGAAGAACAGATACTACACTTTGATCTTGTTTATATATTTTATTGCTTTACAAAATTTTGTAAATACAATTAAGTAAAAAAAACAAAAGATTATCAAACAACAAAATTAGGCACAAGGCCCTGCAAGAAATTGGGGAGGGGAAGGGTTCAGGGTCTTTGTGACTAAAGTGATTAAAAAGTAATAAATGTAGGCTTTGGAGTCTTACTCTTGACTGGCAACATTTACCAAAATACCTCATTCACTCTATGGATCTTAAAGTAACTAATAAATCCCCAGCGTTTAAGAATCAAAACCATATTTACAATTTAAAAACAGTTGTCTGTATGTTTGTGTATGCATGTTTTTTTTTTTTAATATTAATTTTGTGTGTGTGTGTGTGTGCATGTGTGAAAAAGTAAAGTTCAATTTCATTGGTAAATAAAAAAGTTTTTGAATTAAGAAAAGGATTGCTCGTGGAGAGGGGAAAACTAATTAAAAGTGTTCATATCAAAAACAAAAAATAAATCCTACTGGGTTGTTAGTGAGACCCCCCTGTACTAACCTAGGTGACTAGATCCCCCACTGTTTTCCGGGGAACCGAAAACAAGGACCAAAAGGCCAAGAATATTGTAATTATATTGTTAAAACCGGAAAAGTATTTATTTAAACTAGCAGGAATGCCCATATATATGTAAAGCGATGCATATAAAGTGCATTGAGTATGTGATTAGATGCGTATATAGTGAAGTTTCTTGGTGTCATTTAGTGTTCATAAATCCTTGTAGATATGGGTGGGGGAAGGATTACAGGGCATTTAACATAGGGGACGAGACACATTTAACGGAAGCAGCGAACCATGATAATTGCCATGTTTATCAATAGGGATTAAATAAAGAAAGCTTAACTTTGTTTATTCGGAACTAGGTTGATGAATCTGCCAAACATGAAATGAACATTTCTTCTAAAGAAACGACCAAGAGTTTTCGGTATATTTTAGACAGCTTTTATTTTACTATGATTTCTTGTTGGAAGTTTAGCCTGTCTCCAAAATTCTCTTCGTCCGTCTAGTCCTCTCTTAACTCCTAACTCTCTTGTATATATGTAACTATTTATTTGTGCTAACGTCACTCGACCACACGAACATCCAGCACGTTATGCTGTGTCACGTTTTCTTGCCAAATTTATTGTTTTCATCCCTAGGTGTGAAAATCCACCCTGCTTATGCCTACCACGTTCTTTCCTTGTAATCGTTTCTGAGTTAACCAAAATATTTTAGTGAACATTCCTTTGTTTTAATAATATTCTCTCTGCGCACCTTTTCTGTATTACAATTTTAAAACAATAACAATGTTAATTAACTGTTGTTTTACGTGTTTAATAGTAATAGCCGCTGTTAAAATTCGACTATTAGCAAGGTCACTCGATGTTGCCCCGACATAATTCAGCATTTCAAATTCGGAATTAAGTGCACCAACAATTCAAAAATGCAAAACTAATTCAGACAGGCACAAAGCTACTGTGGCCTCTTCTATCTACATTTCTACCAAGCTTGGCTTTCATTAAAGCTGAAACACTGTTGTTTTATTGCTTGCCAAGTAAATTGACTTGAATTAAAATGAAATTGAATCGTTCATTGGTAAATTTGAAGCAGGCTTTTTTTTAACTTAAACGCTTAAGATTGCAATTAAATATTACCAGATCGGTTTACCTTACATTTTAATTCGAATTTTTATCTCTTATTTATACTATTAAATGGTAATGTCTAAATAACAGCATATAAAAAAGCGACACTCACGCTTAGCAAGTTGAACCGGATTCCTTCAAAGGAAGATGTTTCAAGGGATTATCAACCCAACAAGTGGCCACCAGTCGCTTGTATATAACCGTTAGAGGAGGATAATCTTGTTTTGTTTTTGCAGTTCTTACAAAAAGGTACACTGGCGAGGTATTGCTTTACTTTTAACGAGAACCGGTGTGTCAACGTGATTATGTCGTGTATATGTAATATACCACATTACTGATATGTCCTAAGCTGGCCTATTATTCGGGCAATCAAAGATAAAGTATTCCGTAAAAGGAATAAATAAATATACAATGTGTTTGAAATACTGAAAGAGAAGTGTATTTCCGTATTTACATAGAGACAAATACAGCGTGTTAATGTTCAGGGGGAAGTCTCTGTTTTTCAAGAATCCGGTGAAATCCGGTGACTCGGTTCCTATGTAGAATGTTCCGGGTTGGTTACCTATATCCACATAATAATAATTATATATATATATATATATATATATATATATATATATATATATATATATATATATTGAAGCATTGTGTGGGATAGGTATGTAAAAGAGATTTAGAAGGCTGTCACAATGCGAGGAATGAATTATAGTCGCTGTTGGTGAGAGGAGATGAGAACAAGTGGCGATTTACAAATCAATAAGTACATATATATATATATATTATTATTATTTATATATATATATATATATATATATATATATATATATATATATATTCAGTTGCATGGTAAAATGTCTTACTTGTTTTCATGCGACGTATTCCATTATTAATTTCGGAAAAATTTTCCCTTTTCAAATGGTGTGCGTAACAGGTCGATTCAAAGCATGCTGGATGAAGGGCCGGAAGTTGTGTAGCTATGTGAGGCCTCGGGCCAAATGTGAGTAGGCGATTTATGTATGGTATGATTAGGTGATTAACATGTTTATAAATTTGCTATTTTTATTTGTCTTTATTTTTATTTTATTTACTTATTTATTTATTTTTTGTTTGGTTTATAACTTGTTTTAGCGTGAGCTTTTTCTTGTTCTCTGTTATGCTGTCTTTACCATTATTACTATTAATAAAAATAGCAAATTTATATACATGTTAATCACCTAATCATACCATACATAAATCCCCTACTCACATTTAGCCCGAGGCCTCACATAGCTACACAACTTCCGGCCCTTCATCCAGCATGCTTTGAATCGACCTGTTACACCCACCATTTGAAAAGGGAAAATTTTTCGGAAATTAATAATGGAATACATCGCATGAAAAAAAGTAAGACATTTTACCATACAACTGAATAAATATAAATAAAATAATAATAATAATAAAAATAATAAATATATATGTACTTATTGATTTGTAAATCGCTACTTGTTCCCTTTTCCTCTCACCAACAGCGACTATAATGCATTCCTCGCATTGTGACAGCCTTCTAAATCTCTTTTAAATATATATATATATATATATATATTATATATATATATGTATATAGTTTTAAAAGAAGTAATAGGCAGAAGTTTCTCGAGAGCTCTTTCGGCTATCATCTCGTCAGGAGGAAATCGATAGCAACCTAAATAATATTGTAACGAAAATAAAGAGTTCTATAGTGGAATTTATTAAATGTGCCAAACGTATGGGGATACTAATTAAATTTATTTACGTTTTAAAACGATTAAAATAGTGGCACAACGAGGGAGAAAAAAAGCGGGAGAAAAATTCAAAGTTCCCCAAAGAGAACCAATGCGTTTGATGTTTCTTTTTGCCGGCACAAAGAAGGTTGAATATATATATAATCATATATTCTCTCACATTCGGTAGATCATATATATATATATATATATATATATATATATATATATATATATGTATATATATATGTATATATATATATAAATACACATATATATATATATAAATACATATATATATATATATATATATATATATATATATATATATATATATATATATATATATATATATATATATATTCAGGCAAACATTATTAAAAACAACAGAGATACCTTGCTAATGATTCTTTTTTTTTTCATTTTTTGGATCTTTCCTAAGATTGTTTTAACTTCAAGATGGAAGGTATTTACAAATGTTCCATGGTTCACACGAGCGCTTTCGATTCTTTCTTTAATCATCATCATCAGGTGGAGATAAAATATTAAAAATAGTAGTGAAATAAAAGAAAGGAAATAATCAGTTTCGCCCTGCACCGCCCACCTCTAAGAAGAGAGCGATTCCTTGGCTGTAATGACTGTAGAGAAAGAAAAAGAAGGAGACAGAAAAAAAAGGCAGAAGAAAAGTCGCTTTTCGCGGATTCGTGGTTCATCACAAAGAAAAATCCAACCGCCAGAAATAACCTACGCACAAACATCCCTGACTGATTGCCAGCGTCCTGCGTTTATAGCGGGCTGGGATTATATATTGGCATAATCGCGCAAGAGCACATGCGATTCTGCGAGAATTGCATGGGAGTCGAAGCCAATACAAACCCATGGACGCCACTTTGAAACTCTCTTCCGCTAGGGCCGCAACACAACAACCGAGGAATCCGAAGTAAGCTCTTTATCCCCCCCCATTTCGGCTATTGCCAATTCAGCTACAAGGTTACACAATGCTCATATATAAACGTACAGATGTAAGCACAAGGTAACTCTCACATGATAAATATTTACAATATCGGCATAATTTTTATAAATACTAAAATTATCAAATTTAAAACGCAATATTCAAAGATTTAATTGAAACAGGATATAATCACCAACTATCTTCGAAAATATATCCCAGATATATACGGATAACATACAATTAAGACACACAACTTTATTTGAATAATAATGCCCAAACATAAAGCAGGATAACTATAAAATATGTGGGAGTATAAAATAGCGAGATGTGCGATCTCCATTTTCTCTTTTTTTATAATTCAATTTATGTATGCTTAAAAAAACATAGCGTATCTTTTTATGGTGATATATTCATTATTTCTACGAATATCATAAAAATGGATATACAATCTACGTCATAAAATCTCATGGGCCATGACCGTTTTTCTTATTAGAACGGTATGATTAGTTACCATCAATCGGTAATTCAATTATAGCAATTGATGTAGCCAGGTATTCTGTAGGCATATATATATATATATATATATATATATATATATGTGTGTGTGTGTGTGTGTGTGTGTGTGTGTGTGCGCGCGTGTGCGTGCGTGTGTGTGTGCGCGTGTGTGTCTTTGTACATATATGTATATATGTATCCTGATTTAGGAATTTAAAATTTGCTACATAGGATAAGGGAAATTGGATATTGATACAGCAAAAAAAATCCCTTATTCTATGTAGCTAAAAATATAAATACTTTTTACGTTTCATTCCAGTAGGGATTCTTCAGTTACGAATTTTCCCTAACAAGGCCTTTCAACGATTAAAAGTAGAGTCTATCTAGCGTCTCTGCTATAAATGTTTTCATACCTTTCATAATATAGATTTTTAATCAGTTCAAATCACACTTCATTTCGTTTTGACGGATTGGCGGTTGCTATTTCTTCTGATAATCAAGATAGATGATTCGCTGATTGATATAATAATTAAGTGATTGATTTTGTGTTACGAAAGAGTTACTGTTTTAGAATTGTAAATGTCAAATGAATTAAAGGAATAAATTGTAAGATGGTCAACGTCAGGAACTTTGGAATATAGACTTTTGTCATTCATTCATTATATTGCTCTATAATACATTGAGCTTCTTAAATAATGATGTCTATATATTATAAGGAAATAAAGTATATTTCTACATATATATATATATATATATATATATATATATATATATATATATAAGTGGCTTTGTCAGTCTATCTCTCTGTATGTTTGTAAACACGACGGTGTATCTTAAATGACTCAGTAAACTTTTTGATCCACATACTGTAAACTTGATATATAGGAGATTTAGACCTATGAAAAACTTCCATTTGATTTTTGCCAGCGTGTGTGTCTGATCACGAATAAAGTCCTATATGGTTGACTATTATAGAAAACTGATCACATATAATGATAGAAGATGTATCGAGACACAGGAATGGGTATGTTTGATCTGGCATAATGATGATTCATTAAAATTTTGGGGTATGCGTACGCGCCTGGCCCACAAAGTATGGAAATAAAAAATGTAAAACTTAAAAAAAAACGTTTACAAGTGTTTTTAATATAGATGTGCATAAGAATACTTTGATAAGTATGTTTTAACTTAAATAGGGATGGTATGATAAAAGTGTGGGGTCTGCGTTTGCGCCTGGCCTCCATAGAATGTAAATAGGCACAAACTTTAATAAAGACTTTTCATATCTATCTGCGTAAGTATACTTTGATAATTATGTTTCAGTTTGAAGAAATGTGGTATAATAAAATTATGGGGTGTTCGTTCGCACCTGACCTCCATAGAATGGAAATATGTCACAAAGTTTAACAAGGTTTTTTAACATGGATCCACAGAATATTGTGATAAGTGTTTCAGTGTGAACAGGTATGGTATAATAAATTATGTGGTTTATCTATTTTATTTTTACTTTCATCATATCTTGTTTTGGTTTTGATACCCCCAAATTCGAAGCTATCTCTTTACAACCCTTCCTTTTCATAACCTATCATACTTTCATAAACCAGAGTTCATTTTCTGCAGGCTGTTTTTGAATCCAGTCAACGACGGGTACTTTTGCTAATATATATATATATATATATATATATATATATATATATATATATATATATATATATATATATGCGATATACGATCGCACTTCTTCCCTACCATTCTCTCACTGCTAAAAAACTTTAAAAAAGTGAATAAACATATAAATAATGAGTTCCAAAAAAAACACTGAACAAAACCTCGTCAATAACAACAGACACTTAAGTACTACTCTTCAAGACGATAATGTCATCTAGGTTCCCGGAAGAAAATGCCGACATAAGAATACTTGGCTCAATAAGAGATACGGGAATTGCTTCCAAAATCAGGAAAATTCAATTTGCTTACTTCATATATATATATATATATATATATATATATATATATATATATATATATATATATATATATATATATATATATAAAGTAACAATTTACCATTAGCGTACGAAGCGATGTACTTTGTGTAAACAAATTGAGCTGAGGTACTTTGAACAATGTCAAAAACATTGGTAATTCACTACCCGCATAGCAGCAGCTGTATAGCGCTATGGGTAGAAGCTCCGACTCTAGTTTGGACGATCCGGTTTCCATCCTGGCTTGAGGTAGTTGCTTTTCTATCCGCACTGATGAGTTGTGAAACAGCGAAACAGTACTGTATATGGATGACTATATATATATATATATATATATATATATATATATATATATATAATTGCTAAATTTCTGTCCGACTATCAATATTGATTTAGGCGAGTCCGTTCTACTGCAGATATTATAACTGTACTCTCTGAACGTATATACCATGCACTGCTTAAGGTAAAGGACGAGGGGGGTTAGTATGCCTAGATATATATAAGGCTGTTGACAAGGTATGGCATGAGTGTCTTCTCAGAAAAATTAGATCGTATGATATTACTGGACGAATACTCAGTATAATTAAATCTCTCTGAAATAAAAGAAGAACACGGGTGGTCCTCGATGTTCGTACGTAAAAACAATATGATATACATGCGGTTGTACGTCAGATATCGATCCTTGGTCCTTTTATTCCTGATATTCATTAATGACCTCCCTGTCAAAATAGACGCTGATACGAGTATATTTGCTGACGAAACCACGCTCTATAAAAGGCACAAGAAGAAAATGAATTAACACATATCCAAGGCAATGGCGGAAATCTTAGAGGAAGACCTCCAGTGTGTGGTGGAATGGGATTAAAATGGATGGTAACGTCCAATGTTTCCAAGACTAAGCTAGTTTTCTTTGATAATTACAAGAAACCTCAATCACCAAAAGATATGTTTACAGATACAGTACCTTAAAGTTCTACGCTCAAACACCTTAGCTTAACGTTCACATGGAAAATGAGTTAGAACAGATACATCGAGAGCATTGCCAAGGCTGCTGCGAAAAAGCTGGTCTCTCTCTATAGTGCTAGAAAGTAACTTACACCTGCAAATATCATCTACCTCTACAAGGCTACCATTCGCCATGTATGGAGTATTGTTGTCACATCTAGGCTGCTGCATCTGTTGCTGGTCTCTCACTCCTGGACAGGGTTCACAAGAGAGTCGCCAACCTGATAGGTCCTGAAATGTTATCTAAGCTTAAACCTCTTTCTCATATAAAAAGTTGCATCCCTCTTCCTGTTTTAAAAGTATTTTAATGATGGGTGCTCAAATGAACTACAAGCCTTCCTTCTCTCTCGACTTAATTTCCCGCGACAAAGCCGACTAGCAGCAACGACGCACTCCTACAGAGTAGAGGTCCCTAAATATAAGAGAGCCTTCTACCCTAATAGTTTCTTCCCTAGAACTGCTAGATTTTTAAATGGACTTCCGGGTACCTGCTTCCCCAACTGTACTAGAATGAAGAAGTTCAATTGTAATTTAAACATACATCTTGCGGCTCAAGTCCTTACAAAGTCTATCTAAAATGTATATCCCTGATAGTTACCCCCATACATCAAAGTGGCACTGTGTCATTGTTTGGATTGATGATTAGATAAAGATATATATATATATATATATATATATATATATATATATATATATAGATAGATAGATAGATAGATAGATATGAATACATATTTTTCTATGTTAATATTTATATATATACGTATATATAGTAAGTCTACAAAATATACATTCTAAAAAAATACACAGAATTTTCAGCCTTTCATCCTCGTGAGAGTTCCCTAGGCTACTTATATATATATATATATATATATATATATATATATATATATATATATATATACATATATATGTGAGTATGTGTATATCTTGGCCTATATATATATATATATATATATATATATATATATATATTAAAAAAAATTTCTGTATTTCATCTTTGTGAGGATTTGTCATTCGTATTTAATTGAATCGATGTAATATAGTATGATTAAAAAATCATAGGAAGTACCTCAATGATCTTAAAATAATTATTTTAAGGCAAACATTAATTTAATCCGACAGGCATACGAATGACACCTGACAATTATTACAATACTGCAAATTGATTACGTAAAAATGATCCAAAGTAGAATAAAAGATAATGAAAAATGTTAAAATATGTGGATAACTTAACCTACTTTGTTTTCTGTGTCTGAATGAAAAATGTGTAATAATCAGATTTAACATGGAAATAACCGCTAAACATTCAAGAGAAAAATAATAAGTTGTAAACATTATGCATGCCTTAAGTAGAATCTGAACGGAAAAATACAAACCCTCTTAGGAAAATGTAAATCTATTCTATTCTTTACAGAAATTTTACAACCATAAATAGCCTTTTTATCCAAGTAATTGTCTTTGAGAAAGTTTTATGATGTCGTGTTTGAACAATTAGACATATATATATTTACATGTTTAGACATATTTACATGTTCGAACCAAGTAGGATAAAAGTGTAAATAGAAATGCGTAAATACGTTTGCGTAAATATAATGGTTATATGCCAAATATTTAGAAATATAAAGTAGCAATAAAGTATTTAGGAAAAAGTTTATATAAAATAATTTAATTGTAATTTTCATTCACAATTTTAATTTGTAAACTCATTTATTGTACTAAGTCTAAGTTTGATTACATTTTATTTGCATTTTCGCAGACGTTTTAATATAATACATGTATAGTTTAATATAATAATTGTACATTTCATGTCAATATTTGCGAGTTATACACATACATCATAGCATAATTAGTAGCGGGGGAGAGGAACAAAGCGTTGGCCAATCATAAAATACGTTTAAATGCGATATCTTAATTTGCCTAAGTTTCGTATATATTATCATAAAGTCGTTATTTCAAAAGTAAAAAAAATGTATTTGGTGCATCAACTCAAATCGAAACCGTACCGACGTGTAACGGATATGAACTCATTAACATTAAACTCAGATGAATGTACTGAATGATTAATTTTTCAATTTTTGGCTTATTTTTACGCCTTTAAAAACGATTTTCCCCGGATAAAGACGCATAAAAGAACGGCCCATAAAAATCCAATTATTTGAATCCCCTAGTGCCGCTCTGCGACTTTAAGTTTCGCTGAGATAAGATTTGAAAATATGAAGACAGATAAACAGACATAGTGAATGTTATAAAGTAGACTATTCTGCATAGTGTAGGAATAAATGAAAAATACGAGTCTATATGAATAAGGGTGAATATATATATATATATATATATATATATATATATAGAGAGAGAGAGAGAGAGAGAGAAATAAAAAGGAACAAACCGTATTATGTGTTTATCAACGTTTCGTCTTTATTTGGAGACTTCCTATAAAGAAATAAAGACAAAACGTTAATGAACACATAATACGGTTTGTTCCTTTTTATTTCTCTATTTTGTCGGAATTTCTATTATTTTCATCATATATATATATATATATATATATATATATATATATATATATATATATATATAGTCATATCTTGCTATAATGTGCAGCCGTTTTGATCATTATTGATCTCATTAGTAAGAAAAGAATTAACATTAACAAAAATAATTATTCGTATTTCCTAGCATATATTGGGGCAACATTCAGCTACCTAAAAATCCGCAACAATATAATTTAATAAATAAATGTTTTAAATACAAGAGCCCGACAATATTTTTCGGAGACTTTAGTATTCGACATTCCAAGTACTATACAGTGGCGAAATTCCGTCAATAGATTAGCATAAAGGTATGAAGACAATACCTGTAATAAAAATGGAAGAAAATCGATTAGGTAAGGAAAAATATTTAATTTTCATCATTTTTTACAAAACACTCGACATTACTTTTCGAACATCGTTGAGAAACTGTTTATAGTCTGTAATATCACCTTTTAATAACATTTATCAATCTCTCTTTATCAAACATATGCACAATAACATCTCTACGTGTTTCTATTAGTTGTTTTTGCCATCTAATATTCGTTCCCATAGTTGAGCACTTTTCGTTATTTCAGGTCCATCATAGACATGTCGCGCAAGCATTTCCCAAATATTTTTCATTAAATTTAGATCAGGGCTTTTTGCAGGCCATTCAAAAATAGTCATATTCACTTCAGCCATCTATTCTTTCATGAGTTTTGACACATGGATGTTGCAATTGTCTTGCTGCAGAACGAAATCATTCCCCATCTTTCATCTTATTCTTGGTAGGGCGTTCTCGTCCAGCAAATGTTTGTAGCTTTTGCTGTTCTGTCATCCTTCCAGCCACCCCAATCATATATTTCCATTAGCAAAATCATACCCAACCATAACTGCTCCTCCTCCCATCTGTCGTTTCTTCAGTACAACAGGTTCACCTTTTCTTGACCAAGTACACCATCCATCGGGCCCATCAAACTTGAAACGCTTCTCATCAGTAAATATTAATTTCTTAAAGGCAACATGCTTTGTTAACCACCTTTTAGAACTCTCCAGTCATGCTTCTTTGCGTTTCTTTGTTAATGTAAATTTTTCATAGCCTTTGCATATTTTAAACCAATCCTATGCAGCGTTTTTTGTACTGTTCAGACGTTTACATCCAATTCACATTTCTTCTTCACGTATCTTGCTGTAACTTTTTCTCCAGATGTCAAAGGCCGTGTCACCATCCTCTTCATTCTCTTTTTAGTCCTTTTGACAATTAATCTTTTCCGTTATCTCTTCTTTTTCCGCTCGGCGTTTGTCTTCAGCATGTATTCGACCGTTGATACTGACATCTTGAAATCCATGGCGACCCTTCTGATGCTGAGGCCATCTTCCCGCTTCTTCCGTGTCAAACAATCGACTTCTTTAGAATGCATTTTACCTCATTAAACTTAATTGTTTTGCCAGTAAAATAGAACAGATAATTGATTCTAATGATGACAGCAACATATACATGAACATAATAAGTTTTCGCAAAAATCACAAAAAAAACTAAAATATCAGTCAAACTAAAAATATGATTTTTTTACATGGTGGTCACCACTTATAAAGGCTCAGAAGCAACTCGGGGATAAAGATTACCGTAGTAATAGTTAGTATTGGAGATTTGATAAAGTGGCATTACTTAAGGGGGTGGTTCATCAGGAATTTTTTGTGTTGGACTTGAAGACATACTCTAGTAGTGGATTTTCACTCCTCAACTGCGTACTTACAATCTCAAAAGTTTTTGGCACTAGTAACCACCTTGAAGTACTTTTTTCGAAGTGTCCAAAAGATATTGTGGGTCCCCCGTATATACAAAACATTACCGAAAAAATTGCATACTTCCATAAAGATAAATTACGTTTTACTCGAAAAAACACTATAGGATTTTATTCAGAGAAGAATATGAAACTGAAGAGACTAGAGATGACCTTTGATCAAATTTGGAAATTCATTTATGAAACCCCATGGAAAAGTCTCTAGATAAAAAATAATTTATTTTATATAAAATAAATAAAAATAAAAAAGATAAATAAATAAGTAATTCAATAAATTTAATAAAATAAAAGAAAAGAAAAAAGCAAATAAAAATAATCAAAAATAACTAAAAAATAAAATACATACATACAAAAAAAAATGATACAAATTAAAAACACAATTAATATGTGTATATACGCTTATTCCTATGGATATATATATATATATATATATATATATATATAAATACATATATAAATAAACAATTATCCAGTGACACGTGTTTCGCCTTACACGTCTCATCAAATGCGGAATCTCGCTAGATTCAGCCACCCTGATTAATCGTAAACGACGAAACACGTATCAATGGATAAGTATATTTTAAAAAATAATACATATGCTGCTCTTCACTTCGGGGATCAGACTGGTCAAAGGGAAAATTAGCCCCCACTCGCAATCAGGTAAAAATGCGTTTCCCTGTAAATAATTGAATTCATTCTATAAGTGTTGCTTACAAAAACAAACAAACGACACACACACACAAATATATATATATATATATATATATATATATATATATATGTATATTATAAGGTGAAATTAAAGCCAAGAACAATGCGAGACTTTTTTTATATAGAGTAAAATTATTTCAACTCTAAACAACAGCAGTTTTTTTTCTGTTGTACCCAATGGTGTTATAAATCTCAATATATTTCGGACTTATAAGACCTTTATCAAGAGAAGACAGCGGAAGAGTGTTCTTCATGAGTGCAAACTCTGTCTGGCCGAGACTGAGGGATATAAGTAGGTTGTCGTTTGCTTGAAGCATTGTTGAAGAAAATTATAAGGTGAAATTAAATCCAAGACCAATGCGAGATTTATTTTTTATATAGAGTAAAATTATTTCAACTCAAAACAACAGTAGTTTTTTTTTTCTGTTGTATCCAATGGTGTTATAAATCTCAATATATTTCGGACTTATTAGTCCTTTTTCAAGAGAAGACAGCGGAAGAGTGTTCTTCATGAGTGCAAACTCTGTCTGGCCGAGACTGAGGGATATAAGTAGGTTGTCGTCTTCTCTTGAAATAATTTTACACATTCCCAAGCCAATAAAAGCAAACACACACATGCGCACACACACACACACATAAACACACACGCACACGCACACACCCTACCCCACCCTAAAGGAAAAGAAAAAAATATTAGCAGAAAGAGATAGCGACTGACTGACTACAGCCAGGTCAAAATCTCCCTGGACAAACCAAATAAAAAAGCAATAAAAATTCAGCATACCAATGTATAATAAACACTTACAAGCCTCCACCCCTTGGAAAAACTTCAAACTAACGAAAATCGCCATGTTTACACATTTGAAAATAATTTGTGACGAGGACGCATCAGACCGTCTGAAACGTACGTAAACGATTTCAATGACTTAAAAACATTATTACAATGATCCAAACATAATTCTCAATGAAAAACCAAGACACGGAATAATAAAATAATGTTAAAAAATACACATTGTTGGTGACTACTCCATTATTTAAATATATATATATATATATATATATATATATATATATATATATATCAGTAGGTTGTCGTTTGCTTGAAGCATTGTTGAAGAAAATTATAAGGTGAAATTAAAGCCAAGAACAATGCGAGATTTTTTTTTATATAGAGTAAAATTATTTCAACTCTAAACAACAGTAGTTTTTTTTCTGTTGTATCCAATGGTGTTATAAATCTCAATATATTTCGGACTTATTAGTCCTTTTTCAAGAGAAGACAGCGGAAGAGTGTTCTTCATGAGTGCAAACTCTGTCTGGCCGAGACTGAGGGATATAAGTAGGTTGTCGTTTGCTTGAAGCATTGTTGAAGAAAATTATAAGGTGAAACTAAAGCCAAGAACAATGCGAGATTTTTTTTTATATAGAGTAAAATTATTTCAACTCTAAACAACAGTAGTGTTTTTCTGTTGTATCCAATGGTGTTATAAATCTCAATATATTTCGGACTTATTAGTCCTTTTTCAAGAGAAGACGACAGCCTACTTATATCCCTCAGTCTCGGCCAGACAGAGTTTGCACTCATGAAGAACACTCTTCCGCTGTCTTCTCTTGAGATTTATAACACCATTGGATACAACAGAAAAAAAAACTACTGTTGTTTAGAGTTGAAATAATTTTACTCTATATAAAAAAAAAATCTCGCATTGTTCTTGGCTTTAATATCACCTTATAATTTTCTTCAACAATGCTTCAAGCAAACGACAACCTACTTATATCCCTCAGTCTCGGCCAGACAGAGTTTGCACTCATGAAGAACACTTGTCTTCTCTTGAAAAAGGACTAATAAGTCTTCTCTTGAAAAAGGACTAATAAGTCCGAAATATATTGAGATTTATAACACCATTGGATACAACAGAAAAAAAAACTACTGTTGTTTAGAGTTGAAATAATTTTACTCTATATAAAAAAAAAAAATCTCGCATTGTTCTTGGCTTTAGTTTCACCTTATAATTTTCTTCAACAATGCTTCAAGCAAACGACAACCTACTTATATATATATATATATATTTATATATATATATATATATATATTTAAATAATGGAGTAGTCACCAACAATGTGTATTGTTTAACATTATTTTATTATTCCGTGTCTTGGTTTTTCATTGAGAATTATGTTTGGATCATTGTAATAATGTTTTTTAAGTCATTGAAATCGTTTACGTACGTTTCAGACGGTCTGATGCGTACTCGTCAGAAATTATTTTCAAATGTGTAAAAATGGCGATTTTCGTTAGTTTGAAGTTTTTCCGAGGGGTTGAGGCAGCCTCCAGGCTTGTAAGTGTTTATTATACATTGGTATGCTGAATTTTTATTGCTTTTTTTTTATTTGGTTTGTCCAGGGAGATTTTGACCTGGCTGTAGTCAGTCAGTCGCTATCTCTTTCTGCTAATGTGTTTTTCTTTTCCTTTAGGGTGGGGTAGGGTGTGTGTGTGTGTGTGTGTGCGTGTTTATGTGTGTGTGTGTGCGTGTGTGTGTTTGCTTTTATTGGCTTGGGAATGTGTATATTGTTTTATAGTATTTTGGGGTTATTTGCTTTCTTAGGAAGGCTGCTGTGGTCCGAGGTCGTTACTAATGTGTATGTGTGGGGAGGGGGGGGACTGGCTCTTCTGAAGTAAGGGTAGGGGTGCTTTCATTCTATTTTGATATTTATTTTTTTGATTCTTATATATATATAAATGTATATATACATGCACATATATAAACATAGTAAAAGTTAAAGTAAATGCTATATAATAAGCTTTATACCTAAATAAATTTATTTAAATACAAATTAAAAACATATTTGATATAACTCGAAAATACATTGAAAAATGAAGTCTAATTTGGCCTCTAAACAAGGTATTTTTTACCTTTTAAAAAATTAAAGTTAAATTCAAAATAATGAAAATGAATACAAAAGTAAATAAATAATCGAACGACCAACTTTGAGTTTTATAGACAGAAAATATGGCCGAATTTTCGATGAACCTTCTACCATCTACACATTTTCAAATGTACTGCAATATGAACTATTGCTTTCTGACGTCCTGTTAATAAGTCGTCACTTTTTTTCTTTTTCTTTAACAGATAAATGCAGTTAAGGTTTTTGCTCTCCGATTTGAAATTATAAGAACAATTAAATCACACTTCATGTTAGACATAGTAAAATATTCTTCTCCGATAAAATTAAAAATCTTCTTAATCTTTGTATGCTTTAAAAGTTTCTTGCCCCATGCAGTATATAATGATCGAAACCGTTTGTACATCGTAGCAAGATATGACTATATTTACATAATTTTTTTTTAAATTACAATTTGCTCTCTTTGATGTAGCACTATCAACGACAATCGTTGGAATTCAATTATTCTTATCTTTTCAATATTTTTTAAACCTGAAATTATATATATATATATATATATATATATATATATATATATATTGTAAGTTATAAAATATATATGGCGATTAAGCTACACTGAATATTCCGCGTTTCATCCACTCTAGGATTCTTAAGGCTTATGCCTAGAGTGGATGAAACGCGGAATATTCAGTGTAGCGTAATCGCCATGTATATTCTATAACGTACTAACTAGCTCTACCTACGTATTGAGCACTTTTGAAGTAAATACTTAAAGTTTTGTGCATAAATGTATACCTTCGTATATGAATTTATGTGATTAAATGAAGTAGTTATATATATGTGTGTATATATATATATATATATATATATATATATATATATACATATAGTAGCGGTGTCTCGGTGTAAGATACGCTTAAATATGATCTTTTAATTTGTCCAAAGTTCGTATATCAGAGAGGCGGTAGCACTCTCTATATAGGGATGGCCCGTACACGCCTATATACGCCTACAAAACAAAACTATCCAAATCTCAACTAAAATCAACTTATAAGTTTCAAAAAGCACATATTCTTACAGAGAAGCGTCTTACGATTCCAGCGAGTGTCAGAAGTCGGTTAAAATGTCAGAAGAGAGCAAAAAAGAACGGGTACAAAAATGGGCAATTGTTCTTCTTTCTTCTTTCTTCTTTATTTTGAGACGATGTATCTCGGTGTACGAACGGTCTCTGACAACAGTTCAAGCATCAATCGATTGCTCTTTACACGGAGAAGTGCAGTGACCCATCGCTTTTTAGCTAACTCCATAATTAAATAATATTATTAAGAGTCGTCATTTCAAATATAAAAAAAAATATTTACGTGCCACTAGCTTAAATCGAATGCGAAAGCAAAACTAGACTACAAAGCAGTTGACGTTACCAACGTGACACGCATATGAACGGATTAAAAATTAAAACTTTAACATAAACTAAGAGGAATGCACAAAATGAATAACGAATGTTTGGCAATTTTGACCTATTTATCACCCCTTAAATCTATTTTACCTGACTAAAAATCTATAGAAGAACAGTTCCTAAAAACCATCCATTTGAAGTCCCTAACACCACTCTGCAACTTTTTGTTTTGGAAGTGACACAGTTTGATAATATGGAGACAGACAGACGGACGGACGGACGGACGGACAGACAGGGACATATAGCCTTTTATATATATTATATGTATGTATGTGTGCATATATATATATATATATATATATTGCTATAGAAGTTGATGTACATATATGTGCACGTGCGCGTATTTGCGTTAAATGTGTAGGCAGATTACTGTACGTTGAAACGTTTGCGTAAAATTAATGAAAAATAGCTTAATAAAAAAATGAACGAATAAAAAAAAAGCCGAGTTTTGCTTAATTTTTATCTTAGCAATTCATCGATTTTCGTAAATTAAATGTCTAGTAGGTAAAAGTCGTATTAAACATGGACGAATTAATAACCCGATTAGAATGCTGTTATCTTAGGTTGCAGAGTTAGTTATATATGTATGTGTAGATATATGCGTGTAACGGTTTCATTGCAATATGTGTATGTGTGCATACATATATGCATGTGCATGTGTGTACATGGATATGAATCGGAAAAGTCTGAAGGGCTGACTGCCTATGGAACACTGTTCCGCCGGCTTTCTTCTTAACCGATTACAATTTCGTTGAATTCAATTTCAAAGCAAACAAATTCGGGACTGTCTGACGATTTTGACTCTACACAGGTCTGAACGCTTCTTTCTTAGAACTACCCGCTTATGAAACATCGTCCTGCTTGCTTGCTCCTTGACCGACTACAATGTCGTTGCCTTCACGTCCAATGTAAACAAATTCGGAAAAGTCTGACGATGTTCACTGTACACAGGTCTGAACGCTTCTGTCCACTATCCCAGCAACCTGTTTTATGGGGCTTAGCCGCACCTCAAAATCACGTGTGAGACGTGATATTTCAAGTACTGTACGAAGCCTAGGAATTAAAAGACCACGTTCGCCATCTTGAATGTTTTCTTTTTTTCCTTCTCATTTATTTAAAGGAAATCTGCATTCAAAAAGAAGTTTACTTGCATATTACATTTGTGAAACCCTATTTTAATAATTAACTGGTTGTTATTAATCGGTTTTATTAATAGAATATTTTAAATGGTTGTGTTTGGGAATGTTATTTTTATTGGATTTATTTTTAATTAATTATATTTTTATGCATTTACAAACGGAAGTAAGCTTTACTTGTTCAAAAGGGAAATAAAACGTAAATAAAATAAATGTTTAAAACGTAAATAAAAGATTGATTTATACATTTACAGCTTAATTCTGCAGAACGCAACACACAGTTTTTCCCAGAAGGGCTGCATTTTATAAATAATTTCTATGGTAACAGCCAACGCATCACTGCATATGAACGTTACACGAGTTTGCATGAAACATTTTCATCAGACGATTGAAAATATTAAACTGGCTGGTACAAGCTATCAATTTATGACATTGTATTGTTTAGGAGGTTCTCCGAGAACGGCGGCAGACAGTTGAATAGAAAGATTATAAATAAAGGATAAATCAGCTGTGTTAAATTTATAACATCGCGATAGAACATAAAAGATAACACTCACACAAAATCAACTTATTTTCCAGACGATGCGATTAAACTTTATGAATAAATATTTCAAATATTCTAGAATACCTAATAAAACGAACACAATGTGTCAGCCAGATGAGGAAAAAAAAGATGGGAAGTAAATACTGGAAATATTATATACTAGCGGGGGTACCCAGCGTTGCCCGAGTGTTTGTTTCCGGGACGGGGGGGGGGAGTTTTAAAAAATGTTATGGTAGGTAAGTAGGAAGGATCAAACCCGGAGTCATGAGTAAAAGTAGGAAAATAAAGTGTGAAAAAAAAAACATCTGCAACGTTAACAGTTCGGCCACCAAGAAAAGTCAATTCCAGTTGTTTAGGAAAAAAAAAAAAAAACGACTACGGTAGGTCGGCGCGAACGTGAAAATATAATGTGAATTGTCCAGCACGCTAACCACTACGCCACAGAGCACTGCAGCTTAGTTTAGTGATTTTAAATAACTTCACATGAAAGAACTACGAAGCCAAGCCGGTGTTCTCTTCTCAACTGTTCCTTGTGAATGATCCCCAAACGGTGTTAAGTGGTGGCAGGGAGAGGAGGAATTTATTAGAGAGAAAATATTTTACCACTTCCATTGATCTTAACCGATTTTGGCCGTGACTTCTCAGCAGAAAAAGTATAGAAATCTAAGATTATCGAGGAATTTGAGAAATAATAAGCGTATAACACACCTCAGATATTGTTCTGCCGTTTGTGCATATTATATTTGCATGAAATATCTTGATTTTTAATCCTATTAAGGTCAAAACGGGAAAAAACGAGTTCATTTTATTTATATAGATGAAAAATAAAATTCTAAATTTCCTCGTTTTCGCTTGTTTCTTTTTTTGTTTTTGTTTTTTTTTACTCCAGTTGAAGTTCTCAGAAGTTCTCAGAAATTAAGGTCACCGGGAGCTAACACTTGATCTCTATATGAGATACATGGATATTTTAAATATTCCACTACAGTACTTATTCACATCTCAAACAATAAATCTATTATCTATATATATCTAAAAAGTGAAAATGTCTGTGTGTATGTGTGTGTAAATTTCCTTGTCAGATAACTCTGTCAATTTTAGTCTAAAGACTCACGATTTGACATAAGGAGTTTTGAGATTTAGGAAAATCTTTTTCATCGGTTTTCGGCCAGAAATTTAGCTGCCAAGGGGTCAAAGTTCAACGATTTGACATTTGAAAATCCTGATCTAATTTTGGGTCTAAACACTTAGAAATTGTAGATGTAGGTTATTTGAACATTGAACAAACTTTTTTTAGTTTGATTTGAGCAAAACAAAATGTTAACAGGGTCAAATTTGAGATCAAGCTTAAAAGAAAATTGACCTGTGCGGTCTCTACTAAGCCAATTTCTGGTCTAAACATTTGAAATTCTACATAAAGGGTATTCAAAGATAAGGCAAGATTTTTAATCGGTTTGGGGCGAAAATTTGAGCTGCCAAGTGTTAAATGTTTAAAAGATTTGACCTTTGCGGTGTCTTGCAAAATATTCAGCCATTTTTTGGTCAAAACATTTGAATTTTATACATAACGAGTATGCAGACATGCGGCAGGCATTTTAATCAGTTTTGGTGCGAAAATGCGGCTGCTAAAAAGTCAAAGTTGAATGAGTTGACCTTTGCAGATTCTACCAAATTCCTCCGCCAATTTTTGGTCAAAAGATTTGAAATTTTAGATGTAGGTAACTTGGACATCGTTAAAACTTTGTATTTTGTATCTTAGACCAAAGTAAATTATGTTAAAAGGTCCGAATTGGTGTCAAGGTTAAAAAAATTAACTTTGCTGTCTCTACGAAATTAGTCAGACAAATTTTGGTTTAAACATTTGAAATGTTACATAAAGCGTATTCACACGTAGGACAAGTTATGAACAGTACACTGGGCCCGAGGAAAGCTGGGCTGAACTTCTAGTATTTTTAAAAGTGAAAGTATCTCTGTGTTTGTGTGTGTACATTTCCCTCCCAAATAACTCTGTCAACTTTCAGTCTACAGACTCTATATTTGACACAACAGAAAATTAGATTTGGAGAAATCTTTTTAATCCGTATTCGGACAGAATTTCGACTGTGAAGGGGTTCAACTATGTGACATTTGAAAACTTTACAAAACTCCTCCGATAATTTAAGGTCTAAACACTTGAAATTTTAGATGTAGGTTACATAGACATTAATCAAACATTTTAATTTGATTTGAGCCCAAAACAATATATTTTAAGGGGTCAAAATTGGGGTCACAGTTAAAAAAATTTATCACTGATGTCTCTACCAAAATATTCAGCCAGTTTTTGGACTAAACATTTGAAATTTTACATTAAGTGGATTCAGACATTTTAATCTGATTTTGGCCATAAATATTGCCGCCAACGTATCAAAGTTCAAAAGATTTGACCTTTGTGGTCTCTACAAATTATTCAGCCAATTTTGGATGTAAACATTTGAAATGTTACATAAAGACTATCCAGACTTGCAGCAAGCTTTTTAATAAGCTTTTGGACAAAAATTTGACTGATAAGAGGTCAAAGACCTTTGCAGACTCTATCAAACTCCTCCGCCATTTTGGGTCTAAAGACTTTAAATTTTAGATATAGGTGACCTGGACATGAGTCCAACTTTTAATATATATATATATATATATATATAATATATATATATGCACATAAAGTTATGAACAGTACATAGGGTCTGAGCAAAGCCGGAGTGAACTGCTAGTTAGTAGAAATTTAAGAACAGCATTTTTGTCTTCCCAACTGACCATTGAAATATGTTATAGCATATCTTTCTCGTCATCTCATGGTCTTACCCTATTCCAGGACAAGAATTCATCTATTCTGGTTGAGCATCAGTCTTTCTGCTGTTACTTGATGTAACATAACTTAGAGAAGATACACCATTCCTCCTAAAAGATAAATTGAGTTATCCATGGGTACTATATGTTTTGTGCTACGAATACTATGTAATTGTGAATAGTTAGTCAGGATTTACTTGTAGTAAAAAGTATATTCATGGTAGATTGTTCTGAAAAAAAAAAACGCTGTAGAGACATTATACACTTGAGGGTGGTTTCTTTTGTATTTTTATTTTACTTCTATCGCAATAAATATTCGAATATTCCCTTAAAATTCTCTTTAACATCTCCAGTACTGGGTTAGTAAAGAAGTTGGTAACGATTTTTTTCTCTAAATAACTGAAACATTAAAATATATTATAGAATAAATTCATGATGCTCTCTTGGTCTAACAAGGCAAGAAATAATCTAAACCAGTTGAATGAATATCTAGGTCCGTGCTGTTACTTGAAATAACAACATTTGGAGAAAGTACACTATTCCTCGTACAAATTCAATGTGAGTTTGCCAAGGTGAGATTATATTTTTGCTGCGAAACATTTCTTCGATATTTCACGGAAAGTATCCTCATGCCATGCTGTTTTTACAAACCCCGGGACAGCAAGACCTTAGACAATCGAATATAATGTCTAGTAGGCATTCTAGTTCACGCTTGTGTCTTTTTTTTTATTTTTATTTTAGTCGAACTCCCCATTTCGTATGGGTACACAGTTTTTTGTTGTTCCATTTTCTTAGCTGATATACAGATTTTTTAGGCTAGGTGACTCTTGAACATGTAACATAAGTTGTCCATGTGAACAAACAGTCAGTGAAAAGCTGTAAGCCACACAATTGTAAAGATTGTTCCCTTAGCTTTGTTGATGGTTATTGCAAATGATACTAAAATTGGAAAGTGCTGTTTCCTAAAGTGTAATGGTGTATCCGGTGGACTCATAGGAGTGCGTGGAATGAAGATATATTAACCTGTGAAAGGTCCTTCAAAAATTGTTGTTTCTATGATATTGTTTATTTTTTTACTGCAAGCCATGTGGGATTGCAAAGCTTGGATTGGTTTATATTTCACAACATGATAATTACTATTCCAATTTTCAATTGTAGTACATGCGGTGGTATCCCTGGCAAATCTAGCTGTTGTATAATTAACCAGTTTGTCTGTTTAACAGCGTCGATAGATTTGTATTTGACTACCTCAATTGGAATTTTACGTTGAATAATAGCGTTGAATTAATGCGCGTTTTGTATTGAGCTGCAAGAATAGCTCGTTCAGTCAGTCAAGTGAAATTCATATACTTAATTTGAATATCTTTTGATGTAATAAAATTACAGAAGTTAAAAATCAAAGAATTTCGCACTTAACTCGGATCAGCCCGCACTTTTCCATACCCAATTCCCCACAAGTGATGCAAAACAGTCTGTGAGGATCGAGCAGTCTGCAACTGGACACGCATATTTTGAGGTAAATTTAATGTCTTCACATGGCACCAAAAAGTATTTGAGGCAAGCATTTATTTCATCTGCTGGGGTTGATTGAAAAATTACAGGTAACGTTTGTCTGAAGTCTCCTGCAAGGAATATTATGCATTACCAAATGGTCTGACATTGCCACGCAATCTTGCAAGGATCCACCAAGAGCCTCAAGTGATTTTTTGCGTACCATTGTGCATTTATCCCAAAAAGTAAGTTTGCATTTCTGCAATATTTTTCCCCATACTAAATGTTTTGGAGACGTCGAACGTGAGATTTTTGAAAAATTAATTGTTTCAAAGTAGAATAAATAGTTTCTCCACTTGGAAGCAAGGTCGCAGGTATTCCGCGTGCAGCAAGAGCTAAGGCTGTCATTTTGTCACCGAATGGCTGCCAAAATCAATTTAATTAGAAAGATTTTACCAGTTACTCCTGGTGCAGTTCAAGGTAACAGTAATTTCCAAATAACTTCTATTCTCACAGTCAGTAAATTAGGTTACTAAAATAGGATTTACCCATGTTTTAACAATGCCTTATTCACTAAAATTAATTTAGGAGAAGAAAATAGAATGAGGGATCAGAGATGGACAGATAGAGAGGAAGATATATAGATAGAAAAGAGAAAGTGGGGAATGTAGAGAAAGAGAGGGAGATATAGAGAGATAGAGGGACTGAGAGATAGACAGAGAGAGGGGGAGTTAGAAACAGAGAGACGGCGAGACAGAGTAATGAGAGAACGGGAGAGCGATAGAGAGAGTTATAGAGAGAAAGCGACTCAAAGAGAGATGGAGAGGGTGATATAGAGAGAAAGATAGATTGAGAGATAGATGGAGAGATATTAAGAGAGGAATAGAGAGAGTGGGGGATAGAGAATCAGAACGTGAACTACATGTCAGCGTTTTTTTCCTCGATCAGTAGAAGAGAAATACTTCGAGACTAAGGCAATTTTAATTTTTTGTTACTATCCAGAGTACCCTTTTCTTCGGGAGCTAGATTTTCCACACATTAGAAACCGACCAGGTTATCTGTATTTCACCTAACAATTTAATAAACAAAAAATTGTAAAACTTGAATTTAACGTGAAAATATTATTTTAAAAAATAGCACGATAACGTAAGTGCAGAAGCGCCACTTTATTTTAAATATTAATTTTCCAACGGATGGTTTGAATAAACCCACAATGAATTAAATTTTAAGTGTTGCGTAATTATTTTCTCAGTGTTCGGCTCGGCTTAACGCTAGGAAAAGTAAAGTAAAATTTTAAATGTAGAAACATCAACAGAAAAAAAACTTATTCCGTATTACATACCTGTATGGCATTTGTATTCCTGATTACATATTTGTAGAAAATGTCATACTTATTTGTCAAATAAAAAAAAATTAAGCAATATTTACAAAAAATAACAGCAACTTAATTAACAATTTAATAATAACGTTAATTTTTACGACATTTCCCAGCGTATTATAAACACCACAACCTCTCCATGTTAAAAACAGCTTTCAGAATAACCCTCCAACCTCCTCATGTTAAGAACGGATTCTGAGGTTTAGGGGAATGTTTAATCAGAAAGCCGTTTTTAACATAGGGAGGTTAGAGTGTTTATAATACGCTGGGGCAAGTCGTAAAATGAAACAGCAACTGTCTTATTTTTATAGTTTAGAATAAGTTAAAACAAACTTCTTATGTAAACAATTCCGTGAAAGAAACTAAACAATCAAAACGTAATGTTTGGTGGGTGAAAAGCCTTAAGATAAACAAATGAATTTGAAATTTAAAAATTAGGAAGATTAACAAATTCATTCAAATTTTTAAAAAAGGGGATTTTTTTTACTTATCGATTAAAACCTTGTAATTCGAGAGGCGGTGAAACGGAAGATACTGGAAGTGAAACGCGGAAGCATCTCGCAGAATTGACTTACGAAAAATATTTTTATTTTAAGTAAGTTTATTATTTGCAATTTTAATGTGTTTTAATAATATATAAACATTCCTCGACTCTAAGAATAGACTGTCTGAAAAATTAAATTAAATTGGTAATGTAGAAATATCGTTTTATGAATAACTAACGAACCAATAATTAGATTTTTATATGCGTAGATGTATATGAGTATTGAAACGATTAATCGGAATAAGAACCGAGAATCAAGGATATCGGAATCGGTATTGGAATCGAAAAAATCGATGCCTATTTTCCGATGCCAAACGATTCTTTTAATTGTCTTTTTTATTTGATTGTGTTAAAACCAAACACTTCAATTGCTGGTAATACTGATAAAATTATAACTATTTATTGATTTTAAATTACCAATAAAGCTAACATCGATAGATCATCATCCACAAGTGTATTTTTATGCTTAGGAAAATATCTGCATATTTAAGATTGCTTTTTACGAAAATCGGGAGAAATAACTATCTTATAGTTAAATAATTAGAGATTTATAAAGAATCGGAATCGGTAATTGTATCGGAACTCGGAAAAATACTGGAATCGTCCCATCACTAATATATATATATATATATATATATATATATATATATATGTGTGTGTGTGTGTGTGTGTGTGCGTGTGTGTGTGCGTGTTAGTATGGATATATATACATATATATATATATATATATAGATAGATAGATAGATATCTGTATATTCCATTAAACTTCTTTTTATCCATAAGACACTAAGTTTGTAAACAAGTTAAGAACATCATTTTCCACTCTTCAATTGATAATTTCAATATTATATAGCTATGTTTATTTTTAAATTTAATTCATAACATTATAGTATCTATTCTTAATGCTGTAATATTTTAAGTTATAAATTTATATTTTTTTACTACAATATTGTCCTTTTCTTCTCCCGTTTTAACAACTAGTCCTTTACTTTTCCATGTTTAAGCTTAACCATATTATTTTTCATGCTCGCATTTTTCTATTGGAATCCATGATTTTGCCAGGCTTCCAGTAAATTCACTTGTTCTTTGTTTAATTTCAGTCTTATTTTTGCCCCTATAAACATAACATACACATATGTAATAACAACGCCCGGCATTTGTAAGCTTTCATTCTCTCAGTTTCACTTGTTACTACTATTTTTGTGAAAGCTGTGAATTAGTAGCAACAGTAGTCGCTAATGCGGCGTGGTTGTTATGGAAACCTATCATAAAAACGTCGCTCACCTCCTTACGAATTTTTTAATCTTGAACACCAATAAATTCATCATAAATTTTGATTTACTGAACGCAAATTGAATTTTTTTTTCTCAATAACACTCAGCAGGTGATATATAAACTGTAATGATTGTTTAAAATTGGATCGAAAAATAAGTGACCGTTACAGCTTTAAAGAATTTCTAAATAACTGAAACTGCCACTTAACCATATATTTAAATACGATAGTGTTTGAATGATATATACACACACGTTGCCTTTAATAATTTTCCAGACGTTTTTGTAAAAGCATTGCTATACATCGGTAATAGGAAAAGCAATAATTGGAATACACGAAACTAAAGCATGATTGTTACAGCTTGCGAATATCAACATTGCAATCTGAACCTGATGACACTTTCGAAGTGCGATATGCAATAAACTTTCTGATTTAAACTAGGAAAAATGCCAAAGAAACGTATGACTTGCTTGAAACTGCTTTAGGACCATCTTCCATGAATCAAGCGTAAGTTTTTGAGTAACATAAAGATTCAATGAATATAATGAGTATGCGAGAGATGCGGAAAAAGTAAGGCAGTAAGAACACTAGAGGTGATTGGCCAAATAAAGAATTTTATAAATAAGGACCGTCGTATGGCTTTAGAGACAATAAGTGAACAGTTTAATGACAGTGTGGCAACTGTACACACAATTATTCGCAAATAACTGAAGATGCGGAAAATTTGTACGGAGTTTGTCCTTACGGTACATTATCCTTATCACAAACTATTTGACCAAGATGGGTATTTCATTCTCTCTTTAGTCCAAACTTTGCCCACTTTAAATTTTTCTTATTTCCTAAGCCCATCGAAAACTTTTCGTCATTAGATAATTAGATAGGCAATTAGATTATACGGCTGTCGTCATTAGATAATTAGAAAGATTAAAGAGGCTGTGGCGAGGGTCATTAACACGCGCACAAAATAGGATTTCCATGGAGCCTAGCAGACGTTGTTGGAACGATACAACAAGTGTGTGTCATTTAGAGGAGATTACTTCGAAGGAAACCAGAGTTCAATGTGTGTACTATCAATAAAAGTGTCCATACGAAACAAGTCTGGAAACGTATATATATATCTTCTCTTCTATCTATCTTCTTCTTCTTCTTCTTCTTCTTCTTCTTCTATCTATCTATATAAATAAAATGAACTCATTTTTTCCAGTCTGATTTTGACATTAATAAGATTAAAAATCAAGATATTTCATGCAAATATAATATGCACAAACGGCAAAACAATATCTGAGGTGTGTTATAGGCTTATTATTTCTCAAATTCCTCGATAATCTTAGATTTCTATACTTTTTCTGCTGAGAAGTCACGGCCAAAATCGGTTAAGATCAATGGAAGTGGTAAAATATTTTCTCTCTAATAAATTCCTCCTCCCCCTGCCACCATTTAACACCGTTTGGGGATCGTTCACAAGGAACAGTTGAGAAGAGAACACCGGTTTGGCTCCGTAGTTCTTTCATGTGAAGTTATTTAAAATCACTAAACTAAGCTGCAGTGCTCTGTGGCGTAGTGGTTAGCGTACTGGACAATTCACATTATATTTTCACGTTCGCGCCGACCTACCGTAGTCGTTTTTTTTTCTTAAACAACTGAAATGGACTTTTCATGGTGGCCGAACTGTTAACGTTGCAGATGTTTTTTTTTTCACACTTTATTTTCCTACTTTTACTCATGACTCCGGGTTTGATCCTTCCTACTTACCTAGCATAACATTTTTTAAACCCCCCCCCGTCCCGGAAACAAACACTCGGGCAACGCCAGGTACCCCCGCTAGTATATATATATATATATATATATATATATATATATATATATATATATATATATATGTATGTATATATATATACATATATATATATATATATATATATATATATATATATATATATATAATGGGGCTTTTCTATCCTATTTATTTCGTATCGATCTGGTAAATTATATGCAATTTCCTTTAATACATACATACATATATATATATATATATATATATATATATATATATATATATATAATTAATGTGTTTCATGCTTCACCAATCATCAGTGCAGGAAGAGACGATTTCTATCGGTTGTGAGGTGAGAACCTGTTCAAAGTCACCTTTGACTTCGTTTGTTAGGACGTTATCTCCAGGCCATTGTCATACGACAAACAATTAAGGGGAATTCAGAACAATAAATGCCAAATGCAGATTTCTATACAATATTAATGCAGTCAATTATATGCAAATGACCGTAAATTGTGAAAATCCCACAATGCAAGCCAACCGCCTCATATATATATATATATATATATATATATATATATATATATATATATATATATATATATATACATATGGTCGGCGAAGAAGGGATATATAGTTTTAACATTCACACACAAAATGAATATATATTTAAAACTCAAACAGAGTTACAAAAGTGTTGACAGGGTATGGCACAGGAAAATTAAATCATACGGTATCACTGCTAGAATACTTAGCATAATTAAATCCTTCTTAGATAAGAGAAAAATGCAGGTTGTGCTCGACGGTCGGACATCTAAACAGTGTGGTATAAATGCGGGAGTGCCTCAGTGGTCTATTCTTGGACCTCTATTGTTCCTAATATTTATTAAGGACCTCCCCGACAAAATTGCCTCTGAGATGGGTATATATGCTGATGACACTACACTCTATAACAGGCATGACAGGAAAACAAATGAACACATATCTAAAGAAGTGGCAAAATCACTAGAGGATGACCTCCAATCTGTGGTGAAATGCGGACAAAAATGGATGGTCACATTCAATGCTGCCAAGACTAAACTGGTTTCCTTCAATAACTACAAGAAACCTTCTCTGTCACCAATAGCAATGGCCAGTGGCTCCCTGTCTGAGAGTACATCTTTCAAACTGCTTGGCCTAACGTTCACAGGAAACATGACCTGAAACAATTATATTGAAAACATTGCCAGGGCCGCTGAAAAAAAGGTAGGCTCTCTCTACCGTGCTAGAAAACTACTGACACCGTAAAGTATCCTGTATCTCTATAAGGCAATCATTCGCCCATGTATGGAGTATTGTTATCACATCTACTACTAGTCTCTCGCTCCTAGACAAGGTTAAAAAAAGAGTCGCCAATCTGATAGGCCCTGAACTAGCATCTAAGCTTCAGCCTCTGTCCCCTCGACGAAACGTTGCATCCCTCTGCTTGTTCTACAAGTATTTTAATGGCGAATGCTCTGACAAACTGCAATCACTTGTGCCCCCATGACGCAGACACCCTCGACAAACCCGACAGGCAGCTAAATCCCACCCCCATAGTAGAGATCCCTAGATGTAAAAGATCTTTCTACTCCAGTAGCTTCTTCCCCCGAACCGCTAGACTCTGGAATTCCATTCCAGGATCCTGCTTCCCTAACTGTACTGACATGCAGAAGTTCAAGTGCAACGTGAACCGATATCTTGCTGCCCAAATCCCTACATAGTGCCCCAGTAGTTGCTGACCCTGATAGTAGCCCCCCTACACCAAAGTGGCAATGTGCCTTGTTTGGGATGAAAATGTAATTTTTTTTTTAATTGAAACGTAACAGAACTACTAACGTACTGGCTCTATTATTTATATGCTTTCATGTATCTTAATTATGCTTCCTACCTTTAATAGACAGGGTTGTCATATCTATACAGAGGCTTTACCGGCCAACAGATCGCCATAGACTCACATATAAATTCGAGGACGCAACTAAAATATTACAATAACCAATTTCAGACACTCAAATATTTTACATAAAGTAATATTCCTTTCGTATTTATTTAACCCACTGGCAGCATGTCCTCTTTCGAAATTCGGACTATGATTAATATAACCGTATGTTTCAAAGTATTGGTACCTAATTGCACGGCATATGTCTAATAGAATATAAAATCGTATTAATCGACAATTTTAGTTACGGGGCTCGTCACGAACTTTATGTTAATAAACGCAAAACTACAGACATATTAGTGAGAAGAAATACAAAGAAAACACACAAGTAAAGCAGCACCCATTTTCGCCTTATCGAGGGTAAAATTTACGTAGTGTGTATCTGTCCTCCCGCTTAAATGACAGTATAAGTATGTTCTGATTACGTAACCTCATTTTTTAATCTACCCACTTCAAAAATATGAACTATTAGACAGTTTATGATAATTATGATCACCATTTACATAGTATAATCTTGGGGTTATGGTCATTTTCATCATCAGTATTATTTTCCCGTCGTATAAAAGGTTTACAATTAATGAACTGCGAACTAATCTTTAATTATATCAAAGATGTTTAATAAAAACTCACTTTTATATTTCTCGTAAAATATTGTTATGAAGCAGGAAATAATAGGCCTGTTATCTGCCAGTATCTTTAACTGAAGTATTATCTGTCTTAACACTTAGGAAAGAGTAAGCCCAACATTATTCGATTTAGTACATGCGACATATACGCCCAAAGAAAATGTCATTTGGCCAGTGCTATGCACTAAAGGGTTATAGAAATGTCACTATTTTTGTTTCAACTTTAAATTTATTTATGAATCATACTTTTTTACAAAATAAGTATATGGGAGCAACATACATTATGTGATGTTTTCTTTTAAATTCAATATGCCCGCCATCGTTGGATGTCCACTCGGTAATCTTGTGGAATGACAGAAATAACTTCTCGTGGTCGTCATTTAACTTTTCTAAAGTTGCTGGGTTTTTAGAGTAAACTTGTTTATTTAACCAACCCAAAAGAAAAAAAAACATTAAAGAAGAGTATCAAGCCGAAGATTTATGTGAACCACGTCGACCTAAGAATTCTTCAGAAAAGTGAAGGCTGAATAGAAGACATATTTCACAAGAGATTTTCAGGGAGATCAATTGATGCGATTCTGAAAGGCGTTTCAAAAACACATCTGAGTCATGCGCATTGAATTTGAAATATAATATCACATTATGTAGTCACAATAATTTTAAATACGATCCATAAATAAATTACAAGTTTTTTTTTTTTAAATAGGGAGTGAAATTTTAATTACTATTTATACATAAATATAAATTTATATATGTGTGTGTGTGCGCGCGCGTGTGTGTGTGTGTGTGTGTGTTGGTGAATAGTATTTATTACGATGAAACTCTTTTTTATGTTAGCAGGTTGGTGACCTTTAAGACCTTCTTGAATGACGAAATTTTAATGGGGTTTCACAGAAATAGAAAGACACCACCAATCTGGTCAGTATAAGATTGCTAATCATTGGATAATGCCAAGCGCTGTATGTAGAAGGGCATCGACATATACTTGCAATAATTGCTAAAACCTACTTTCACTATCTCCCCTGCCCGAGATATACACGAAACTGGGGACCGCTTGTGAATTAAATATCTCCTAGACATTTACACCATTCAGCGGAATCAGTACAACCCGACTATGGCGAATGACCCTGTAAAGAAATAACACACTTTTCAGATGTTTCAGTCAAAATATTAATCACGAAACAATGCCAACGAAATTAGATTGTTTTACAGCACTGTAAACAATGTGTATTCTTTTCCGCTTTTAATCGGTATTAAATGATCCAAATGCGAGAGACCTTGAATGCTTAGTAAACAATGTCCTCGATTTTCTAATGTCTCTCTGTGCAAGTGTTTGTCAGGACAACCTAATATGAGGTTACTTTCCTCTACAAGTAAACCTTGATCCCTATTAAAAACAAAGTAGTATTTCAAGCCAAAATAATAGTCCTTGTTTCTAAGCCAGGCTGGCTTATGCGAATAACGATACATCTTTTTCAAGCCAAGTTACTTTAAATAATACAACAAAGCAGAGTTCTTCATCAGACTAGTTGAACCATCATCATGGAGACCGATACGACCACTAAACCACTAAAAAGATATACTCCGTAATGGTCAGGTAGAGAGGCAATAATTGATGCTTTTAATTCTTTACTAACTTAACGTTTTCCAGGTAAAGGAGAATATAAACAGAAATATATTCGAATATATGTGTATTTCATATATTAATAAAGCTTGAAGAAGCAGTTCCTTGATTTTTGGAAACTTTGACTGAGGTAAACTACAATAGAACATAATGGATCCGCTGTATACGAAGCTGAATATTTTTAAATATCACTGTACACTAATATCTAATATTTGTATCACCTCTCAATAACAAGCATAGGGTCATTGATCTTACTTTCCGTCGACTACAAATTCATGGCTTGTGAAACCAGATGTGGTCGTGTTTCATTACAATTTGATTCATAATTTCCAAACACATCTTTTCAGGTAAATAGAAAGTTTGCGTGACACTTAGGTTTCAGATATCACGCCAGAAAGGCAATTGGCGGAATCACGTAATTTCTTTGCAGAGAAAGTTTTGTATCTTCCCTGCAAAGCGTCAAGCGCAGAGTGCCTCATAGAGACACCGCCTTAGTAACTGGGTGTAGCGAGAATAGGTAATTTATCGGTATGTCGTTCTATCTTGTGCGCGCACGTAAATAAGCCGCCATTTTACAACAACAGTCTTTCGCTCTAACTTCTCTGTGTCCGTTTCTTTCTGCTTAATAAACATACTTAATGACTAGACATCGGCGTCAGAGTTTTGTATGCATAGAATATCAACTATGTTTTTTGACGGCAACAAGTGTGTATAAATATCTATGCACACCACGGACAACCCAACCTGATATATGCTGGAATATGTGCTTTAACGCCTTGATCAGTACATGCATAATTGTAGCACTCCACTGCGAACATTTGTTATCTGAGCACAAATAAACTTATCCATCGTATAACAGAGTTTGTTTTTAAATTAAATACTACTGTTTTATTATGCAGTAAAATTCTGTACTTACTTATATCGTAATTGTAGAAGTCAGAAGAACAGCGTATATATATATATATATATATATATATATATATATATAGATATATCCATTAAAGATAACTGACAGTGTGTATATGCCATTACAACGATGAATGTTAATGTATATGATGTAGCACCATGTTTTGGCCACGTAACGATAACTCAGACAACGGTATAAGTATAAAGATATATTGAAACAATGAACAATATACAAGGAAAAGTTGTCACGTGAGCTAAATTACTTATCAGTCGAATATGGAAAGAAAAATCTTTATACACGATTAATATAGAAATGAAAGGGTCCATAAATTCGTAGGTAACGGCCACATAACGCCACCTCTTTCAAAAAATATTTTTCTGGGGAAAGAAAAGAAAACTATTTAGTATTTCATTTTTTTCTCGTTAGGATCGACGCTTAGAGGATCTGTAACTTCTTTTTCATGTCTGACGCCTAATCTCAGTAAACATCTGGGGTGCATTGAGGTCAAAATTCTCTAATATAAAATGATTTGATTCTTCGCAAAATTATAGTGGTGAAACGTTCGAGTAAGTAAGTCAATATTGTATTAATTGATTGAGGTGGCTCTTATATGTATTCTTGGGCCTTTGGTAAACTAGCTGTCACATTCTTTGCTCCACTGTGCTAATTTCCCCAAACGTTATGTTATTCTTGTAAACTCTGAATATCATATTTCTGTCACGGATGTAACGTTTTTTAGCAAGAGTGACTCTCTTTTTTAAATCTTGTTTGATTCAGATATATCTAACGAACATGATCCTAATTTTCGGTTACATTATTTCTGTGGATGAGCGTCCAATACGTGTATTTCGGTTGGTCGTTATTGTAGTTTTCTTTTCTGTAGAGAATATAGTGTCAGTTTCCTCTTGATCATTTTAATATCAGAAACTTCCGATTCCTCGATAGTTTTAGAGTCACTTTTAACGAATACTACCTTCTGGCAATCTTCAGCAATTTTTAAGGGTCAGACCTTGTTTGTTCTCCAATTTTCTTAATACACAACGTCTAATTCCAGCACCTTCTTCCAAGAGAAGACCTGTGCTAAAGTAAGACATTAGAAGTTGACTATGGTTAAATCTGCTTACCTGAAATCGTTATATGGTTTTTACACTGTCGCCGCAAGCGTCAAATAATTTTGGTGGTCATCCTTAAATAGATTTCGGCATTTTTTTCTGCTACGGAAAGTAATATGTTGACCAAAACAGTTAAGATAATAATTTAACTGTTTCTGAGAACCCTGGATCCATTACTTTCTTTGCGATGATAAAATCAGCGAATTTATTGTGTTCAGTCTGACGCAATTTCCGAGTAATGAACGTATCTTTTTTTTGTTTGACCATTTTTTGTTGTCCAAGTTAGACACGTCTGCATATTGCCTGTACAATGTATCACTGGTTTATCGTTTTCTGGTATATAATCAAAACTTTTTATGGTAATGAAAATAGTAATATAGAAATATCAGTTTTGGTACCGTTTAACGATTTTAATAGTAAATCTTCCATATGGTTCTGTATTTCCTCATTTTCATTAATGCTTGTGTTTGCCGGGAAACGCCGATTAGAAAATAATTATTTAGAATCAGGTTTATTTATCGATATATCCATCTGTATATATATATATATATACATATATATATATATATATACATATATATATATATAAGAGAAAGAAAATTAAAACTGTAAGTTTTACTTTACAATCAAAATTTATTGTTCGACTGAATACTCCAAAAAACCCAAACAATTTACAAAGTCCTTATTCCGTAGAGTTTCAAAGAGTGTTATTCTTGTTATTCTTATCATTAGCGGACATAAAGAAATCAGCACATTACTAATATATATATATATATATATATATATATATATATATATATATATATATATATATATATATAAATTACGATAAGTTTACCAAGGTAATCAAAATGGTAAACTTTAAATATATTATAAATATTAAAGAGTTAATATTTACAAGTAAAGTAATCTCAACTAGATGCAAAAGCTCAATAAAACCGAAAAGTAAATAGAGTTTATAATATGAACAAATGATTAATAAAACATGTTAAAAAACATCTTGAAAAAGAGTTAAAACATATTTAATTTTAAAAAAGAAGCGCAAGATAAGTGGATAGTCCTTAATCCGCGGAGTTTCGAAGAAATACTCTCCTTCTCATCAGAGGGCAGGAATTAGCAAAATGCGGGATCCACGTATCTTGTGCTCCTTTTTTAAAATTAAATATGTTTTTAACTCTCTTTCAAGATGTTTTTTAACATGTTTTATTAATCATTTCTTCATATATATATATACATATATATATATATATATATATATATATATATGTGTGTGTGTGTGTGTGTGTGTATGTGTACGTGTGTGTGTACCCATTTATCTGTCTAGCTGAAGAATAAAATCGTTAAAAAAAACAGTACAGTTTACAAACTTTGCAGGTGAAAGGAAAGGTCAGAGTGTCATGGTTTGACATAGATCAATCTCTATGACAGACCTGAACTTGAAATTAGGTAAATGGGACCGGATCTGACGTGTCAAAAGTTCCGATTTCGGGAAATTTAGTAAATTAGAGTTGTTCCTTGACACGCAAACAACAACATGTAAGGACCAGCGTCTCCTCAATAAGGTGCGTCGGTTTGTCCGTATGCCATTCCAGTCTGCTAAGATAATACCTGTGGAGTTGAATAAAATATATATAAAACAACATCTTGTGTTCTTTGGCAGAACTAACTCCCAAGATGATCGATGAAGAGTCCTCAACAGTCAAACAGAGCCAGGTATGTCGTCACGTTATGTATTAGTGTTACATGTTCACATACACACGCAGTAAGGTAACGATCACAGCCTGATTAAAACAGTTAAATGAAAGAGTTAAAAATAAAAAAGAAATAAGTAAATAGATAAGTATATACGAACAGACAATTCTTCTCATTTCAAAATATAACACTTGTAGGTGTCTTTATATTTCGAATCTCGCTAGATTCAGTCACTCTATAAGTCGTAGACAACGAAACACGTGTCAGTGGATAATTATATTTTAAAAACAATACATATGCCGCTCCCCATTTGGAGGCACCCAATTGTAAAAAAGGAAAGTTATTCCCAACTCGAACTTAGGTAAAAATGCACTTTCGTATAAATAATCGAATTCATTCAAAACGTATCGCAAAAACAAATATATATATATATATATATATATATATATATATATATATATATATATATATATATATATATAAGAACATATATTATAAACCCTTTTTAAGAATTCAAAACACAACAACCATTGGCGTAAGCAACAGTCCGTTTTTTATTTCTCCGGTTGTTCTTGCTTATGGTAGATAGATAGATAGATAGAGAGAGAGAGAGAGACTGGGGGAGCGACAGAGAGAATTATCGTTGCGTCCACTCAGTTGACAATCAAATCTCCAACTGCAATATTTTCCTTCTGTCACTTTTTCCTGTCAATCTTTTCAAAACATCCACATAACCAGATTCCTTTCTGTTACATTTTTCATAACAATAAAAAAGGTGTGTTTATATTTGTGAGAAATATTGAAACAATTCCCGTTTAGCTTGTCAATTTCTGACATTTCCTCCGCAGACGCGTGCCACATTTTAATTCATGAATATACATATATGTATACACAACTATATATATATATATATATATATATATATATATATATATATATATATATATACTAGCATGTCAACCCGACTTAGACTTAGACTTAGACCGGGTCATTCGTGTAACACATATGGTTCAGATAATGAAGAAGCCCACGATAGACATTAACCCGTCGCACACACTCACACGTCATTGATATGAATCCTCCGTCATATAACACATCTAGTACAATTGGCACTTGGTGTATCAGTTATTTGTTTCACTTTACTGCTGTCATATCAATGATCTCTTTACGGCTTCGCGCTGTTTACAAAGAGAATAGCAAAACATAAAGGTCTTATAAAAAAACGACAAGCCAAGACAAATATATGGACATTATTTCTGAAGACAACCAATTTTCTTTCTTTATTCTCATAAATATATTTATTTCTCATGACCGCTTGTTTACATCAATATTGATCGGTTCATGTTTTTTTTTTCTTATACCTTTCTATATTGCTATTGTTATTAGACGTTTGTCTTGCTGTTTTTTTAATAAGTTTATTTGCCTGGGGCATTTTTTATGTCTTGTCTAGTTTTTCCTGTTCACGTCAGTGTCCTATTTGTTTATATATCTGTTCAGGTGTTTTACAGAACTGTTAAAGACTCTGCTGGATTTTTTATAATATTAAAAAGTTGTTCTTATTCGGACGCAATTTGAGGCAGTGTCGGTCACGCCCAAAGGCTAAAATAATATTTTAAGAGGTGCACGTATTCTAATAATATTAGAGGCGCTTAAGTCCAGATTTCTGGTTTAAAATAGTATTTTAAATTCCATATGAACGCGAATTCTATTAGTGAATGTGCCGATAACGCTTTAAGTTTAAAATAATTCCAGGGGTCTTACAGAAGTAATGCCTCCTATTTTTTTAAAATTCCACATGATTGGATCAGAGTAGATTGAAAAGTTGCATTGTTATAATAATTGAACATACTGTGAAAAAAAATTAATTTTCCCTTAAAATCCAATGGCTGCTCAGTCGAGGAAAGGAAGCAATGTGCACCTACCTTAAGTTGCGGAAGAATTGCCCCCTTCCGCGACGTGACAGTCAGTTAACAATTGCTAGCCAGCAAAGCTTAGGTAATCAAAGAATAGCTTTCCGGCACCAGCCACAAATGCATCTGAAAAAAAAAACTTGACCACTGGGCAGAATCTCCCTTTAAATAACCAAAAGGTCATGTGATTAACTGTCACCTGACCTGGGAAAAACTTTAAAAAGGCAGAGAAGGCCAGGCAATCTCTTTTTGTTAGTAAGCAAGGTAAGTGCACACCACTCTCCCTCTCTTGAGCAATCATTAATCCCCCCGCCTTTTCCATACATGACCTGAAAGTCTCATCTCTCTGTTGAAGATATTAACGGTTTGAAACTCTAAGAAAACAGCACCTGCCATGGGCGTGCGTCAGAAGCAGAGAAAAGTGCATTGAGAATGATGGTAACTACGATTAAAAATGTATTCTGAAGTGCCGCTCGGTTTAATGGTACCATTCTTGTCTTCGTAACTCTTTCACTTTTTGATTTAAATAAGTAAAACTATTTATTATTGAAACGACTTCGTATATTTAGGGCTATGTAGTCGCGGAGTCATTATTAACCGGCTTTAATAACGCTTCAGCTCTAAAAGAAGTATTTTAGAATCATGAATTCTCGAAAAATAGAATGGCTTGTACCTTTTTTTTTACTTACCTTACTCCTAACAAAGTATATCCAGATGTCGGTGCTTTGGTGCTTTTGAACGTTTTCTAATCATATGTCAATCTGCGGCCGATTTCACGATTGGATACACCAGAAATGTTGGGAATAATAAGCACCTGACGATTACTAATAGACATTCGAGGCATAAGGATTAAATGTTATGTTTTCTAACCCCGAACAATTAGAAGTACAAAAAAACAAGCTAGAAGTAACGTTAAGCAAGAAATAGCAACAGCTAAGAGGGAATTTACGGAAACCACTAAAAAACGCATCGAAGCACAAAAACTAGGAACTCGTGACTTCTGGAAAATCTACAACAGTGTAGTAAATAATGGGCAATCAACAATTCCCCCACTAACCAACAATCACGAGGTTCTTTGCTCAGCAACCGAGAAGGCTAACATGCTTGCCAGTCGGTTTGCCTCAAACTCCACACTGGACCCTCTAAACCACCCTTTACCTCAATTTCCTATGCGGACAGACGCCACGCTAGACGATCTGATAATCACCCCTGCTCAAGTGCATGCTATCATAAAAAACCTCGACACTTTCAAAGCATGTGGACCCGACCTCATCCCAGCTGTGCTATTAAAAAAGTGCTCAGCCGAAGTAGCTCCAGTTCTCTCCAAACTCTACAACAAATGCCTTAATGAATCTTGCTTTCCGAGCTGTTGGAAAACTGCTTCTGTAGTACCAGTATTCAATAATTCTGGCGAAAGAACTGACCCATTAAATTATCGCCCTATTAGCCTCCTCCCACTTTTTGCAAAAATATTTGAGACCTTAATTAACCATGCTCTAGTCCAGCACCTTACAGATGCTAAACTTCTGACCGACCATCAATATGGATTTAGACAAGCCCGTTCCACGGCAGACATCCTCACTGTAATCTCTGAACGCATATACCATTCACTGGACAAAGCGGGAGAGGGCAGAGCGGTAGCTCTAGATATATCTAAGGCTTTTGACAGGGTATGGCATGAGGGTCTCCTCAGGAAGATTAGATCTTACGGTATCACTGGTAGAATATTTAACATAATTAAATCCTTCATAGATAAGAGAAAAATCCAGGTTGTCCTCGACGGTCGTACATCTAAACAATATGATATAAATGCGGGAGTGCCCCAGGGATCCATTCTTGGACCTCTGCTGTTCCTGATATTCATAAATGACCTCCCCGACAAAATTGCCTCTGAGATGGGTATATATGCTGATGACACCACACTCTATAGCAGGCACGACAGGAAAACAAATGAACATATATCTAAAGTAATGGCAGAAACACTAGAGGATGACCTCCAATCAGTAGTGGAATGGGGAAAAAAATGGATGGTAACGTTCAATGCCACCAAGACAAAACTGGTTTCATTCAATAATTACAAGAAACCTTCTCTACCACCTATAGCAATGGCCAACGACTCTTTATCTGAGAGTACGTCTCTCAAGCTCCTTGGCCTAACGTTCACAGGAAACATGAGTTGGAACAATTACATCGAGGGCATTGCCAGGGCCGCTGCAAGGAAGGTGGGCTCTCTCTACCGTGCTAGAAAACTTCTAACACCCGAAAGTATCCTGTACCTCTATAAGGCCACTATTCGCCCATGTATGGAGTATTGCTGTCATATTTGGGCCGGTGCATCGGCTACTAGTCTCTCGCTCCTTGACAGGGTTCAAAAGAGAGTCGCAAATCTGATAGGCCCTAAACTGGCATCTAAACTTCAGCCTCTGTTCCATCGTCGAAACGTTGCATCCCTCTGCCTGTTCTACAAGTATTATAATGGTGAATGCTCTGGAGAACTGCAAGAACTTGTGCCCCCACGACGTGAGCACCCTCGCCAGACCCGACAAGCTGCAAAATCCCACCCCCACACTGTAGAGATCCCTAGATGTAAAAGATCTGTCTACTCCAGTAGCTTCTTCCCCAGAACTGCTAGACTTTGGAATTCCATTCCAGGTCACTGCTTCCCAAACTGTACTGACATGCATAAGTTCAAGTGCAACGTGAACCAACAACTCGCTGCCCGAATCCCTACATAGTACCCCAGTAGATGTTTCCCCTGATAGTAGCCCCCTACACCAAAGTGGCAATGTGCCTTGTTTGGGGTGAAAATGTAATAAAAAAAAATAGGATTAAAGATGCTTTATAGCCTCATATGTGTAGATTTTAAGCTGATTTTAAGCTCTTTTGTTGTCTCGGAGTTTCTTTCCATTTTCTCGATTAGAATATTTTTTAATTGACGTTAGTGGAAAAATACTTCAATTAAAAGTCAAATATGAACAGGAAAATTCTAGAGGAATGAAAGGCAAACGACAGCAGGTATAGGTTCTTTAAGCTGTTACATTAAATTTAGCTTAAATTTGAAGTTTTTGAAAAAGTTACAAGTGAAGACTTTCTTGTTTGCGTCACTGTATATATATATATATATATATATATATATATATATATATATATATATGCATACACATTCATATATATATATATATATATATATATATATATATATGAATGTGTATGCATGTGTATGCATATATGTGTGTTTGCACGTGTGTGTTTGTGTAAGAAATAATATATTTTCTTTCAGCTTATTTCCCCGATATTCTGAATTTCTCTCCTAGAGTGCTAGACAATAAAGCCTTAAGCATATTTTTTATGAGATTTATTCAATCTGGCTGCTTTTAATTCTCTCATTTGAAATAAATTTCACCATATGTTGTCATAATATTCTGCTTACATGTTAAACTATTAAATAGAATAATTGTATCGTTTTAATTTTGTATTTGTATATATATATATATATAATATATATGCATATATATATGCACACATTATTTATACATATATCTAATATATTTATATGTATATATTATATATATGTATATATATGCATAATAGGAATATGCATATATGTATATGTATATATATAAATATATATATATATATATATATATATATAAACTTAAAAATATCAACCATAAGATACAACTGTCTTTTTTTTTACATCTTTTCGAGTATAAAACTTTCATCCGAGAGATATTTTAATTTTGTGCTACACTTAATATAGGTAAATTATTCCCTTTACACTTTAGTTTTTTGTCAAGTTTCCTACATGTTTTAAAAGTGTGTGTCCGATTTTATTCGTTCAAAAACCGTGTTTATTTTACGCTTGGATGTAATTCATTTTGCCTCCGCGTGATTTAATTTCATCATCTACCTATCTGTACATTTATATAAACCTCTCTCTCTCTCTCCCTCTCTCTCTCTCTCTCTCTCTCTCTGTAAGTCCGAGATGACTTCGTCGGGTGTATATCTCCCAACCAGTAGTAATCGTGCCGCCTTGCATTGATGATTCCCGAAAGGATGAAATACTAGTGTCTTTAGATATTGAAAATTATTATTCTAATATATATATATAGTCATCCACATACAGTACTGTTTTGCTGTTTCACAGCTCATCGGTGCAGCTAGACAGGCAACTACCTCAAGCCAGGATTGAAACCCGACCGTTTGTATGACAGTCAAGGCTCCTAACCACTACGCTATTGGCGGTTGCCGCGTGAGTTATATATACTAGTCGGTCGCCTTCCGTTGACCGGTCGTAAAATGCGTTTAAATATGATATTTTATGTTATGCAGATTTTGTGTTTATTATTATAGAACCAAACTTCCATTGACTATTACATTGTATCCAAAATATAGTATTCATTGAAAATATTTTTAAAAAAAACAACATAATTTTATGACCTATGTCCCATTAGTTAAAATCGAAAATATTACATATATCTCCGCAGTATTATTCATTTTTATCTGAGCTATGTAAATATACGCATAAAACTGTAAAAATAATTTTAAAACGTGTACATGTATATTTGCGCATGTGTAGATAAACAGGCTTAGTTGACTTACATTTGCGAAATTCGCATATATTTTTTTTAATCTTTCAGACAGTCCATCGCGTAGCTTTGTCAACTTCTCGTATGCATAGTTCGTAGGTTAATTGCGAATACTTTAAATTGACGCATTCAATCGCTTTCATGCGGCATTTTTATTCATGGCGCTTTTTTCCTGTTTGACTGGATCGTCACCATCCGAATGAAAAAATAAACAATATACATTACTATCAGGCCTCCTGACTTTGTCTACTCGTAAAATACGCTTTAATGTTGTATTTTAATTTATGAAGATTTCTTATTTTTTAGTAAAGAGCCAATTCGATTTCGATTATTTTATTGCACTTAAAATACCAGGTGCCCCTCAAAAGTCTCTAGATTTTTTTTCGCATGAGCATTTTTATTGCTAGTATACACATAAAACTCTAGTCCCCTTCGAAGTCATCTCCTTCTGCTTCAATGCATTTGTTGTGCGGTTTCAACAACTTCTAGAAATTCCCATGGATTGTGAACGTATCAATGATCCTCGTCATAAGTTTATTCATTCCTTCAGTTGTCTTATGACGACAGTCTCTAAGGTTTTCTTGAGCTTACGCAATAAGCAAAAGTCACAGAGATCAACGTTTAGACTATACGGGGGGAGGTGAGGAACTGTCTTGATGCCCATCTTCGTTAAATAGTCTGTGACAAGGACAGAGTTGTGGAATGTACCCTTGGGACAAATTTCGCGCAAATCTGATCGCATCTTTAATTCTTCGTGAATAATTGGCGTACAGATCCCACACTGACATCAAACTGTACACTTATTATCTTTATAGACACACGATGGTCCTTATCGATGGAATCCATTGTTTGCCTAATCAACTCTTACAGTCTGACTTCCTTACCTTATCATACCGCAAATCATCTCTCACAGACTCTCTGCCTTTCTTGTATAACATATGCCACTACAAATCTTATGCTCGATTCATGCAAGATGGACCAAGAGCGGTCTGAAGAATTTCATACGTTTCTGTGGCTTTTAAAATAGAATTTAATTGCATAGTCCTTGTATATTGCCCTCACGTATAGATTGCATTTTTGAAATTCACCAACTATGACAATCAGACTTAAGTAGGGTGCATTCCAATTCTTGCCCTAGCTATTCGCTTAAACTTTAAATCCAAAATATTCGTCAGTCACCTCATGAGATATATAGCAATAACATACGGAATTTTAAGAGTCTACGGCGATTTTAAATACATGCACACAAAATAAAATGGAAACTTATTTAAGGCACCTAAGAAATATGACTCGTGTGCCATTAGCTAGAATCGAAATTAAAACATAGTTCTCCAACCTTATCCGTTACCATATAACCTAAATCCAAGCATATACAAACCCTCCAAATATAAGGTTGTTTATAAAATTTAATAAACGCATGGGCAGAAAAAACGGGTATAATTGACTTACGCCAGGCCAAAATCAATGTTGAATTTTTCCGATCTTGAATTTTTAGCTGCTAGTTTATCGATTAAAACCTTAAGCGAAAATCTTCTCCAGGTCCAAATGCTGTACATATCAAATTTTCACTCTGCAGACCAAATAGGTGTTTGGTAGAGACTTGTCGCACACAGATCGACAAGGTCAATTACATATCTATGTATATATAAATGGAACGTCTGGTTTATTCAAAATCGATAAACTAGAAATTTACAATCCCGTTTTCTGTGAAATTTTATAGCAGTGAATATTTATCATCTAACTGTGTTTTTAAATATTAAAAAGTAAATATTACCTTATTTTAAAAAAATCTTTTATTCGTCGGTGAAATTTTCCGATTTTATCTGAGCCGATTAGCGAATATACTTCCGGTTTACCATTTTGAAATGACGAAACATAACGATTCTGACTATAATACACTTTTTTTAATCGTTAAAATAGTAACACAGGAATTATTATTAAATGTGGTGAATAATACATAGCTTACCTGAGTGTAGCTGCCGGAGTTGAGGATGCTCTTCCAACAATCAAGAAGAACAATAGCCTAGTGGTTATTTATACTAATAGAGTAAGGTACTTGTTATAAAAACCTTCCTCCTTTATGAAGAGTCACTTATTCCTTTATTTTATGTTACTGTGGTTGAAAGACCTGAGAAGAAGGTCGCGAAGAAGATTGTATTTTTTTCGCAACCTCACTTCAGGTTAGCTACTCTCAGTTATATGACTTTTTTCCAACATAAATAAAATAAAACTATTTTCAGTAAATGCAGAACTATTTTTAACCATGCACCATGAGTTGATGAATTCCGATTTACAATATTTCAATGTCTGTTTACAAACTTTTCTCCCCCGAAGGCCCGTCTCACGTTCGTATATAACAAAACATTTTTTGTAGATTCCGTTGTGCTAAAAACGAAACTGTAAACCATTTCCGTCGCAAAAAAATACTTTACATGATATGAGGAATTTACTTTTCCGAAAACTTAGTGATCACTTTTTCATGTAAATTTTACATGAACACTTACTTTCTGGCCACCTGAGAGAGGGGGCATTTTCTTTCGTGTTTGTTGCATATAAGTTTTTTTTTTGACAAGGCCGTTTGGTACTCGAGTGCATATTTACCAGCCTTCGTTTATGCTCGCGCGTAGCCTAAACGATGGCTAGGGATGTGAAATGGAAAATAGTCCGAGATTCCAGGGGTTATTACCATGCAAAGGAAATCAAACAAAAATAAAAACACAAAATATGCTGCTCTCTCTCATCTGGCCATAAAGTGGGTGCTCATTCCAAGTTACATTTACATCTCAAAGTGATCACCCACTTTTCGAAAAAGTAATTTCTTCATATCATGAAAACTATTTTTTGCGACGGAAACGGTCTGCAGATTCGTTTTCAGCACACCGAAATAAATCTACAAAGCATTATTTTCTCATATACGAACGTGAAACAGGCATTAAAGTAAAATAATACCGGATTTTTGGGGACAGATTGGCCGTTTAGTTGTACATATATCCTCACACCAGGTAATACCTAAAAGGGACTCTTAACAGTTGTCACCAATATCGAGCAAATGTTTGCTTAAAAGTTTTACAACATTTAAATAAGTAAAATATAATAACATACTTATTGAAAATGTGATCATGTGCTTAACAAATTAAAAAAATAAACTGCAAGCTAAATTTTTAAAATGATTACGTCTTTCATTTTATTTAGAATGACAAACATTGCCCAATAAAAATGAAATTTTCAGTTCTTATGTAGTTTTGCTGCCGCGCTGAAATATATCGTTATTATTTGGAAAACCATGCTTAGTAGGTGAGGGTGTTTTCTATCTTGTGCTTCCACCTTACATTTAGTAGATATTAAAAAAAATATACGTAAACATTGTACGGTTACCATCTGCCATCATATGCACCGGGAACAATATCTCCTGTAAAATTAAACCACATTTTGGTGTTTATGAATTTTTGATATCACGCTATTTTTACATAGTTTTTTTTTTGTTAGATTAAACTTTCACTTTTCTTTTCTTTTTTTTAAATTTTGCTATCCTTACCATGTTACAAATGCCTTTCAAAATATTAACATTATTATTTCAGCACAGTAACAAAAATATATAAGTACACAAAATTTGATTTTTATTACATAAATTAGAAATTGTTTGGTGAAAGTACAGTTTATTATGCATTTTTCATATCGTGCTGAAATAATAACATTTTTATTTTTTTATTTTTTACATTGGAGAGGGGAGGGTGTTTTGTAACTATACCGTGCTTTCAGCTACAGCTAACAATTTATTATTAAACAATAAGATAGCGTAAAATTATTTTTAAAAAAGCAGATTTGCCGTTTAGTTGTACAAATAGCCTCCAACCATGTTATCAAAAAGGGGCACTTGAGTCAACACCGGTGTACATATACCGTAAACAGAATGTTTTTTTTATATTTACGTGATTATTGAAAAGATAATCCTGTGGTTAAAATTTAGTTAAAATTAACAACGTTGTTTAACAAATAAAACAGAGAAATAATGAAAGATGAATTTTTAAAATGATTAAATGTGTTTCATTTTTATAATTTAAAAATAAAAACATTAAACAATATAAATAAAATGTTGGTTTTGTTCTCGAAAAGAAATAGCAAAAGATGAAGTTAAATACTGAATCATTGTGGAGATGCATCATCATATGAATCTGGGTACAATATAAAATGTAAAATCAAACAAAAATCTTATTTGTATTGTTCAATGTTTTAAATTTTAAATTATAAAATAAAATGTTTACATTATAAAATAAACATTTTAAATTATAAAATAAAAAAAATTAAATTATAAAATAAAAATTTTAAATTATAAAATAAAAGTTTTACATTATAAAATAAAACACATTCAATCATTTTAAAACTTCATTTTTAATTTCTTTTTTATTTGTTAAACAACGTATTATTTGTATTGTTTAATGTTTTAAATGTTTAATTATAAAACAATAATAAATTATAAAATAAAACGCATTTAATCCTTTTATTTGTTAAACAATGTGGTCACTCTAAAATAAATTATACGTAAACAAACTTCTTGATATATTTCGGTGACGACCCAACGTGTCCCTTTTTTTATAGCAGGGTTGTAGGCTATTTGTACAACTAAACGGCAAATATGCAAAAAGAAATATATTGTGGCATTATACGTCAGTTGATTGTTGAGGTTTTGCTTTTTTACCATAAATTGTTAGGTTAAAGCGTTCTTTTCCCCCAGAAAACTTTTAATAGTTTAAATACACTTTTTTTTACCAGAAGTTGATTTTTATTAAAAAAAATATGAATATTTTTGCTTCATTAAAGAAATTTTAGGTGACATACAGATACGTTTCTACAAAGAAAACCGTTATTTTCTTTAGCCATTCTTATCATGGGGAAGGGATGGTGTTTGGTAACTATTCTGTGCTTTCAATTAACAATTTATTAAAAAAACAAAAGTCTTAACGTGGGGAGCACTGTGGTATTCATTCCAAAAGCCATTTTTAATATAGCGTTCTTAATATGATGATTTTGCCATTACACCAAATTGAGCCACAACAACGCGTTGCAGGGTACAGCTAGTATATATATATATATATATATATATATATATATATATATGTGTGTGTGTGTATGTATGTGTGTGTATGCGTGTGTGTATATCCTTTTACTTGAAAATTATCATCTTAAATTCAACACAATTTTGCAGAATGTAGAAACTATGCATAAATAGAATTCAGCATAATAGTAAAATGCAACCAACCAACTAATAAGAAAACGTAAAAATGAATAAGTTATTAATTAACGCTAGTTTTTCAAAGGGATATGCAAATTAATTTACTTTTATGTATATCAATTGCGGAGCATATTAAACAGTTCGTTTTAATTATGTTTACTCGATAGATTACAGGCCGGTTCGGTTGTACAATATGTATAAATATTCCATTTGTATTTATGCAAATTGCGTTTTAGTATAGAGCAAAACCTCTATTGACTATTGTATTATACCTATTATATGCAGTAATGATTTCAACAGTTAAAAAAATGATTTCGGAACCTTCAGCTGGAATCGAAATCAAAATATTCAGAGGTCGAACCCTAGTCATTATTTAGCACTTTAGCCTTCGTCGTTACCGTCTGTGCTATCCCCAGATATATACGAAATGACTAAAACTAAGTGACCTTATCTAACATTGTATGTACGCATGCTCTTAAGTTAATTATTTTACTTCCGGCAAGGGTAACTGTTAGGTTCCGATTCTGACCCCTTGACAGCAATTTTGTACAAACTAAAAACCAAATCGAACGTATAGATCAAAGGTTATGTCTGAAGACTAAATATTAAAAGAAAAGTTTGGATAATTAAAGGACACTCGTTTTTCAAAGGAATATACAAATTCACTAACACATTACAATAACTGAGTATATTAAGAAGTTCGTTGTAATAATATTTTTATATAAAACGTAAGCTTTTAATATATATGTCAGAACGAGAAAAATCTCAACTATTTAGGTATATAGATTACGCATTACACAAATACATATTCCTTGGCTATGATAGATAGTTAGATAGATACGATAGATGGTTAGATACATAAAATGAAAAGAAAATGATTTACTGACAATCCTTTTTCTACAGGATCCTCATATTTTGATTACTCCATCTGTTTGCTTGCCTAACTCTCTATTGGAAACTATTGCACTATCATTTTTTTTTATTCATAACAAAGGCTACTAGTGATGAACGCCATGAAATTCATGGACGTGAATCGGCGATCCAACAACTGAAATATCCGACAACCTCAATTTACAAAATCCAACACAGACACCAGAATATAACTACGGAACAGACGGATAGTGACCCCCCTCCTTCCTAATGATGTGGGCATCGATTCTCTTGAAGTTTTTTTTTCCAGTTTATAATGAGCATGTTTGCAATGAAACACATCCAACCGTTTGACAACGAGAATGGTGCGATCAAAAGAAGTTACGGCTAGAGGAGGCTGGACACTGATCAAACAATCTGCGAAAATTGAGATGAGAAGTATACGATTCAATAATGCCTGCTCTGCTTTCTACTATCTAACAAGCACATCTATAAATATCTTCCAGGATGCAGCAATAGTGCAAAGGTCTGCGTAAAAAAGTGTAAAATGTATGTATGCCCGCATGCTTAAAAGATACGCAAAGAAGACAAATATTTTATAGACAACTATTCATGTTCATATTTCTTCATTACTGGTCGTGCAATGATAAATGTTCGAATTTTAGTTTGAAATTAAAAAAAAAGACAAATATCATTGTGCAATTGTGTTTTTTGTGTTTTTAACAGACATGTTAATTTCGAACTCGCCCCTGTCATATAAAAGAACCTACTATTGATTTTTAATGTTAAGTATTTCGTCTTGTGTTGCAATAAAACTTCTCAAATGCACGTGATGTTAGACTGTGTAGGATGTTTACTTTGGACCAAATAAGCTGTTCCTTTTTACATCGGATTATTTCTATTATCGATTATGGATGCTTATCGAAGACGCAAAACGTATCTAAGAATACTGTCAGGAATATTTTTTTTACATGATGTACCTTCGTATGAAATTTCATAAAAATGCACCCAGCCATTTTCGTATACATAAGGAACAGACTCACAGACGCACAAAGTCCCATTTTCATATAATAGTAAGATAGATCGATTGATAAATAGATAGATTGATACATACATACATATATACATACATACATACATGATGATGATTGCAACGCCTTGTCAGACGAATGCCACTCCCTCAGGTACTGAAAGTCCATGAGCCGAAAATGACTTTAGTCCTGCCAGCAAAATTCACACGCACAGGCAGACATGACACTGAAGATGGTCACTGGTATATATACATATATATATACATGCACGCATGCATACATATATACACATGCATACACATACACACATATAAATAACCCACATATATGCATACATACATGCACATTACATATATGCATACAAAAACATACTTATACGTACATAAACATACACAAGACGGTCATTGGCATACATACATATATATATATATATATATATATATATATATATATATGTATATATATATATAAACGGATATATACATATCTACACATACACACATACATATCTGTAAACATACACACATATATACATACACCATGAATAATACACATACATACGTATACAGACATACATGCATACATACAGATATACATACATGCACATATACAAACACATACACACATATAGATACATATACCCATACGTACAGATATGTACATACATATATACATACACTTACCTACATATACATACACGTACATAGATATGCACTCATACACATATACATACATGCTCATACATACATACACATATATGCATACATACATATGCATACATCTGGATACATCTACATACGTACACACATGCATAAATACACATACACACGCCTATATACATACATGCACATACATACACACACAAACATATATACACATACATATATACATACATATACACATATATATACACACATATACATACACATGTACATAAACATACATACACCTATACATAGATACATATAATGATGGCAGATCAATTATTACATGCTTCCAGCATTTCAGACATACACGCGTCACAACTTTTCCATAGCAATAGGAACATTTTTTTATAGACAAATGCCTGAGGGAGTATCTATACCTGATGGTGTTACAGAGTTTTAGCTTTGTACGACAGCTAAATCTCTCTATCGGTTCAAAATGTTGACATCCAACAACAAGCAAGAGCAAGATAGCAATCAACAAGTCAAACTGTCGGCCAGCTTAATGCGGGTACTGGTCTCCAACTTTATTTCTTTAACTCAGAGAGTTGCTTCTCATAGAGGGGTTGCCTTTACCACAGCTTACGGGAGCCCCTTCCACCATGCATACACATGGAAATAAACACATGCGTGCATACAAGTGTACGCCAACTTACGTATGCTTGTGCACACACATACAAACATAATCACGTAGAGGCACACATATACGCATATACACACATGCACACACATACGTACATACACATATACATGCAAAATACACATGAAAAAATAGTCCAAAAGTCATAAATAGTAAGTTATCAGCACATAATTTTCCAAACAAATCAACGTACGAACCGACGAGAAAACAGTCCAACTGAAAATGATTTAAAGACGCTTGGATTTTTTTTTAAATAAAGTTTCTTTTAGACTCATTCTTCTGTAGCACATGACAATAATATAAACAAACTCGCACATAATTTTCCAGACAAATCAACGTATGAACCGACGATAAACAAGCATACATACATACAAAGAAATATATTCTTTGACATCGTGTTTTACAAGAAATATCAGGTTTGAATGTGATTCCGATGACAATCACTTTAATCATCAGTCCCCTAGTCGATACCTCCATGTATAAGTTTGCAGATAGAATCTCCGACGACAATTGTCTCAGAAATCGGACATAAGACGCAGCTAACATGCCATAAGTAGCGCACAAAAAGGAGATGGTGTAAATAACAAGACTTGGCGCACTCTTTTTACCTTTACTTCGCAACAAGGCAGACACTTTTCGAAAGCTATGAAAAATTCGCCTCTAATCTGTTTTAGGGATTTTTGGAGGAAAAACTCTGGAATGTGTAATTTTTTTGATAAAAGAATTGAGATGCCATTAAACCCTTATAATAAAATAATTATATATAAGACGTTTTATTTTTACATTGCGTCATTTTCTTGTGGATTTAATGAAAGAAATATTATATAGACTGCTAGATCCAATTTAATTGCACCGAGAGTCACATAATACGGTATCAGATAAACGTCATATAATGTTAACGTCAATGTCAAGACACACTCACCGCATTTTTAGGAAAAATGTATCCACTCTGTTACAAAGAGTCTCATGGAGTCATGGACATTTAGTGGAGATAGGGACTATGCTATTACATCCTGATTCAGATATGTAACGGTAAGAGAACTAGAGCTTGTAAATTAAGAAAACAGATGAGCTAAAATACTGAGTAGACCCCATCTTTTATTTTCTTTCTTTATCTCTCAATCAATTTCTCATATATTTTATATCTTTATTCTTATTTTTCTGTCATCTTGTATTTTCTTTATGTTTATTTTGAACGTTGTTTCAAACTATGTCATCTTCTGTTAGAGCATGATTTTTGTCCTTCTGTTTCTATTTGTCTTATGTTTCACCATTTTTTATTTCTATTTCACTAATTTCAAGTGTGTTTATATTTTAATAAAAACACGCATCTGTCAGCTTGTGTGTCATACGAATGTTTGTATATAGTTTTAATTTAAAAGTTTTTAACGTTTCAATTCGAAATGACTTTTAAACTGTACTGTCACTTCCATGTTAATGTTTCGTTTTCAATTATGAATGTAGATATAAACCATTATAAGTTCGTTTTGAACCAAGCTCCTTGTTTATTTGTGAATAAAATAACTCATAAATTGATGTTTCGTATATGAAAAAGGTTTGTTACAAAACCAATATGGTCACAGAAAACATCAGAGAGGCGGCTTCTTTCATAAGCATTTGACAGATAGATAAAAGGATCGACGAATAGATCGTTTTGCAGAATCAAGTAGTAATGTACACGCACTAAACACATTTTTGTAACTTGAAGTATCGCTAACCTCAGGAAGAAAAAATATTAGCTTGGTACAAAAACAATACAGTTTTCTCACATATGTTACTTTTATATATGATTACTAAATTAATTCATTGATATATATAGCCACGTTATATATCATCTTGAAGCGCGGTTTTCGCTCTATTGAATCGTGTTATTTGTAACCGTTCTCAGTCTCTTCATTTAGGTTTTGAAGGCTTTTCGACAGAATGGACAAAATTCGAATCCGCACGATTTTCTTGTTCCAGTTCAAACAATGCCGAAAAGCTAGCGAGACAGCGCGTTTGGTCCTTGAACAACTTAAGAGCGTGTGGCATAACGGTGGTTCAAGAAATTTCGTAATCGTGACGAGAGCCTCGAAGATGACGATGGTCGCGGCTGGCCAACTGCGATTGATAAAGAACATTTAAAAGCCTTAATTGAAGCCGATCCACGCAAACCCATACAGGAATATGCTGTTGAACTCAAGGTCGTCATTTAAAGCAATTAGGCTAAAAAGTTGGATAAATGGGTATCGTATCAATTGAAAGATAAGCAGAAAAATCGTCGTTTTGAGGTGTTTCTTCTACTCAACAAAAACGACGCATTTCTCGAGCGGACTGTGACGTTTGATGAGCAGTGGATCCTCTACGACAACCGGCGACGTTCGGCACAGTGGTTGGATGCCAGAGAAACTCCACAACACTTCCCGTAGCAGAAATTGCACACACACACACACACGCGCGCGCGCACGCACACACACACACACACACACACTAAGGTTATGGTGACTCTTTGGTGGTTCGCGATCGGTCTCGTCCTTCACAGCTTCTTGAATCCGGGCAAAACGATTACGGCGGAGAAGTACTGCCGACAAATTGACGAAATTCACCAGAAGCTCCAACGTATCTGCCCGAAATTGGTCAATCTGACTGGACCAATACTCTTCCATGACAACGCTTGCTTGTCTGTTGCTCAACTGATCCAGCAGAAGCTGAACGAATCGGGCTACGAGACTCTGCTTCATCCGCCATATTCATCGAACCTCTCGCCTACCGGTTATCACTTTTTCAAGGATCTCAACAACTTCCTGCGCGAAAAATTCTTAAAAAGCCGAGATGATACCGAATCGATCTTCAATAACTTCATCGCTTCCAGAACTCCGGATTTCACTGCTAATGGGATGTATAAACTTGTTTATTGTTGGCAAAGATTTGTCGATTCTAATGTTTTTTTTATTTCGATTAATAAAGTTTATTATGAAAGGAGTTATGATCTTTTGAATGTAAGAAAACTACTTTATTTTTGCACCAACCTACTATACGCCCGGAATTTATTATGTTCGCGATTTCCGTCTGGAGTCATCTTTAACCCTGACGTGTCACTCAAACTATTCCATTAACACAAGGCTTTCATTATGTAACAGCTAAAATAGAATTTTATATGCGACTACGCATCTTTAAAATGGGTCTTGTCCGTCCACACTCAATACATAACGCTTCAGTTTGAAATAGAATTATGCACATATTTAATTGACTCATGTTTTCATATGCGTTCATGTATCGCAACAGAACGTTCGTTTGTCTGTTGTCTTGGTACGCTTAAGTTTTAAATATTATTTTTATCAAGCAATCGATATGTTATGCGTAAGGATGAAATAGCATTTTTTGCTGCTAACACGCACCACCACAAAGGACAACATGTTAATTGATTTGGTTTACATGAATTTGAAATAGAGGTTTTCTACGCACGACACCCGGATTATATGCATCGAATCTAAATAATAGTCACTTTTTATTATGTATTTCTGTTTTATTTTTTAAACGTTTCTAAATTACCATGCAACATATTTTGATAGTAATTACATGAGAGCCTGTGTTGCTGTCGACATGTTCTCTTAAGTAAAACACAATATGTTAGTTGACACTTTTTACGGACGGTTAACCTGTAAGTGGAGAAAGAGACGGCAACAATATAAAGTTAATAATCGGTTGGTTGGTTGGTTGATTTGTTGGTTGTTTTTGTTTTACAGCATATCAACCCTTTTCAGGTTATTTAATGCCGAATCCAAAGATTTTGCAGAAATATTTTTTTAATAGAATATATTTGTTGTTTTCAAGTCGGATTCTATTTAACCCATAGTTGGGACCCTAACAGGTACTACCACTCTGGGAGCAATGGCAATTAAACGGTGGCTCCACACTCCCCAAAGCCCACAAGCTGTGGCCTCACTACTGGGTATTGTTTAAGGTCATATCCAGGACCTTAATAATCGGGTTTGGTTTTATAGTTATTTAAATTGTAAATATACATTGTTGGTACTTATGCAAAAGCAGAACTGTGATATATTTTAAAGTACTATACAATTAAATTTAAGTTTTACCTTTTTTTATTAAATTGTTAGGTGAAAACAAAACAAAGTAATTACAAATCACTCAGGACGACTAGAAACAATACCGACATCTGGAAGTCCCAAACGGTCACTCATTGAGTACTGACCAGGTTCAATGTTGCTTACCCGGTGTGTTAACGTAGTTATGCTGTATATATAGTGTATTTGACTGCTGGTAGTATTTTGATATTAGCATCACTGACTTGTAACTTGATAGACAATACTCTTTATTTTGAGAGCTAAGGTTTCTGAGACTTTGAATTCTTGATTTCTTGTTTAACGTTACAACTTAGCCTTGGATTTAATAAGGGTCGCTTCCTTTAATTGTAATATTGTCGACATATAGGGCTCCTTGAATGTTCTGGTTAATGCGAGACCTTTGTTTAACAGTGATTAAACAAAGTAAGTTTGCTGACGTTTACTTTTGTCGACAATGGTTCTTATTCACGAAATGTGTATAGAGTTTTACATCCTTAACTATCTATATTTTCTAATTTTCCTATTTGTCTAGGTTTAACTGCCTCAAATTCTTTCTTGTATGATTTTTTTCGGTATTCTTGGATGCAGGTTTTGTAATCAGTTTATTATAACTTTCCGTCTATAGCGCTATTTCGTTCAATTCATCTAAGACTTGGATACGTCTAGAGATGGAGTATTTCTGTCACATTTGGGAAGGAGCTGCTAGGAAGAACTATCCTGCCTTGACAGAGTTCAGAATAGACTTAGTAGCCTAGTAAGCGGTGCCCTTTTCTCTTCCCTGCAAACTCTTTCTCACAGAAGAGACGTTACGAGCCTGTCTCTGTTTTATCGTTATGACAAGAGCGCCAATCTATGGTCTCCTCACGCACGAGAAATACTCGCCCGGCTGAAAACACTATCAATAATTTCCCCCACTCTTTATCTGTGCCTAAACTAAACGTAGATTCCATGAACAATGTTTGCTTAGAACTGTATATCTGTGGAACTCTCTTTCGTTTACCTACTTTCCAGCTGATTACAATATGGCTATCTTCAAGTCCAACGTAAACAAGTTCTTGGTGAATTGGTTCAGTTAAGTAATCAAATTTACAGTTCTAATGATTACTATATTGTCCTTTTGGCTACTGTTCACTCTTTAACTCTCATCCTCGAGTGGTATCTGGTCTTTGATAAGTGATTATTCAATTGTAAAAACGGACACTTCTAGGCACTTTCTCTCTCTTCTTGTAAAAACGTTTCTTTTGTTAAGCAAGAGATATAACCTGCTTTATATTCCAACATACATTGAATCACAATGTCTATCATAATCCAACTTGTATGGAATGCAATCTTCTTAACGTCTAATACAATTAAACGCGCATTCTAGTCCAAGAGCACACATACAACGAAACGCAGTCTCGAAAAGTTTACAATTCAGTTGGCGTTGCATTTATTTTAAGCGCAATGTCAATAGAATTACTTTACGTAAAAGGAAAGGGGACGTGAAGGAGAAACAAACACAAAAAGTATTTCTCAAAACGAATTAAACGAGATCCGAGTGATTTTACCAAAACTTAAACTGATTTCTTATTGATAATTCTAATACACTGTCGTATGTTGGATCGTAATTTTTCTTTTATTTTTACATTATTTTCTTTTTCTTACAGTGTATGTATAAAGATATCGTATAATTTAATAAAGTTTTGCCGTTTCGATAAAGAACACTTTTTTTCTATCGTCCTAAAAATAAATAGATATGTCGAGCGTGTTGGTGTTTTTGCGTTTCAATATGTCAGATATTATTACTTTTTGAGATTGTATAATTGAAATTATAGAGGCTGGTATGTTTTAATAAACGTCTATTTTAAGATCTCGCGTTGGATTGTGAATTTGCGATAACCTTCAGAAATATGTGATGTTTCATAGGAACCGTGGCACAGTGGTTAGAGTACTGGGAAAATCAATTGTAAAAGTGATATTTTCCTGACGGTTGCAGGTTCAATCCTCAGTGTGGGCGACTGAAAAAATACATTAGCAAATTACTTAGGACTTCTATCCAGTCAATGCTTACGGAACAAGAACACTCTAACCCCGTGAAGTAAATAAAGCGTCCCGGTCGATATTCTGTTTAAATTCACGAGTTCGACAGAAACATACCCGAGTTCGACAAGATGCACCTGAAGAAGGTCGGAGGGCATATCGACCGAAACATTGTGAAAATCACATTCAAGATGAGAACAGTAGTCTGTAGTATTAGAACTTTATGTTGCCTTGATCTGATTGGTATGCCATCTGATAATTGATTTTTTTTTTACACAAACCATTATTATGGTATTCGCTTATATGCCGGGAAACATAAGTTCAATCATCGCACGAGTCAAACAAAAGACGGCAAAATACAAGGTTGAACGATAAATTTATTGCTCTGAAAACACTACAGCTTAATTTTAAAACTTTTATTGAAAAAAATCAATTAAGATAACTTGATTATGTAGTAAAGATAACATCTATTCAGTGTAGCCGCGTTTAGCCTCAATGACCGCCTCGATGCAGGTCCGAAACTGGAAGCACGCATTTATACAAGCACCGGTGAATACTCGAGGATTACTCAGCGGATGGCGGCGATGAGGTTGGCTTTTGTATTGTTGAAGGTCGTGTTGGTGATGTTCTTAAACGATGACGAAACGACGTAGTCCAGCGGGTTCAGGTTGGGGAGAAGACGGAAGTGAGAGAAAGGTATAAAGTCGTAGCACTTCCTTTGAAACCAAAGCTGGGTCTCTTTGCCTTGTGGCTAGCACCGAGTCCTACTGACACACTCAGTTCTGCTAGCGGTCACTTGATTGCACCAGAAGATCACAACGCACGTCAGCACAGAAATGTACATGAATGTGCTGACTTTATCGAACATGTGAGGTGGTATGATGTGGCCCTCACTTAAAATCACTCATAAGACTAAACCTGACCTTAAACTTCTTTGAGCTGTACCATCAAATGTTGTACCGTCCGAATTTCCATTTAGAGGGTGCTGGATATGTTCCTGATGTCATAACATGGATGGGTAGAGAGCAAGAGTTGTACAGCGGCGCATCTTCGATCTCTCTCGTTTATCATTGTGTCACTTTCAGACTCCATAGAAGGTTCCTATCGCTCTTGGGATTTGTACACACTGGGTAACTAGTCGATATTTTCGTCAAACGGTAATAGAATCATGTCGTATTTTCTAGGGCGACAAATGTTATCGTTCTAACCTGTACTTCATAATATTCTCCTACAATTGCTATTTATTCAGTTTTATAATGTGATAATCAAGGGTAAGTGGAGCAATTTCAAAAATAAATGTGGCCTTATTCTTTAGATTTTAATAATTGATGTAAAATATAGGTATTGATAGTAGTTAAAGAGTTAACGACACGGGCTAAATATCTGGATGTTCAAAGTTCGAATCTAGCAATTATGAAAAAACTTCTTTTTTTTTCGTTTCTAGCAATTACAAAATTTTTTTTTTCGGTTCTAGCAATTATGAAAAAAATAGTTATTTGCATCAAATAAAATGTAAGATACAAAATGTTTATCCAGCTTCAATTATTTGTATTCTTCAACAGAGGCATCATCATCACACCCCCATTTGATATGTGTTTTTTAAAAAGGATCCAATGACATAACCAATGCAAATTGAGGCCTCGGTTAGTCCTCGACTATTATTTGTCACTTTACTTTTTATATAAGAGATAGTTATCTGAAATATTTCATCCTCAAATTAAAACAGGATATCGAATTCATAGCAGGGAACTCTTCAACAAACAACAAAAGAAAAAATTACTACATTTCAGCAGTGGATCATTTGAATATTTGCAATATTATTATGACACCTTATTCGAAGGTTAATACATGGCGGATATATATATATATATATATATATATATATATATATATATATATATATATATATATATATAAGCGAGATAAGACACTGATAGAATTACGATGAAAATCCTGATAGATATTACTTGAAGTAATATTTTCCAGGAGATTCTAGCCAAAAAATGAAAAGCTCAATATTTAAGAATAGAGCAATATATAAATCTAATGGTTTAATTTTAAATTCTAAAATAACAACATATTGAGACATGTATTCGATTTAAGAATTTATTGCTTGACAAAGGAATATATAGAAAGGGTTATATTAATTTCCTTAATCCATGGATTTTCAATAATGGCTCATATCATCAGAGGAAATGAAATGCAGTAAGCAAAATGTTCAGCTGCGAATGGACGCTATTTTGCTTTTAAGCACAATTATTGAAAATAGTTTTTGAGTGGTTGTGAATGATTATATGGAGAATATTGTACGAAAAGAGAAGTTGATACAACCTGGGTAGTCCATTATCGAAGGGAGTCCAGTGTTATTCAGGGTTACAAATCCAGGTGGGCAGCAAATACGCCCATGGGAGAAAGTGATATTCCCATATACCGAAAGCGTACTGCTCATTCTTGATATTTCGAAAAGTATACCAGGCAGTCTTTTTCGTTGTTGCGTTGATTGTGTGTTATTTGCTTTGGTCCAAATGCTTTCTCGGTGTTGACAAAGTATATCCGAAATTGGGTGGATATACCATTCCATTGTAATTATCCCCATGAGTGATAGAATTTGAGCATTGAATTAAGTGTGCAATGGACCTCGAAATCAATAGTATAGTTATCAAAATACTTAATAATCCAGGTTATGACATTCGGAAGAGCACGCTAGAACGGCTTGCTTGAGGTTTGAGTCTAATAGAAAGATAGTTCGTTATATTGTTTATATTGGTTGAAGGAGCCTTTTTAGATGAGGGAAAGAGAAAGTGGGGTGAGGTGGGGGCGGTAAAGAGAGAGTGGGCGGGTTAAGGTTGGGCGAGCATACATATTCTTCATGGAGTATTTTCGGCGGGGGAAGGGGTAATTGCGTTTTAGTATTCTTTAAAAGGGTTTTAAGCGTCACTTGTAATTCCCGGATTGCATTGCGAATCGTTGTCTTTACCTATCTATTTATCTGCAATGAAGCAATTAATGAGTCCTCGGGGGTTCCTTTTAGGCCGAGATTTACCTACACAGCCATTCTGCATGCGTAATATTCTTTGACGATAAGCATTCCATTTTAAACTCATAATTCAATAAACATGTTCCCCATCTAAGTAAACGGTTGGCCGTAAATGTGAGTTGTTCATTTTTGACCCCAAAAATAGTTAGAAGGTGCTTATGATCTGTTTGCAGCGTAAAATTCCTACCGTGTAGGTATCGATGAAATTTAGAAACTGCATAGATAATTTCAAGATTCTCTTTCTCTATCTGCCAAATACTGTTTTTCGGTCGGGAGCGGTGGAATTGCTGCATAGGCAATTATATTTTTTCAACCTATCTGTCATCTTATGTAGCAGGCATGCACGTACACTGTATTGACTAGCATCGATAGCCATTATAATATCTAGCTTCGAGTTAAAACGTGGGAGAAATAGGTATGATGTTAAGACATATTCAATTTCCTCAAATGCTGACTGACACTCAGCATTCCATTCACATCTTTTATCCTTTTTCAAAAGCGTGTTCAAAGGTGCTCGCATTTCATTCATTTTCGAATGGAGCACTGATGATAGTAAGAAAGCCTTAGGAAACTTTGCAGTAAGGTAGTATTTCCTGGTGCTGGCATGTTCCTTATCGCAATGGCTCTCTCTGGGTATCGCTGTCTGCAATTCTTGTCAACTATGTACCGCAAATATTTTATTTTCTGCAGCAAGAATTCACATTTCTTTTCCTAATCCAAAATTATGTATCCGTCTGAATACTTCGTCGATATAGTCTTTGTGATGTTTCTTATCACTGCTGGCTATAATAATACCATTCAGATATGCGATGGCAAAGTCAAGGGTGCCTAGCATCATGTCCATAACCTGTTGAAAAATGGCAGGTGTGACCTTGACCTCTAACGCTTATCTTTCATATCTGTGAAGCCCTTCTGCAGAATTATTTAGCACTCATTTTCAGCTAGAATCTGTAGATCTGTGTCGCTTAGGTGAATTTTCGAAAACAATCTGACCATTGTAAAAACTTCCTCCTGGCTTGGCAGGGAATAATGAAAGTCCTTTAAAGACGCATTCAACCCAGTAGAAAAATATGCCTTAACACGGATTTCCCCGTATTTATTTTTCACATAGACCGTGGAGGTAGCCCACTCAATGTATTCAATTTTCGATAGAACAGACATATTTTCTAATCTGTCAAGCTCCTAGTGGGTTTTTCCAGCGACGCAAATAACTGGTTGCGTTTTCCTTTCGAAAAGTGTTTGTATATTCCGCATTAACCTTAATTCCGGGGCCACTTTTATACATTTTCTTAAGTCCGATGCGAATACTTTCGTAAATTTATTTATTTTTTATTCGGGGTTACCTTCTCCGTTTCTGCTATTTGCTTTCTTTCATTCAGCTTTCCGTCGTGAGTTATTTTGAATGCTGGGGGTATTTTTTTTACAATTCGAGTGACCTCTGTGAGTTCTTAATCCGAAATTGTCTCTGTTATAGACGTTTTAAGGGTTGCAAAGAAAAAAAGAACAGCAAAGTAAAGTAACAACATGTATTGCGAAACATGTAATAAGTGGGTTGTTTTTCGTAGTCGACGAACTACCTAGATTGGTCCAGCGAATATCGACTGACTCCCTTACGGCTTAGTTTTCCTTTATTTATTGAGATTGGAATAGTCTAGGTTGTGAATATGGAGTATCTATTCTTTGATAATCTAAGCTATGTACATTTCTGCTTTTTTACGTGGCAGTAACCACTTATCAAGGCTGGAAGCCACTCAGAGATAAGGGTTATCGCGTGTACAGTAATCAATGGGATAATATCGTAGTAATCGCTAGTAATGGAGATTTGATAAAGTGTCTTGCTTAAGGGAGCGGTTTATCAGGAATTTGTTTATGTTGGGCTTGAAGACATCCAACATGTAGTAATGTGGGAAACAGACAAACGGAACAGAGTTCCACAGGCGTGCACTTCTAAGAAAGAAGCTTTGTTCATGGAATCTGTGTTTTGATTTAGGCACAGATAAACAGTGGGGAAAATTATTGACAGTGATTGTCAAGTAAACGAGAAGTAGGATTCTTAATTGAATAAAAGATTACTGGACATAATCTCTCGTCTTGTTTTAATTACAGTCTATTGGTAGATAATGGAGGTTAGTTCTGCCGCGACAGAAATGTAGATTAATTGAATGTAAAAAAAAATTTGTAAGATTTTTGAGAGATTAAGACAGTCGAATATAAACCAAAAAATAGGAAACGACGAATCGCTGAGAAAATAACCTGTTTCTTGTTTAGAAGGTGCTAACCAGGTTATTGACTTGTCATCATTGTTATTATTTAGCTGATCTGAGAAAAAAAGATAAAATTTCGTTTTAAACTAGTTTCTACACAGCGTGTTTTGTGACGGTCAAATAACATGCGCACGCATTTAGCTCATTTACGTGTCATATTGCTTACATGAATAGATCGCTTTTTCGCCTGGAAAATGGGCGTAGCTGTGACAACTATTTGATTGATGAAGAACTTTGTATTCAATACGGACAAGATCTAGATGAAGGAAACACGTCTCTATTTATTACTTTTGTTATCTCCGAATATCTTGGATGTATATACGGAATGCTAATATTATGTTGACCTACAATACATATTGAAACCATATAATCTCCCGGATATAACCTCTTTGTGTTTGAGGTTCTTATTTGAATTGAAATGTCTTCGAAGAAGTCATAATTCAAACTGCATTGCTACAGGGATAATCTATCAAGTAGAGATCGGACTAGGGTGATTTATTTAAGTTCAACTATCTAATCTTAACTGTAACCATTCCTTTATAGACACACGTTTTATGTAAAATACATAAGAATGTGACGTGACCGTCTCCAGGAGCGGCAGGGCTCCCCATTGGGGGGAGGTTGAGGCTCCTGAACCACTGGAAAATGTCGGCCAGATATGCTTGTTTTATTTGTTAAGCATTATTGCATGCCCGGGCATCATCATTTAACCCTGCTAGGAATTATGAATTTTATTATTTTTATGAAAGCGACAAATAGATTGTATTGTTTGGTGGAAAACTGGCAACCTATGTCACCTTGAGAATTGATAACGGATATTGAGGTTATGAACTTGACCTTTTGGGGCTTGAGAAATCGGCAGCTCGAATGCACACATGCAGGGAATCGAAGATCCCCCTGAGATAACGTACTTACTGGGGATTAGTCTAGACGGTAGGCAGACCTACCCCTGACCTGATCACATAAGCGGGTCCCCATACAAAGATCTGCAATTGGAGCTCAGTTGGAGCTGAGCTTTGAGCGAATCTAATACTAATTGAAGACTCGTCGCCACCCCTCTCTTCCCGAGAATCACCACCGCAAAACTGAGAGTAATAAATGTATTTGAGATTCGGTTGAGTTTTCTCCAAAGTCAACATCTAAACAATTGTATATAGGTTATATTTTGTAAATCCATCTTGAATTAACCAGAAGAAAAGAATCAATTGACTCTGTCTTTCTTTTGCATGAACGAAAATCGATTCATTTTCCGTGTGACAGACCGACGGAGCAGCGACCTACCAACCCAAAGGTGAAGTTATTCCGACCAGCTCGACTGAGTCCCCTGCGAAGAACGAGCACAGATCACATTCGGATCTGTGGCCTAGGTTTGACTCGTATATGACGAAAAAGATCCACATTAGGGATCGTTGATGGTGCACAAAAGTAAAATCTCAGGACGAACTGGATGTTAAGGAATAACCTCTCTAATGTGTTTAATATCTTTTTTATTTTTAATTATAAAACTGAGTTTGATAAATTATAAGAAATACATGTGAGATTTTATGAATATATAAATACGTACATCATATTTACACACACAAACATATATACATATCAACAAGGAAGATCAGTAAGGTATATATATATACATACATATATATATACATATATATATATATATATATATATATATATATATATATATATATATATATATATATTCGATGCACACAAAATGCATATATTTTTACATCTAGGTATTTTTCAAAATAAGTTTGTTCAAACGTATTTCTCTTGTTTACATAATTTATAATGCATCGAATGAAGTCGTACCCTAGGGCTAAAAGCGTTTATGTAAATTTAAATAAAATAATGTTCAATAACTTTATCGAAAATATGACACAAAATGGAAGGAACAAACCACTTTTGGAAAATTATTTTTAAAATAAAACAGTTTGGTTCTGGTGAATTCTGTGATAACATATATGAATGTTTTTTTTTAAGTGACCTTATGTATAATTTCTATACTTGAATTTAGAAATTGTCAAGAATAGAAAAGAGAATAATCGTAATTTGCCACAATGGAAAATAAAATACATACCAAATATTCATAATTCACGTGTATGTATATCAAGGTAAATGCACTATCCCGATTTCAAGTCTTTGAATAGTCTCTGATTGTTTACTATGCGTGGCCGCTGATTTTATTTCATTACTCTCAATAATTGCATTAATTGTCAATTATAAATAAGTTATAATATGTTATCTATATAATATAGTGGAATGTTGTATCACACTTTACTTTGTGATTAAGTTATAATCTCCCGACAAGCATTAATTATCATTTCCTACACTACTGATTTCGCAAGTATGGAATACCAGTGTCTGTATGCCTTAAAATATTTATTTTTTTAAATATTATATATATATATATACATATATGTGTATATATATATAGAAAGAGAGAACGACATACAGATAGAGAGAGAAAGAGAAAGAGAGGAAGAGACATTGATTTCAATTAGTATATACACACATGTTTGTATATACTAATCTAAATGAATGGCACTCGTTTTTGACATTCACTCCCGATCTGAAATGAAATACATAACTCAAATCCATTGCGACGATCACAGATGAAAATGGTTGGATGGTTGTACGGCTCCAGTTGATATCTCAGTGCAGATGCGATCCTCTACCTGTGTAAAAGCCAAGTACTTACCAGGATAGAGTACTGCTGTCAAATCTGAGGAAGTACTCCTATGAGTCTCCTCTCCGCCTCGACAGGATAGAAAACCAACTTTGGGATTGGGGGCATGATGTCTTTCCCCCCTCTCCCTCTCTGCAGCGTCTGCTTCATAAAAGAGATGTCACTAGAATTTCCCTATTTTACCGTTAGTTTCACGGCAGAATCTCAACTTTTCACCACCTCATTAAGACACACAGAACGACAGATTAAGACAATACTTTTAAGTTTTGAAGGACACATATACAAAAGCGCATAGCTCATCTCACACTTACTCAATTGTTTTATCTTTATATCTTTTATTCGAGTAAAGCAACTGGCCCTGATGGTATTCCAATTATAGTACTCAAAAAACTTCAACCTGAACTAGCGCCCATACTTACAAAACTGTTTAAACGTTGTCTTAAGGAGAATAGTTTCCCATCTCCCTGGAAAATCTCATCAGTATGCCCTGTATTTAAGAATTCAGGTGATCGCTCATCCCCCTCTCACTACAGGCCAATAAGTCTCCTGTGCGTCATGAGTAAGTTGCTAGAATCTGTGTTAAATACAGAAGTAATCAAACATCTCAACAAAAATAACCTTCTTAGTGACACTCAATATGGTTTCCGTTCTGCTAGATCTACAGCAGATGTCCTTACAGTTATATCTCATAGGATTAGCAAATCTCTCGACGGTGGCAATCTTTCTAGGGCAATTGCTCTTGACATATCTAAAGCCTTTGATAGGGTATGGCATAAAGGTTTACTTCATAAGATCGCTAGCTATGGTATAGCTGGAAAAGTCTTCTCAATTATTAAATCATTTCTTTCTGATAGGTTCATAAGAGTAGTAGTTGAGGGGCAAAAATCAGAAGCTCACAGTATTAATGCCGGTGTCCCTCAGGGATCCATCCTGGGCCCAACTCTTTTCCTGATCTACATTAATGATCTTCCAAATCATATCCTTACATCATTTGTAGACATTTATGCTGACGACACTACCATTTATGGTACCACATCTAAGACAGTAAACGACCAAGTTCTCTTCAATTCTCTCTCCTCTGATCTTGAGCACGTAGTACAATGGGGAAAGGAGTGGCTGGTTACTTTTAATGCATCTAAAACCAAGCTTCTCTCTTTACATCATCAACATTCTAATCCACATTTGTCATCAATTGAAATGAATGGCTCTCGTCTTCAGGAGGCCTCAAGTTTCGACAAGCTTCTTGGCTTGACCATTACTCCTGATCTTAAATGGAACACGTATATCAAATCTGTTGCCAAGGCCGCTGGAAAAATGGTGGGATCTTTCTATCGATCCAGTAGATATCTCACTGCTGATGCTATTCTCTATCTACATAAGAGCCAGGTACGTCCAAGGATGGAATACTGTTGCCACATCTGGGCAGGAGCTGCTAGAAAGGACTTGTCCTGCCTTGATAGAGTTCAAAATAGACTTCGTAGCCTCGTAGGAGATGTCCTTTTCTCCTCCTTGCAACCTCTATCTCACAGAAGAGATGTTGCGAGTTTGTCTGTGATGTATCGTTATTTTCATGGAAAGTGTTCAACTGAGCTTCAATCTATGGTCCCCCCTCGCCAAACTTTCACAAGAAACACTCGTCTAGCTGTAAACACTATCAATAATTTCCCCCACTCTTTATCTGTGCCTAAACCTAAACGTAGATTCCATGAACAAAGCTTCTTTATTAGAACTGCACGCCTGTGGAATTGTCTTCCATTTTCCTGCTTTCCGGCTGACTACAATATGGTTGTGTTCAAGTCTAAAGTAAATAAATTCTTGATGAGCTGTTCCATATAAGTTATTAAATTTACCAAATTTTCATTACTAATGATTACTATATTGACCAATTTCTACTGTACACTCTTTAACCCTTATCCTTGAGTGGCCTCTGGGCCTTTATAATGTGGTGATGCCTTTATAAAAAAAAAAAAAAAAAATCTCTACCTTTTCCGGACACGTCAGATGTTCTGATGACGTACTCCGCTGTCTACCCTTCAACCACGACAACTAAAACAGAACTGGTAGGCTTTTAGCCTTGATGTCATTGCCCTCTACGCCTCAGTACCTGCACACCAGCGATCGATGTGTTGTAGCTGTTCCTTGGGCCCCGAAATCATAAAAATTGGGCAGTCATCTCATAAGATATATAGCAATAATTTACTGAATTTTCAAGAATCTACAAATTTAAATGCATGTACAAAAAAGTCTAGAAACTTATATAAGGCACTTCGTTTCCGACCAAAATGTGCCTCAGATTATTTGTTATCTGCTAGCTAACGTGTTGTGTGAGTACTTATTCAATTTGTACGTTTTTTTTTTGTTCTTTTTTACAAAGGAATTTAAAGGTAGAAAAGGTGACAAAAGTTGATAGAAAGGGGACTATGATTTTATTCAGAATATATAGCTTTACAATTCGCTGCGATCGGTTACCATTATAGTTAGTGCGTGGTTATATACGGCATAATTACGTTGACACACCAGTTCTCATCAGATCAACGAAGTTAAGCAACGTAGAGACTGGCTAGTACTAGATGAGTAACAATTTGGGAATTCTAGGCGCTGTGTGTGCTTCCCGCTTATCTCGGCATTTTTTCCAGTCGTTCTGAACCTCCATTGTCCACTGGAATTCAACAATGTCAACTCATGAGAGGTGTGGTTTGAGATTGCGCAACTCTTGCCATAAGAATTTCACGCGCAGGCACCCTTACAGTGGGTATCCATAGTCTGTCAAGATTGAAGGAAGCCTTTTCTTAGTATGTTGTTAGAAGTTGTTAAACAGCTGAATGTTCCTAAGTTAAAACTTCATCTGATATTAAAGAATCCTAATTTGGCTAGCTAAACTGAAGAATACCTTGAAAGAATAAAAGAACCCATTTCAAAACACTCTGGTGCATTTTATATGAAGTGTAACATTAAATTGCTTTAGCAAAGATCGTAGCCAAACTAATTGCCACATACAATCGCGTAATCATTGATATTACCGGCATGCGTTACAATTGTGAAAACTTTTTAGAGATGCTGCCGCTATTGCTAAAATAAAAAAGAACTCTCTCTCTCTTTCTCTCTCTCTCTCTCTCTCTCTCTCTCTCTGACAACACAATAACAAGCGGATTACGGAAATGCTAATCGATATCGAAAAAAAGTCAAGTGGATGAAAGCATTGCTACTTGCTTTTATTAGATTTATTTAAAATTATGCAATTGTCGAAGACATTTTTATATTGCAGAGAATTAGCCGAAAAAACAAAATGACAAAATATAAATGATGCGCTTATCTTTCTATTTGAATCACTGCCATGTGAGATGAGGAAAGTGTTGCAATATGCATAGATGAGTGTTCGTCAATGATTGCAAGTGTAAAAGCGATTTCAACCAAATATTTTCAAAATACACTGCTTTCTTAACCGTCGAGGTCATCGGTGGCAAAGCTATTAGCCCAGAGTTAAAAGATGGTCAAGGTAATCAACTCCTAAAATAAAGATCAGTGAACTGTCGGCTGTTCATTAAACTTTACGATAACATGGATGCTGAATATGTCACAGGTCTTCTTCACGCAGAACTCCGTGACTCTCTAAATGGCGATTTAATGAGCTTAGAGAATAGGTGTTGCGTTCTTGTAAATGTAAACATTTTTTTTTTAACGAAAATTCTTTTTATATACATTCATGAATATGTGTATACACAAGAAAAAATAAGCTCCTCCAAGAATCTGCGCCTACAAAGAATTGAAACTACTAGTATATATAGTAAGCTGTGAACCTAACACACATGTTTAGGTATTTCTTCTGTGCATACTTCATTTGTAAAAGTTTCAAATTTTAAAATATTTTACAATATACATTTGTAATTTAAATTGTCATGGTCTATATATTTATGGATATATATATATATATATATATAACATGACAATTTAAATTATATATATATATATATATATATATATATATATATATATATGTGTGTGTGTGTGTGTGTGTGTGTGTGTGTATGTGTGTGTGTGTGTTTACAGTATTTTGGGGAAGGAGTTCCGACAAAGTGCTCGATTACAAAGAAAAACTTTTCGATATAAGAGCTAAATATTTGTTTATTAAGTCTACAGAAGTTCAGAAAAACATTGGTACCGTCGGTTTTAAGCACAACACAACGGGAAACTGTTAATGGTAACACGTAAATAATGTTCAGCTCTCGTCAGCCATCTTGTTTTTTGCCCCGGGGCAAATTTTTCCAGGTCCGCATTTGTTTGTTTGTATAATGATATGTTTTTATTTAACTATTGCTTATTCCTATCTCTGTATATAATATTTTAATCTAGTATGAATATCCTGCTTTTTTACTTTTTTATTTTTATTTAATGAACTTTAGTAATTATGTACTGTTTGTTTTGTTTCAGGTCTGCCTTCTATTGACTTTTATTGGGGCAAGGGGGATAATTCATTTATCTTATTAGGCTTCCCTTCCTTTTTTCAATTAAGGGGAGATAACCCTTGTTTCAGTGGTCATGGGGAGGTAACTAATCTACCTTATTTATTATTTTAACCATTTTTGTATTAATTATTATAATAGTTGAGGGTAGGTGTGTAATCTAATTCTAAATTCTTATATATAATTGTTTAATATATTTCAGGCAGTCATTCTTCTTCATATATACTAATATTTATGTTAAATGTATACTGACAAATGCCTATATGTCCGTTACACTTTACTAGTTTATGCGTTAAGTTGGCTGCATCTGGAATACTCTTGGAGGACTCCTTTAGGTGGGGTCCTCGTTTATTGTTCTGTCTTCCCAGTTTATTAGTAGCGCTTGTCTCCTATGCAGGCATCCTTTGAGTGTCTCATTGCGTACGTTCCAACAGGTCTTTTGAGGGTCATTAATAACCTTTATGATGTGGTATTTCTCCGCGTCACAAAGCGAGCATCGTTTTGACGCTGGTGAGTATGCTGGTTTTCTTTCTATGATCCTCCATTTGATGCTGAATTGTGTTCCTTTGTCTTTAAGCTGCAATACTCGGGCGGCTAAAGTTGTCTTTATCCTCGTCTTTGCCCTGAAGTAACTGTTGTGCATGTAGAATCGCTGCTTGAACGTCCTTTCGTCATCCCTATGTATGTCTCTGGTTTATCGCTGGTCTCATGCGTGAATGTCGCTTCGTATACGAGGAATTTCACCTTGCATTTTCCCTCTAAAGGGCAATCTTCCCTGGATCTACAAGAACAGCCCTCAATTTCATTTTCATTGCGTTCCTTTGCGATGATCTTTTTATTGATGGAGTGGTGGAATAGCTGACCTTAATCATGTTTCTATTGAACAGTTTGTGCAGCTTATGTTGTGGAGGGAAATTTCTGTCTAGCAGTTTCAGGAACAGGTGCCCTACTCGTGTTATTGTGTTGAGGGAAAACGGAGGTGAGAATGATGTTCCGCCCCCTGTTGCACTTGTCTTTTGTTAGCTGATTTTGGGTTGGCTGGTATTTGATGCTTTCCGTGAATCCGCTTTTTTGGATCGCTTCATTGTAATATGGGTCTACTTGGTTGAAGATGTCGGCGTTTGATGAGAGCTTGGAGACTCTTTTGCTGATATTGGCAACCATGTTTTTGAAAACCGTAAGGGGGTGATAGGATCCTTTGTTTATGTACCGGAGTGTCTCATTGGGTTTGTGGAAGGGTCTATGTGTCTTATTATTTAGATTTAGAGTTGTGTCTAGAAAGTCCACTTCGTGCAAGTTGGTGGTAATAGTTATCTTTAAACCTAGTTCATGAAATGTTTTGGTTAGATCATTTCTAAGCTTATCTAGGTTAATCCCGTTGTGATCGCGTGAGAGACAAAGCCCGTCGTCTCTATACAGGCCGAATGTATCGTCTAGGAATTTTTTGTTTAGAGTCTCTAGTAGGAATAGGCCTATTAAGTCGCAGATGTCTGCACTATCGTAGGCCCCATTCATTGCCACGTCAAATGCGTCTTCTGGGTGTGATTTTTTACCCAGGTTTTCCCTTCACATAATAAGAGGGTTTTCCTAGCATGCATAATGGTTTCTATCTCTATATTTCTGATTTTTTTTGTATTTTGATGCGAAATTCAATGCTTTTTCTAGTGTGTCTTTTGTGATGGAGGGGTAAAAGTCTGTGATATCTAGTTGTGTGAATTTGCATCTATGTGGGTCGGTTATATTGTTAAACCATTTTAACACTGACTGCGTATTACCCCATAGGTTGAGGTTAGTTTCTTGACTATTTCTTTTATTATAGCTTACTGGCTAATCCTATTTCGCTTATGGCTGGATTTATAAGTCTGCAGGATGGATTGTTGGCAAAGTTTTCGTTATGGTCTTTTAAAGTTACGAACGCTCTTCTCTTAGCTAGGCGGTTAGCTCTATATTCTATGCCTAATTTCGTAGCTACTTCTGTGGCTTCTATGTTATAGATCTATATGTTTCTTTATTTGCTATTTGGTATTTATCATTAATTGCGTTTAACGTCAGCTGGATTTTCTTTGCTTTGTCCATGTTGTATAATTTTTTGGTTTTATCTGAGAAAACTATTGCGTCATTAATCCATTTTTAATCTCTTAATATCCTTGGCTAAAGATCTCTGGAATTTGTTTGGCTTGTATCTGAACTCTAATGCTGGAATAATGTCCAATATGTCCTTTTCAAATTTATCTAATTCGTCTATTTTTCCTGCGTATTTAATTGATTTTAATCTAAAATACTTTCTTCCTGTCTTCTCTTGGTTGCTTACCTCATTCAAGACTTTCCATCTCATCCTCTGGATGACCTCTTCTTTTTTTGTTAGGAGAATCATCGTATATAGCTGGTTGCTGGGTGTTCGTATGTTCTTATCGGAGTATTCCAAAGTGCATTTTTCCTTTTTTTGTGTGTAAGAGGAAAGTGAGTTCAATTCCACAAGAGGAGACTTATCCGGATAATGCTAAGCTCAACAATTATTATTGGAGCTTATACAATAGGAAACAAGAGTATGAAATGAAAACACAAAACTATATATTAGTAGATATAGAATGGATCATTTATTGAATAATGGAATACATACAAAATTTGGGGGATAGAAGGAATCCTTTATGCCAGGGCATTTCGAAAAACCTCCTATTATTTGGTATATTTTTAACACTCTTATAAGTAGTAAAATTTCTACGCCTTGCTTGTTCATAAAAAAAACATAAATTTAATGGCCTTTATAATCGAACTTCAAGAAATTTAAAGTTGTGGACTCTTTAAACTATCATTCCCAGTTGAAGCAATCCTTTAATTTAATTAACCCCCAAGGGGGTTTTGTTCACCGAACTCTTACGGTATCCCGGCTTATTCTACATCTTTTTCTTTTTTATCTGTGTTTGTATGTAACGATATATGTATGTGTATATGCGTATATATGTGTATATATATATGTATATATAAATATATATATATATTTATATATATTCTTTTGTGTTTGTATTTAATGATATATGTATGTGTATATGCGTATATATGTGTATATATATATATATATGTATATATAAATATATATATATATATTCTTTTATTTTATTTATTTTTTACGGGACCACTTACCCCTTACTCCTCAATCGCATTTCCGTCTACTCTGACCCTCCAACTTGTCTGTATCCCTTTCTTTTACGCATCCCTTAGTAATTATTATTAACAGTATTATCATTATTATTAGTAGTAGTAGTGGTGTTGACGGTAGTGGTAGTAGTATTGCTACTACTATCTTTATTATTATCATTGTTATTACTGTCTTTTTACCGCTATTATTATTATTATTATTATTATTATTATTATTATTATTATTATTATTATTGCTGTTATTATTATTATCCCCGTCATTGCTACCATAACCGCTACCATTATCTTCATTTTCACTGTTATTAACATTAACTTTGACTTTACTTTTATCACAACTATTGGTAATATTATTTTTAATGTTTATTTTTTATTTTTATCTTTAATTTTGTCTTTATCTTTATTTTTATCTTCTATTTTACGCCTATTTTATTTTCATCTTTATTATGACTACTATAATTATAATTGTCATTACTATTATCTTTCGCACTATTATAATACCCGACTATTATTTGGTATATTATTACCACTCTTATGAGTAGTAATGGTTTCCTTACTCCTCCACCTTGCCATCTATATGCATCCTTAACCATTTTGCATCAAGTTATACGCATTCATAGTCATTGCCATCCTAATCTCCGACCGTCCACTTATAATCATACTCCCTAGTAACAGAAGAAACTTAAAATTATTGCCGGATATTATCTTTCAATTTTACAATCTTGCATGCCCCCCCAAAAAAAAAAAATTATCAGCGATTGTATAGCCGCCATTTGCCGTTTAGGTTGCACCAGTCAAAATTACCACTCCATGGAAAATAGACACCCCACAAACCGTTAAAATAAATTACCAATAAATTTAGAATTCAATAAAGCTTCCCCCAACATTCTATAATTCCTCTTAATCTTTTTCGTCCCTAATGAACCCTACGCTAGACGCCTCATCTTCCCCATTCTACCTAGCATCTTCTCTACTCTTCTGATGAGAAGTATTCAGCTTCGAAATGCCCTGGCATAAAGAGTCCCTTCTATCCACCAACTTTTGCTTGTATTCCATTATTCAATAAATAATCCATTCTATATCTACCAATATATAGTTTGTGACTTCATTTCATACTCTTGTTGTCCTATTATATATATGTATATATATATATGTGTATAGATTCACACACACACACATAGACACACACACAGACACACACACACACACACACACACACATATATATATATATATATATATATATATATATATATATATATATATATACCGCACTTTAGGATAATTGCGCCAAATCCCAGGGTGATTGCGCCAACTGAAAAAGTGCTCTTTATATGCGGGTTGCTAAAACGAACACTTTTAGCTAGTTAACGCAATTACTCAAAAGTACAATATATATATATATATATATATATATATATATATATATATATATATATATAAATATATATATATATAATTTGAGGTTAACATTTATTTTTCAAAGGTAAGGTAACCAGTGAAATATAACGAGGTTTATACAAGAATGCTCAATAATACAGAAGAAGAGCAAGTTATATTTTAAGTATGTCTTTACATAAGCAGTAATGTGTTGCTTCACAGTCATGAGCATGTTTCGGTCTACTAGTATTTACTAACTAGAGACCACTTCAGGCAACAGCTAGAGACCACTTCAGGCAACAACCCATATTTACAAGGCCTATTGTTAAATTCTCTTATAAATAGTTAGATATTGTTGTATTGTAAAAAGAATTGATTGTTCATTCATTAAAGAACGGAATATTAAAAATATCAGCAAAAAAGAATGAACAGTACAAATTTAAAATATATTCTAAGAAAATAGGCTAGGTAAAATAAATAGGTTTGTTGAGATTTGGCAAAAGTGTGTTTGGGATAACGTGTGTTAGCCACTTTAATTGGCCACGTTGAGAAACACACTTCTGACGTTATAGCAAAAGGGATATTCTCAATATAGCAGCTAGAGTTAGTCAGATCAAGACAGGAGTTGAGGCAGAACAGTTGAGTCTGCTAGTCAGTCAGAGAGAGAGAGAGAGAGAGAGAGAGAGTTGGAGTCAGAGACTTTTGGAAGCGAAGGAAATGAACATTAAACTATATAGATCCCAAATGTGAATTCCTGACGTCATCATCATTCGACCGGTCTAATGAAGTAAAGATCGCTATCAATATCTGTAACTGGTTGTCTTCGTGTCATCCCACCAGAAATTAAAAGGTAATGTGATAAACATCTTCTTATGGACATTGTGTAACCCTTCCAATAATATATATCTCTCCTCGCTTATATTATAAGAAATATAAGAACAGTACATCTATCATCTCTCTTTGCTTATATGTATGAAGCCACAAGAATCTCCAGAACTGTAATATGTATGAATATCTTCTCTCCCCCTCTCTCTCATCATCGTTATATTCGTGTATTATATTGGCCCAATATGAACTCAACGCCATCCTTTAAATGTGAACTCCTACTGCACAACATTACTATTACTATTTTTATATCAAGTCATTTTTAAATGAATAGTAATAAACGTAATTAAATATGTTGATGAATTACATTTGAATGAATTACATTTTAATGAATTACATTTGAATGAATTACATTTTAATGAGTGTTTAAGTGCAGTGTTGATTTTGTCGTAATACGATTATCCTCCCAATAATCGCTTCTATCTTTTTTTTTAAGGTAAGCGTTATTCCCACAAGTATTACTTCCATCTGTCCTGTTGTAACTGTCTTTCCAGCGACTACCTTTTCCTGATTTTACCTTTACATGTGGGTTAGTGTATTTTGTTTTCGTGACACGATACTATACAAGCAGGCATTACCTTCAACTTAATGGAAATATGCACTCAGGTTTTACTTTATGTATTTTGAAGCAAACATTATGTTATACTTTCTGCTCTAATGATACCATCGTTGCAGGTTTTACCTACTACTTTGTGTAGTAGTGTTGTAAATGCTCGTGATATTATCTTCTTGGCAACTTGTATTGTTAGTTGAAGATGATAACGTATTCTACACCTAACAAAAGTAATCATATATTGGATAGCATTCACATACAAAACGATATTACATATTTGTAAGTCAAGAAAATTCGATATCAGTTAAAAATATATATAAACATTATTTAATTGGAATTCATTATTAAGATGAGTATTGTTTTTTTTGTTTTTATTGCGGACTATTATCCTTATCTTTTATTAGTTGTTTCACGATGTTTCGGTTACTTATTCCTCTTCCCTTCGTCAGGTGGTAACCGCGACAGATAGGCACTCTGAATCTCCTGACTGCATAGTAGTAGTTGTCGTCTCACCACGTTTTGTCTAAGTAAGCCGCTGACCGGCTTTTGGTAGGATTGAAAACACTATCTTCAGACAATTCTCACGTGGAACCGCAGAGATTCAACGTCTCTATCAACTGCGCCACGGGGCCCGAAGGGCAATCAAGGGTAAATTAGTTGGTCTTATGAATTCATGTGTATTTATTATCTCGTCGCGATTATCACCTGACGAAAGCCAGAGAAATAGTTGGCCGAGACGTCGTGAAACAACTAAGAAAAGATGAGGATAATAGTCCGCAATAAATAAAAAATAAATTAAAGAAAATATATTCTTATTTTTTTAAATGTACGTAACATGCCATTTTATTTTAATCAGACCCAAATACATTTATATCTGTATGTATTCATTTGTTTTTAAATTTTAAAATACTCTTATGAATTAAACTGTTGATTGTGGTTGTATTGGTTGGCATGCAACATCGCCCAATCTAAACGCCTACAATGATTTTTCTTGTGCAGATAATTTAATTAAAAAGTATTCAGTCACCGCCCTCGATCTCTTGAAGAATTAAAACGAGGTATTTGTTATGAAATTGCGGTTATTCCACCCGAAATTATCAATCGAGTTTTTGAAAATTTCTGTGAACGTCTACAATCGTGTATTAGCAATGCCAGGAAACATTCGGTCGGTTATATATTTAGGACTGTACGAAGGAAATGGCAGTCTACGTACATTTCAAAATTATTTTTTATTATTATTCAGTTGCCGTTTAACTTTTTAGGCAACAAATGTGTCAAATATTTTTGGGACATCCTCCCCCCTCTCTCTCTATCTCCTCTCTCTCTCTCTCTCTCTCTTTCTCTTGCTATACATATATATATATATATATATATATATATATATATATATATATATAAAATGAGTGGAGCAACAAAAAAGTGCTATGGTGTTTTTTTTTTATTTATTAATTCATTTTTACTTTTTTAAATTTTTTATTATGTAGATTACTGTAATAATTTTTTAACTCGTTGAAATATTTGCACCGCGTTTCGGACGTCCTGCTAAGCATCCTCTTCAGAAAGTATTTAAAATGTAATCAAAACGTAAATTATTTAAAATGTATTTAAAATGTATTTAAAATGTATTTAAAATTATTTAAAATGTATTTAAAATGTATTTAAAATGTATTTAAAATTATTTAAAATTATTTAAAATGTATTTAAAATTATTTAAAATGTATTTAAAATGTATTTAAAATGTATTTAAAATTATTTAAAATGTATTTAAAATTATTTAAAATGTATTTAAAATTATTTAAAATGTATTTAAAATGTATTTAAAATTATTTAAAATGTATTTAAAATTATTTAAAATGTATTTAAAATGTATTTAAAATGTATTTAAAATTATTTAAAATGTATTTAAAATGTATTTAAAATGTATTTAAAATGTATTTAAAATTATTTAAAATGTATGTAAAATTATTTAAAATATATTTAAAATGTATTTAAAATTATTTAAAATGTATTTAAAATGTATTTAAAATTATTTAAAATTATTTAAAATGTATTTAAAATGTATTTAAAATTATTTAAAATTATTTAAAATGTATTTAAAATGTATTTAAAATGTATTTAAAATGTATTTAAAATTATTTAAAATGTATTTAAAATTATTTAAAATGTATTTAAAATGTATTTAAAATTATTTAAAATGTATTTAAAATGTATTTAAAATGTATTTAAAATGTATTTAAAATTATTTAAAATGTATTTAAAATTATTTAAAATGTATTTAAAATGTATTTAAAATGTATTTAAAATGTATTTAAAATTATTTAAAATGTATTTAAAATTATTTAAAATGTATTTAAAATGTATTTAAAATGTATTTAAAATGTATTTAAAATTATTTAAAATGTATTTAAAATTATTTAAAATGTATTTAAAATGTATTTAAAATGTATTTAAGATGTATTTAAAATTATTTAAAATGTATTTAAAATGTATTTAAAATGTATTTAAAATGTATAAACGCGATTTTGCTGACCATTTTGCTGACATGTTTGCAAGAGTCGGGAATATATCTAAATGTCTCTAAAAGTTTTCATGGGCGTGTTTCTCCCTCTACCCGTGTTTATTGGGAATCAGATTATGGTCATTGGGTGTTGTCCTTTGCTTTTCATCCTTCTTTTTTACGTTCCGCTTTTTCCCTCCTTTATTTATTTTTCTTCTTATTTGCGTGAAGGTGTGTGACGCATTAGAACTTGGTCAAAAAAGTGTGTTTGTGTGTGTTCGTATGACAGGGAGAGTTTGTGAGTGTGTGCATTTGTGTGTTACTTTGTACTGGTATGTAGAATGTCTTATAGTTTTAGTAAACCTAGTCTAAAAAAATTTATTTGGTAGTGATGTTTTCATTCAATTTTCATTTTTAGATTTTAATTTTTTTCTATTGTGATTTCCTTTTAGTTTTAGTAGGTTAGGGTTTCAAAACATTGTTTTTTTAAATAAATGGGCGAAATTTATCGATAAAAATAAAGCGTTTTTAGTGTTCTCAATTTATTGTCTCCCCACGGGGGCAGGGCAGATACAGAGGCGGTTTTCCATGTGGAGAAGATCCCGCTCTCCAAAAAGGGGCATTATGGATAGGCACAAGAATAAAAATGAGAATTGTCTCAGTCACGAAGGATTTATCCTCCGCTAACCGTGAGTAGGAGAGGCCGTCCAGCATCAGAACAGATACTACACCCTGATCCTATGTATTTCTTAGTGTTTTTTTGGTCTCGTAGTAAAGTAAGGTTTGTATTGCTCAATGTCTTACATTAGAGATAGGAGTAATGTTGTGTCTGTGTGTGTGTGTGATTATAGGTGTGTGTGTGACTATATGTGTCGGTTCTGATTTTTGTGTGAAGTTATGTTCATGTATATGTACGTGTGTGCGAGTGTATCTTGCATTTCATTTGTTTGTGTGTTGATATTAAGCCTGTTCAATTCGAGAGTGAATCTTGTGATTAATTTTTTTTTCCTGTATAAGTAGCAGTAATTGTCTGTTTAGAAGAGTGTTATCATTTTGAAGTTATTTCCACTGCATGTATGTATGTGTTTGAAACATAGAGGTGTCTGTTATCTGCAATTTTAATGTTGTTCATTTGTAAAGCCACTCTATTGATGAGGTTTTTGGTGGCGCTATGCACGATTTGTCGCATGTTGTGCATCTTAGTGAATGCACTACATTTCTTGAGGTGCAGTGTGGGTCTTTTTTTATTCTGAATGTTTGTGTTTGGTTTTGGAATATGTATAGGTTTCCTTCTATTATTTTGTCACAAACTCCACATCGCTGTTTGCTGCATTTTTAACCCCTTTAGTTATGTGTTGATTGAGCATTGAGCATAGAGAAGGTAAGTTTTTGCGTTGGCTTTTTATTGTTTTTGTTGTCTTAAGCACGTTGTGTAATAAATCGTTCTGATTTAGAAGGATGAGGGTTTTGTTATTTCTGTAAATAGTTCTGGGTTGTTTCTATTGTGTGTAGAGACGTATGTTATAATTTGTTTGTTGATGTGTTTTCATTGGGATTCTTATTTGGTCTACTAGAATTATTTCTGCTATTTCAATGCATTTACGTATTAGTAGTGGCAGATATACTTTTTTCCGCAGGGTTATTTGCAGTTCATTTAGTCGGGTTGCACGGAGCAGTTTATCTGTAACTATGGTACAGACTTTGCGCACCAAGGAGTTTGTATGGATTTTAGACAGTTTTGGTGGCGGTGGCTTTTGAAGTGGAGGTATTATGGGATTATGTGGAGTTTGTCGTAGATGTCTGTGATTATGGTGTTGTTTTAATTTTTATTAGAATGTCTAGAACAGGTAGTTTTGTAGGGCATTTGTTCTAGGGTGAAGTTCATTTTGGAGTGTAGATTTTGGCGTATTGTTTGGAGCTCTCTGATGTCCCCATGTAGCTTTCCAGATGTAATAGCAATCGTCCAGCTATATCTTTCAAGCTTTTTTAAATACTATTTTGGTATTGTGTCAATACTTGCTCTATTCTTTCATAAAGAATCTCTTCCAGGAAATTTAATTTAGTGGTGCCGTATTCTGCTGCCATTTTCGTACCTATTGCAGTGTCTAGTATTTGGTAGTAATTGTCCCTAAAAAAAATGAAAAATTAAGAATGAAAATATGAATTAATAAAATTATTGCAAAAAATATAACTATACTTGGTGACAACACACACTAAAATATACAGTTTTCGCTGGTTGGAATCTCTTAGCCCATTTCATATATATATATATATATATATATATATATATATATATATATATATATATATATATATATATATGCAATGAGGTCAAACATGACTTTATCAAGATGGCGTCATGTAGACGGCATTCATATATATATATATATATATATATATATATATATATATATATATATAGTGGCAGACTTCCCGGCGTTGCCCATGATGGAATCTTTCATGTTTTGCCCCATGAATGGTGTCTACATGACGCCGTCTTCATAAAGTCATGTATGACCTCATTGCATATATATATATATATATATATATATATATATATATATGTGTGTGTGTGTGTGTGTGTGTGTGTGTATCTGTGTCTGTGTCTGTGTGTCTATGTCTGTTTATGTATGTATTTATATACACAATGATATGGCGTCATCTATAACATCACTGTGAACAAAGAAAAAACAAACAAGAATACAGATTTTTGTATGTGTGTATATATATACACACACACATACATACGCACACACGCATATATATAGGTATATATATATATATATATATATATATATATATATATATGTATGTATGTATAGACAGAGAGAAAGAGATTGTAAGATAAATACGCACGTATCTGCATACATACATATACATATATATATATATATAGAGAGAGAGAGAGAGAGAGAGAGCGAGAGAGAGAGAGAGCGAGAGCGAGAGAGAGAAAAAGAGAGGAGGGTGAGACGGAGATATAAATAAGGAAAGTTTAGAAAATATATATTTCTCACTGGCAATCGTTTCAGGCCATAAAAACAATTCTTTCGGATGGAAATCTTTTACTATTCAATTAAACCTCGAAAAGCGTTTACGACTTCATATAATGAATTTTTTTTTAATCTGTCATGCGATAACATTATTTGGAGAAATATGAAAACACATACATTAAGCAATACAAGTGTGCCCTTTTCTTTATTGCAATCAGTTTGAAAATGTCAAGAGCAATTTATCATTTTTAAAAGTGCGAGGAAAACCAATTATTACTTTATAAAAAACATTCTCCCAGCAGATCAATTATAGCAGGTGCTTAATTAAAATATTCAACACATTACCTTCCGTTGTCATTTTGGAAAATTCCCAGAGACTAATAAAAGTGAAATAAAGATTCATTTCGACTATTTTTTTTAAAGAAAAAAGAAAACTTACATGGGAAATACTGTCTTCTCGTATACTTAAATACTATGCTCCATTAATAAGGGGCTGTATTGGTTATCACTGTATTATCAGTGCTACAATTCTGACGGTTAAAATATATACAATAGAGAATCGTATAACTTCGACTGATGTTATAATAAGCTTTCCAGTTTTTTTTTAAACTTTACGCCGATAACCGTGAATTACAGGTTTGGAGATCTAGTAAAATGCGAAAAAAAAAAAAAAAAAAAAAAAAGAAGGTCCCAAACGTCAATATAGAGGGTGAAACGAAAAATTTCGCGCCTAAAAAACACGTCATGCTTCCATTTCAGTTTGATAAAAACCGGCTTTCTTTTGTGTGTGTGTGTGTGTGTGTGTGTGTGTGTGTGTGTGTGTGTGTTACAAACGATCTAGTTATTTACAAGTTGTGTACAAATCCCAAGAGCGATAGAAGCCTTCTATCATGTCTGAAAGGGTGCCCCATGTTTAACGAGGGTGATTGGAGATGTTCCTGTGTACAACACAAGCTCTCTACCGATGCAAGTTATGGAAACCGTACTATTGCCCGCGTCCTCAAAATGCAAATCCAGACAGTTCAACTTTTAAGGGCACAACTCAATGAAATTCCCGGTCACGGTCACAGTTTTGATGCAGTTTGAAGTGAGTGCCACATCATGCCACTTCACATCTTCAAAGCTTGCTGGAAACTCAACACATATTGTACCTGGATGTGCAGAAGAGTGTGATGATCCTCTACTGCAACCATGTGGCCGCTGGCAGATCCTGGGCATGGCAACAGAACCCGGCGCTGGTCCACAAGTTCAAAGAGACCAATTTTCCCTTCAACGCTTTCTGGGACATTTCTTGAGTATAGTCGTTTCGTCACTGGCCGTATTGGTTATCTGTTTTGTCACCAAAGGTCCCCCATCCATTTAGAAGCACTCGTCAATGGAAAAGTGTGACTACACACCACTAAAAATCGTCTTCTTATAAAAAAAAATATTCGGTTAAATATTCCAATAGAATATATAGGCAAATATACATACATAGCTGAATACCTTATGTTTCTTTCTGATTCTGGATGGCTAGAGTTCTGTTTTTATTGTTATTTTTTTACAATTATCTTTACTTTAAAGTTATTAAGTTTAGTTTGCGGGCCCTATATACCTACCACCACGACCGTCGTGAATTCCCCGATATTCCCAGTGATCTCTTTATTGTGTTACTAACCATCGCTTTTTATTGAGCCTCGTTTTGCTTGCCTGCTGTTTGCTTCTTAATCTTTCTTTTTGTTTCTTTATTTGAAGACAGAAAATTCTCCCTCCTTTCTAAGCAATTTCACATCTAGCTTTCTTTTTTTTAAGTTTTAATATTTCCTTATCAAAGCACATCCCTAGAATTATAATTTAACTACAAGCATATATTGTCATTGATTTTTCAACACCTATGTTTCACTTACAACTAATCTCCTTTTCATACGATAATATTTCAGCTTCTTTCGTTCTGGGAATTTAAATTATGTCCCTCCTTTTTTCGTTGTATTTATTCGTGAGAATTTTATCAGTAAAGTAACTGTAAGGTTAATATTACCACACCCAGTAAGCACCATTCTCAATGAATTTTGTACGTAATTTCATGACGTATCTCTGCTTCTGACGTAAACCTATAACAGGAATTACTTTCTTAAAGTCTCACAGTGCCAATATCTGAATCAGAGAGATGACACTTTCAGTTCATGAATGCATAAGTTTAGTCATCATAAAAATATCCATTCCAGCAGAATAAAAGAAGACATTACTTATCAGTTGTCAACTGTAGTCTTACATTCTTTACATCACAAGGAAAAAACACCGCTGTATCAAAAGGTCCCTGAACAATTACGAAGAATTTTAAAACATAGACAAATTATCAACTAATGGACACGGTATTCAAACTTCGCCAGAAGAATGCTAACGTTAGCATAACTTTCTGTGAAAGTTTTTTACAGAATATCTTATTGGGAAGGAACAATACAGGTTTCTTTATGAGAAAGAACAAAGAAACACATTAAAGTTTTGTTTAGAACTGTCAATAAAATGTTTTTACAGAATCGATTTATATGTAAGTTGTTCCAAAAGATAATATCGTAAAAATAAACACGGCATCAGTTAAATAGAAGTGCTAGTAGTAAAAGAATACAGATTTAAATAGTCTTTTCTCTTGAAACATAGAAATTTACCAAATACAAACCATTAAATTGAAACTGCCTAAACAAGAAAATGTTTACTGCACTCTACATGAGGTGGCTTACAGATATCAATTTCATCCTTTTCCTCCGTATAATAACACTAATCGAAGGGATAAGTGTGAATGACAGCTTTTTTTAATTCTTAATTACAAAAACAAGGTACAGTACAACATGGACGTAAATAACTATCAAGGATTATTTCTTCAGAAAGACTGTCATGGTAGTCGAATAATGAGATGAATCTTCACATTATATATAAATTTCTGCATGTTAATACAATCGAAGAAACAGTAGACCGGAAAATGAAATTTAGAAATTCGGATGTAGAAATTATTAGAGTAAAAAACTTAATGTCAGTTAGGGATCTTTTCAGTGAACGAGTGGGATTTAACTGCATGCCGCGTCGGTCAGGGATATTCACATCAGTGAGGCACAAGTTCTACTAGTTCAACAGATAACATTCAATTAAAATACTTGTAAAACGGGCACAGGGATGTAACATTGTGCGATAGGGCAGGAGTTAGGCTTTGATTGATAGGTCGGGGCTTATTAAGTTTAAATCTATTTTTTCTTGATTCTGTCTAAAGGTGAAAGAGTAGTAGCAGATGCGCCAGCTCAGATGTGGCAGCAATACTCTATGTATGGATGAATGGTGGCTTTGAAGAGATACAAAATGCTGTCAGGGGTGCGTAAATTTATTGCACAATAGAGGAAACTTTGGCAATGTTTTCAATATATTTGCCCTTATTAATGTTGCAGGTGAATGTTAAGCCTAGGTGTTTGAAAGATGAGCCTTAAAGTAACTTAGAAGTCATGGAAATCTTTGTTTAAGAAAGATGATTTTAATTGTTTTTTTTTGTTTTTTGGGTTTTTTTACACAGTGGTCACCACTTATCAAGGCCCGGAAGCAACTCAGGGATAAGTGTTATTGCAAGTACATTACGTTAGTGTGGAGATTTGATGAAGTGTTTACTTAAGGGGGCGGTTCATTAGGAATTTGTTAACGTTGGACTTGAACCCATCCAAATTGTAGTCAGGTGGGAAGCAGGCAGACGGAACAGAGTTCCACAGGCGTGCAGTTCTAAGAAAGAAGCTTTGTTAAAAGACAAGAAACTTACTCCTAGCGTCGTTAAATGTAATAGTCCATTTAAGTTTTCCGCTATTGTTTTAGACATGTGTACATTCCTTTTTCACTCGTTTCTGTTATAAAGCGTGGCGCTATCAGAAACTATGTTCATCTCTGAAACATTTTTATTTGTGTGGTCGTTTATAAATATCCGGAATAACAAATGTCACATGATCAAATCCTTCAGCATACTCGCATTCATGTCATGCTCTTTGGACGTACAACCATCAAGGACAATGCTCTTCACAGATGATGAGTGATGATGGCAAATAGATAATTTAGGTATTTCAGAACTTTTTGTATTTTTATTGAAAGCATTTTTCTTAGTAATACCAATATATAAATCCCGGAATGGTATGTTGCTTTTTATACATATATAAAAATAGGTTCTCACTTTTTTAATGAAATTGTTTTTACCAGGGTTATACATATATTTCTCACATTTTTAGAGTTACGAAGCTTGATTGTAGACCTCATAATGATATGTTAAAACTTGACAAAGTAAATAATTTAACACCTTAATCATATATATATATATATATATATATATATATATATATATATATATATATATATATATGATCATTGCTACGTCTTGTCAGTGAGTGCAACTCTGTCGGACACTTAAAGTCCATAAGCCCAAAATGACTTCCACATGTCCCTTTTTAATAGACAAATGTTTGAGGGAGTATCTGTACACAGATGATGTTACAGAGTCTTACCTTTGTACGACAGCTAAGTCTCTCTCTCTCGGTTAAAAATATTGAGATCCAGCAACAAGGAAGAGCAATATAGCCAGCAACAAGTTAAACTTCAGTCCAGCTTAATGCGGGCACTGGTCTCCCGCTTTATGTTTTTTTTTTTAATCAGAGATTTGCTTCTCCAAGATAGGTTGCCACGGCTTACGGGAGCCGTCTCCACCCCAACACACACATACATGCACACAAACACACACGGTGATAGTTAGCCGTTGACCCCGAAAATGGTTAATTCGCCCTTTGGAAGGTCTTGTTTTAAATCCTTCAGGGAGACTAGCCACCCTCCTCACCAAACAAGTCTGGTGGGGGAACAAGTTTAGTCGCCGGTGACCCGACCATGAGGCAGGTTGTACTGGGTTGCATGTTACCAGTAGCATATAACATGACCTGATATATATATATATATATATATATATATACTAATGTAGGTAAATCTTTTAAATGTAGGTAGATTTTTTTAAGCTGTTGACACACATGTTTTAAAAATCTAGCAAAAATTAATTTTCCTGAAATTTTTCAATATTTGAAAATAAATTATGCCGGCTGATAAAATTTTAAAACTTTTTTTTAAAGCTAGAAAGATAAAATTTAAAAATACTTATATATATATATATATATATATATATATATATATATATATATATATATATATATATATATATATGAAACTAAACTAAAAAAAGAAGAAACGCGCGTTCACTCGTTGTCTTTTCATTTCTGGTTTGTATTACTGTACACATAGATTCGAAAAAGTTGTCAAAAAACAAATATATAACAAATAAATGTTATCAAAGGCAAGATAAGTTACTTTTCTACCAAACTGGATATATTTTTCGTGTTTTTATTCAATGTAACATATTTATTCAGCTCGAAAAACGGGTTTGTATTTCTGTACACATAGATTCGAAAAAGTTGTCAAAAAACAAATATATAACAAATAAATGTTATCAAAGGCAAGATAAGTTACTTTCCTACCATATTGGATATATTCTTCGTGTTTTTATTCAATGTAACATGTTTATTCAGCTCGAAAACCATACCGTGTTTACCGATGTATTGGAAAATTCAAGATGGCGCCTCACTCCCTCTTTAACACGGTAAGTATGGGAAAAGGTGTTATAAATAAAAAACTAGAAAGAATACTATTAAAAACCCGTCGAATATATGTCAAGCTATGTCACGGTAACATATATTGAGCGAGTTTTTAACAGTATTTTATCCAGTTTTTTATTTATAACACCTTTTCCCAAACTTACCGTGTTAAAGAGGGAGTCAGACGCCATCTTGAATTTTCCAATACATCGGTAAACACTGTATGGTTTTCGAGCTGAATAAACATGTTACATTGAATAAAAATACGAAAAATATATCCAGTTTGGTAGAAAAGTAACTTATCTTGCCTTTGATAACATTTATTTGTTACATATTTGTTTTTCGACAACTTTTTCGAATCTATGTGTACACTAATACAAACCCAAACATTCATTTTGATTTTAAAAAAAATTCATTTTGATTAAAAAAAATAGTTTAATTTTAATATTTGTTTATTGTATTAACTCATATCAAATGTTTTGCTTGTGTTCTGCTTCAAATATTCATAATCTTACATGCATAATTTTCATTTAATTATATTAAATAAACTTCAAGTTTACTACAAATCAAATCGTGTTCCTTCACTTTTTTAAAATGTAATTTATATGTAATTAAAGAACTAAAGAACGCATTCTAATCTTTAAAATCTATAATACAACGAAATATTCAATTGCTTATAATACTTAAACAAACAACTTGTGTTTTTTTAATTATTTTTTTATTATTAATATTAGATGAGTTTCAGTATAAATCATCGTGTTCTTTCTTTATTTCTTTATTTTAATCCAATTTTGAAGTTTTGTAACACTGTCTGTAAAAATTACTGTTCATTATTGACAGTCTAAGAGTTCCACATATCTTGCTTGTTGGGACCTCGGCGATGACGTCATTTTTTCAGCTGGCCGGCCATCTTTATAACGAAGGCCACGCCACCATCCCCCCACCAAAAGGGGAAGCCTGGCATTTTCTCACCCGAAAGGGGGGAGCTTGGCAGTTTCTCCCCCAAAGGAGGGAGCCGGTGTCCCCCCCCAAGGGTGGGGGGGGCGAAGAGGCCAGGAGGAGGTGACTTTTTTCTTGGGGGGGGGGGGGGAGAAGCCTCCAGGCACCCTCCTCCCTGAAGGTGGGGTTGGGGATTATATCTCCCTGAAGGGGGGAGGCCGGCACCAAGCATGTAAATCCAGAGGGGTGACTTTTTTTGTTACCCCTCGGAGTGGGAAGGGGGCCGATCACCCAGGCAACGCCGGGTAACCCCTGCTAGTATATATATATATATATATATATATATATATATATATATATATATATATATATATATATATCAGACAAGTATTGTCGAATAGCCCGGAGAGTTTTTGCTTGATGAGCTTTTTGTGATTTTTTCCAATTTTTCGAATTGTTCTTCTTAATTCTCGATCGAATCTGAGCTAGAAAGTTTCAGAGACCCCTTCATCCATCTGTTTTTACAGTAATCAAAAACTGCTGAAACTCAGTCGAGGTACTTTCAAAAAACACCCAAAAGAAAAAGCAGACAAACGAAGACGACTATGGAACTTTCTTGCATAGATTCAACCGAGAAATAAGAACCATAATTACAAAAAGTTGGAAAATTACAAACAAAGCTTATTTAGCGAAAACAATCCATTCTGTTCAACAATACTCGTCTGAATAAAAACATGCTGCCTAAATACGATATCATCAGTATCAAATAATCCTTATACACTGTAAAATTTACTTTACGTATGTAAACCAAAACGGTTAGATGTAACATATGAGAAATATTTGCTTTTATTTCAGATCATTTAAAACCATAGCAACACGTTTTAGTCTTCCCGCCACCAATGCTAGCGGTTTGGGGGAAATATCAGATATTTTTGCAATTCATATGCAAAACTGGGAAAACGAATGACTATGATTAAAACATTTTAAGCCTGTGAAAAAGTGCCAAGAAAGGCATTGGTTGATTTACTACATAATTCACTTGATTACCTTGCCAGGGAGACTTCATTTGTAAAATTCTAATCAATAGTCGCTAAGATTTGACATTTATATAATGGCTAAAAAAGGTTGTATCTCACTCTCTTTCTCTCTCTCTCTCTCTCTCTCTCTCTCTCTCTCTCTCCCTATATATATATATATATATATATATATATATATATATATATATATACATATATATATATATATATATATATATATATATATAATTCTAATACTATTCCATGGTTCAAATTTTATTACTATTGATATAGTACTATAGTTTATAAACCAATGAAATATGCCCAAATTTGCCTACACTTGTATATAAAGTATCATTGCAGGCTAGCTTCAGTTTTACTGCGTCGGTTTTCTTTCCTCTGACTTTACCAGGCCACTAATATGTATAAAAATATATGGGTTACTTTCGTAACAAGTTGGATATTTGGTGTATCTAAAGTAGTATGTGACTAATGTTTCTATGGGGCGATGTGTTTCTACTGGGCAAGGTAGAATATATACAGCTTATATGTATATATATATATATATATATATATATATATATACATACATGGTGTTCACAAAGTCTGGCTACATTATGCAGCAAGACTTTGTGGGCACCGTGTAGATTATGTAGCCAGACTTTGTGGGCACCGTGTAGATTATGTTTTTTTGTTTTTTTTTTTAGGGGGGGGTATTACATTTTCACCCCATACAAGGCACACTGCCACTTTGGTGTAGGGGGCTACTAACAGGGGCAACAACTACTAGGTACTATGTAGGGATTTGGGCAGCAAGATGTTGGTTCACGTTGTACTTGAACTTCTGCACGTCAGTACAGTTGGAGAAGCAGGGACCTGGAATGGAATTCCAAAGTCTTACCAGACTTTGTGGGCACCGTGTAGATTATGTAGACAGACTTTGTGGGCTCCGTGTAGATTATGAAACCAGACTTTGTAGATTATGTAACCAGACTTTGTAGATTATGTAGCCAGACTTTGTAGATTATGTAGCCAGAATTTGTGGGCACCGTCTAGATTATGTAGACAGACTTTGTGGGCACCGTCTAGATTATGTAGACAGACTTTGTGGGCACCGTCTAGATTATATAGACAGACTTTGTGGGCACCATCTAGATTATGCAACCAGACTTTGTGGGCACCGTGTAGATTATGTGGCCAGAATTTGTGGGCACCGTGTAGATTATCCAGCCAGACTTTGTGGACATATATATATATATATATATATATATATATATATATATATATATATATATTAGTGATGGGACGATTCCAATATATTTCCCGATTCCGTGCTAAATTCCTGATTCCGATTCCAATTCTTTATAAATCTCTAATTATTTAACTATTAGATTGTTATTTTCCCCGGTGTTCATACAAACACCTGTTTACTATATAGATATTTTCCTAAACGTCAAAATACACTTGTGGAAGATGATCTATCGATTTTAGCTTAACTTGTATTTTAAAATCAATAAATATTTACTAATTTATAAATATTACCAGCAATTGGAAATTTTACGAAAACAAAATTAAATGAAAAAGACAATTGAAAGAGTCGATTTGGCATCGGAAAATAGGCAGCAGTATTTTTTTTTTTACATTGTGATCACCACTTATCAAGGCCCGGAAGCCACTCGGGTATAAGGGTTATTACGTGAACAGTAATCAATGGGATAGTATCGTAGTAATCGTTGGTATTGGAGATTTGATAAAGTGTTTTATGAAGGGGGCAGTTCATCAGGAATTCGTTTATGTTGGGCTTGAAGACATCCAAGTTGTAGTCAGGTGGGAAACAGGCAAACGGAACAAAGTTCCACAGGCGTGCACTTCTAAGAAAGAAGCTTTGTTCATGGAATCTACGTTTTGATTTAGGCACAGATAAAGAGTGGGGGAAATTATTTACAGTAGTTTCAGCTAGACGGGTGTTTATCTTGAGAGATTGGCGAGGGGTGCCAGAGATTGGAGCTCAGACGAGGCATTGTCATGGAAATAACGATAAAACAACGACAGGCTCGCAACGTCTCTTCTGTGGGAGAGAGGTTGTAGGGAAGATAAAAGGGCATCCCCCACTAAGCTACGAAGCCTATTTTGTACCCTGTTAAGGCAGGATAGGTTGTTTTTAGCAGTTCCTGCCAGATGTGGCAGCAGTACTCCATCATTAGACGTACTTCGTTTTTATATAGATAGAGAATTGCATCAGTAGTGAGAGTGGTAGACGGATCCCACCATTTTTCCAGCGACCTGGGCAACAGACTTGATGTACGTGTTCCATTTCAGATCAGGAGTATAGATCAAACCCATAAGCTTGTCAAAACATGGAGTCTCCCCAAGACGAGAGCCATCCATTTCAATTGATGGTAGATGGGGATCAGAGCGTTGATTATGTAAAGATAGGAGCTCGGTTTTAAATGCATTAAAAGTAACAAGACACCTCTTCCACCACTGTACCACCCGCTCAAGATCAGAGGAGAGAGAACCAGAGAAAACTTTGTCATTTACGGCCTTTGATGTGTTGCATAGATGGTCGTGTCATCAACATAGATATCAACGAATGATTTAAGTATGTGTTTTGGGAGATCATTGATGTAGATCAGGAAGAGAGTTTGGTCCAGGATGGATCCTTGAGGGACTTCAGCATTAATACTGTGGGCCTCTGATTGCTGCCCATCAACCACTACTCTTATGAGCGTATTAGTATTTCCGAATCCGATTCCGATTCCGATACCCCAAATGTTCCGAGTTTTACGATTTCCGATTCCGATTAATCGTCCCAACACTAATATATATATATATGTATATATATATATATATATATATATATATATTTATATGTGTGTGTGAGTTGATTTGTGAAAAAATGTATCGTTTTTTCCATTGTTTTTCTTTACCTGTATATTTGATGTTTGTTTAGCTATATAGATATATAGATAAATAAAGTAAAGTAGATTCTCAATGTCGTTCTAAACACTTTTTCACACACGAGGATATTCTTTATCTCTACAAATCTACTATCAGACCATATATGGAGTATTGCTGTCATATTTGGGCTGGTTAATATTTGCCCCATTTTAAGGCTCTTAATAAGGTTTCAGAAACTTTACAACAATTCGATTGGCCCCGTCTCTAGTTTATTCCTTGGAATCTTTCTCTCTCTCTCTCTCTCTCTCTCACACACACACACAAACGCGCGCGCGCACACACACACACACACCCACAAACTAGTATTGCTAGTCTCAGTCTTTTTTTATAAACACTATAATGGCATGCATTCTTCAGGGTTGTATGATCTATTCCCTGCTTCTTTTGTCCCAGCTCGTATGACTCGTTAGTCTAGTAGTCTTTATCTAATCACTGTTTTTATATCTCATTTTAATACAGCGTATTATTCCAGTAAATTCTTCCTAAAAACTGTAAGGTTGTATAACTCTCTGCTGGCCGTTTTCCTCCTTCTTTTATCTTAGGTAGATTCAATTGTAAGATCAATAGACATCTCATGTCTTCGCGATGATCATTTTTCGTTCCCGCTAGCTGCTTATGGTAAGCAGCCCCACACTATTTCTAGGGCGAATTTCATAAAAATATATAAAACGTTGCTAGATTACAAAGTCCAAAGTCTATCTTACTATTTCTTTCATCAAAAAGTTCATAGGAGAATAACTGATATTTTTATACTAATAGTGAATGTTTTCTCACATGACTTACGGAAAAACACAAAGTTTTCAAAGAAAGAATAGAGATCAAACAGATAGAATCCTTTTTTAAAAAAAAGAAACACAAACAGCTCACACAAAACAAAAGACACAAGCAAACATTTCTCTTTGTTGAAGTTTTTGAGATCGCGTTCTTTGGTGAGTCGCCATCTTGTCTTACAAAAGAAAAACTACCGAAATATGACTATAATGCCAAATAAAATTGTATAAAATTAATTTTGGTCATAGGTAATTAGAATGTTTTGTTTTGAGTTATTAGATTGGTTTATATAAATTGCCTAAGTTAATTTATAAACAGTAATTATTATAGAAAGTGTGGAAATAAAAGTAAAAACAGGAGGAGACCTTTTTCAATTTATATTTGGATTCATGTATATGTACGTCGACTTTTGTTTATCAAATTTTACAAAAACTTAACTAGAAATCAGTGCATAGATGTAAATAGAAATCAGTGCACAGATGTAAATAGAAATCAGTACATACATAAATGGAAATCAGTACATACATTTAAATAGGACTCAGTACTTATATGTAAATAAAAATCAGTACATTAACGTAAATAGAAATCAGTGCATACATGTAAATAGAAATAAGTACATACATGTAAAAAGAAATCAGTGCATATATGTAAATAGAAATCAGTACATATATGTAAATATAAATCAGTACATACATGTAAATAGAAATCTATGCATACATGTAAATAGAAATCAGTACATACATGGAAATAGAAATCAGTGCATATATGTAAATAGAAATCAGTACATATATGTAAATATAAATCAGTACATACATGTAAATAGAAATCTATGCATACATGTAAATATAAATCAGTACATACATGTAAATAGAAATCTATACATACATGTAAATAGAAATCAGTACATACATGTAAATAGAAATCAGTACATACATGTAAATAGAAATCAGTACATACATCTAAATAGAAATAAGTACATACATGTAAATAGAAATCAGTGCATACATGTAAATAGATATCTGTGCATACATGTAAATAGAAAAACGTTCATACATGTAAATAGAAATCAGTGCATATATGCAAATAGAAATCAGTACATACATGTAAATAGAAATCAGTACATACATGTAAACAGAAATCAGTAACTACATGTAAATAGAAATCAGAACATACATGTAAATAGGATCTGTACGTATATGTAAATAGAAATCAGTACATATATTTAAATAGAAATAAATCCATACATGTGAATAGAAATCAGTACATATGTGTAAATACATATCAGTGCATTTATGTAAATAGAAATCAGTACATATATGTGAATAGAATTCAGTACATATATGTAACTAGAAATCAGTGAGTAAATGTAAATAGAATTCCGTACATATATGTAAATAGAAATCAGTACATACATGTAAATAGAATTCAGTACATACATATAAATAGAAATCAGTACATATATGTAAATAGAAATCAGTACATACATGTAAATACAAATCAGTGGGTAAATGTAAATAGAAATCAGTACATACATGTAAATAAAAATCAGTACATACATGTAAATAGAAATCAGTACATACATATAAATAGAAATCAGAACATATATGTAAATAGAAATCAGTACATACATGTAAATACAAATCAGTACATATATGTAAATAGAAATCAGTACATACATGTAAATAGAAATCAGTACATACATGTAAATAGAAACAGGTGCATACATGTAAATAGAAATCAGTGCATACATGTAAATAGAAATCAGTGCATATATGTAAATAGAAATCAGTACATATATGTAAATAGAAATCAGTGCATAAATGTAAATAGAAATCAGTGCATATATGTAAATAGAAATCAGTGCATAAATGTAAATAGAAATCAGTACATATATGTAAATAGAAATCAGTGCATAAATGTAAATAGAAATCAGTACATATATGTAAATAGAAACAAGTGCATACATGTAAATAGAATTCAGTACATATATGTAAATACAAATCAGTGCATACATGTAAATAGAAATCAGTACATACATGTAAATTGAAATCAGTACATATATGTAAATAGAAATCAGTACATACATGTAAATAGAAATCAGTGCATACATGTAAATAGAAATCAGTGCATACATGTAAATAGAAATCAGTGAATATGTGTAAATATAAATCAGTGCATACATGTAAATAGAAATCAGTACATATATGTAAATAGAATTCAGTACAGATATGTAAATAGTAATCAGTGCATATATGTGAATAGAATTCAGTACATATATGTAAATAGAAATCAGTGAATACATGTAAATAGGATTCAGTACATATATTTAAATACTAATAAGTGCATCTATGTAAATAGAAATCAGTACATACATGTAAATAGAAATCAGTACATTAACGTAAATAGAAATAAGTACATACATGTAAATAGAAATAAGTACATACATGTAAATAAATATCAGTACATACATGTAAATAGAAATCAGTGCATATATGTTAATAGAAATCAGTGCATACATGTAAATAGAAATAAGTACATATATGTAAATTCAAATCAGTACATACATGTAAACAGAATAAAGTATATCCATGTAAACAGAAATCAGTATATATATGTAAATAGAAATCAGTACATATATGTAAATAGAAATCAGTGCATATAAGTAAATAGAAATCAGTACATATATGTAAATAGAAATCAGTACATACATGTAAATAGAAATAGGTACATACATGTAAATAAAAATCAGTACATACATGTAAATAGAAATCAGTACATATATGTAAATAGAAATCAGTGTATGTAAGTAAATAGAAATCAGTACATATATGTAAATAGAAATCAGTGCATATATGTAAATAGAAATCAGTACATACATGTAAATAGAAATAAGTACGTACATGTAAATAGAAATAAGTACATACATGTAAATAGAAATAAGTACGTACATGTAAATAAAAATCAGTACATACATGTAAATAGAAATCAGTACATATATGTAAATAGAAATCAGTACATACATGTAAATACAAATCAGTGCATACATGTAAATACAAATCAGTGCATAAATGTTAATAAATCAGTAAATACATGTAAATAGAATCAGTGCACACATGTAAATAGAATTTAGTACATACTTGTGAATAGAAATCAGTACATACCTGTAAATAGAAATCAGTGCATATATGTAAATTGAAATCAGTACATATTTGTAAATAGAAATCAGTACATACCTGTAAATTGAAATCAGTACATATATGTAAATAGAAATCAGTACATACATGTAAATAGAAATCAGTGCATACATGTTAATAGAAATAAGTGCATACATGTAAATAGAAATCAGTACATATATGTAAATAGAAATAAGTGCATACATGTAAATAGAAATCAGTACATATATGTAAATAGAAATCAGTACATATATGTAAATTAGAAATCAGTACATATATGTAAATAGAAATCTGGGCATACATGTAAATAGAAATAAGTACATACATGCTTTGTTGTTGTTTTTGTTGTTGTTGTTTTCTTATCTGTTTGTCCAAGCTGGAGATCTACCGGATCCTAAACATTCATCTGCTTTCCCAGATAGTCCAACTGAGAGATTTTTAAGCATTCTTTTCATCGTATTAATTGCCCAGTCTATATTTCTCTTAAACTGGGTTCATCGAGTATATTTGTTTATTGGTTGGTTTTGAAAAAAAAATTCATAAGTTCAGTTGCTGTTATAATAACTGGAGTTATGGAAACTTTCCTAAGATTCCAGTTTCTTTTCATGTTATACAAGACCTTGCTATTTCCTTATCATTTTACCTTTAGCTGTGTTTAACCCAGCATCATTCGAGATAGTAACTTCTACTAAGGTTTTTTTCTTTCTCCTTTTTGTCCCATATCATTTTGTCAGGTTTTTTGCCCCTTTTTTCAAGGTAGGAAGCTCTAGGAAATGGATAGGCGTAGTGGAGGATTTATAACTCATTAACTGTATTGTTCTAGTATATGTTCACTGGATTTGCTGCTGCATTCCACTTTCAACTTTTTACAGATTGTTCAGTGGAGATATTTACACAGTCCATTGTGTTGGGTTGTATAATAACCATCCTCAGCAGAACTTTACAGTGCTTCTTGGCCCCCAGTCTTTCTGCTTTTAATGCTGCGATACAGCCCGACTATCCTAGAGACAGAGAAAACAACACTATTTTGTGAGGCCTGCTTGCATACCCATAAAAAGACCAATGTTATTGAGGTCCCCACACAACCTCGCTCTTGGTACTCGCTCTACTTAATAACTTCTAAGAGAAGCTCAATATTGTCACTGGGTTCCTTTAGATGGAGAGCGTTTGCAATGGGAATGCTGAGATATTTATTCTCGTTGTGCAGAAGAGCAGTCTTTAGACTTCGCTTGGAAGAGTCTATGAAAAGACGCCAGTCTGAAAGATTGTGGCAAACCAAGGGACGTTAACAAGACAACTTGTTTTCTATGTCGAAGAAAGAAAGCAAAATGTTTGTTCCGATACCTGAAACTGGTGATCGTTACATCTTCCTGGACTATATTCTACGTTTTATACCGAGAACCAAGAACTCCGATTGCTATTTTGACAGATACAAATCCCAAACAAGTTCATTCAGGTCTTCTTGCGTGATCCAGTGTGGCTCCTTCAAACTTCTTGAATATGTAGACTCAATATATTCTCAAATATATTGACTTGGCAGAATCCTTTCTTGGAGACATTTCATCATCTGATGAGGAAAGAAGGTCTTTTTTTACTGGAGCTGTGGGTACAGAAGGATAATCTGAATGATGAGTGAATCTCATAGCAGATCGAAGGTTAGGATATTTGATCTTTTTTCCTAGAAGATGCATTGAAACTAGTTATATTAGTTAAACAAAAATAACAATTATCTGTGTGGTTTCTCGAATCACTCCAAACCATCAGGACTATAAAGTTGAAAGCTGCTTTCTTGCTATTAAACCATGCAGTTATTCCATTGTAGCAGGGATTACATTAGATGTGTAGAGCCAAAGACTTGTCCTGGTCACCAATTTTACAGTCAAAATAGTGAAAGTAGGTACTGAGAAGGGAAGTGATGGTTCTGTTAGATAATGGATAGAGAGAGATAGAGAGGGAGACAGAGAGAGACAGAGAGAGTGGGTGTGAATTATAGTGTATACACGTAAACAGGAAGTCAATATCAGCTGATTGGATTGCGTGTGAGTCATTTGATCAGGTTAGCTGAATAGAGGAGATTTGGTTGGGACTTGGACGAGAGCGGACGGCTTCGCCGTTGTCTCCTCCCCTTCGCTAGGAGGGGGAATATCGCTGACGTGGTAGAAATAAGACATAGAAGAAGAAAACACAGGCCAAATTCACTTTCCTTTCTTCTGTGAACAAACTGGAAGGTGAATAAAAAACTATAGAACCAATTTCTTGTCTTGGAGTGAAATAAATCTTCGTCCCCCAAAACAGGTATCAAGTCTCCCTCCCAGACGAGATGTTCCAGATTGACCAACAAAATGGCAGAAAGTATGTTCAAATGTATGTCACACACACAACGACATTAACTCTGATAAGATAATCAAACAATCCTTTATAAATAGACACGTTTTAATATATCATCTCCATCCCAATTTCAACCAATATACAATAAACGCTCATTTTATGATACGTATACGTAACAGTTCGACACCGTGTAACTGCTGTGAAGTCATCACACACGTAACAGAAAGAATTAGCCTTGTTGACGCATACTCGTCGTTTTTGCAGGCTTGAAGCGATTGGAGAATGTGAAAATATAACAAAGTGAAACTAAATTATATGCAAGGTAATAAAATGTGCATTTTGAGCAACTCAAAAGGTGTGTAACACGATAGTGGAGGGACACCAACCACTCGCGCCGCCTGCGAGACAACCTCTTTCAATGACTGCCAGAATACTACTGAATGTGGATTGAGAACCTGCTGCCCTAACTGCCAAAAAAGCCTTCTTTGTATATGTATATATATATATAAATATATATATATATATATATATATATATAATGTAAAGCTATCACTTATACTTAGTGCATAATAACTAAAAAATAAACCATATCTCACTATATTAGACTTAACCCTAAATTCATATACGCCTTTATGCACCGGATAAGCGTACTATATATATCTAAAACACTAGAGGTGATTAGTAAAAAAATTTACCCCAAATAAGATAAAAACGGGTAATTTTATGCTTGCCTCAATTTCTTTGTAAACCTGTCTTATGTTTATTACTCTCTATTGATGTGCATGTGTATCTTACTTCTCTTTTTATCTCTCACATATATGCAAACAAACATTTATTAATTAGTATTATGATAGTTTTTCGCTCTCTATTGGTGTATACGTATCTCTTAGTGTCTCTACCTGTTTCTCTTCATCTCGACGGAACTCCAATCTCTGCCGCCCTCTTGCCAAACATTCACAAAATCAATCAACTAGCTACAACTACTACACACGATTGTTCCTACTCTCCATTGTGCCTAAATCTAAACGCAGATCCCATGAATATAGCTTCCTTCCCTGAACTGCCCGCCTGTGCAACACTATTCTACTGTCATGCTTCCAGGTTGAATATAACATGGTAGCCTTCAAATCCAAATAAAACAACAATAAATATTCAAATTCTACCGCATTAAAACAAATAATGATTACTACACTACCAATTATATTCATTAACCCTTATCATCGAGTGGGTTTATGGCCTTGATTCATGGTGACACCCAAGTAAAAAAATATATTTTCTTCATACTCCCAATTTTCTGTTGCTCAAGGTAGATGCATGGAAGACGATTTTAATACACCGTTAAAAGAATGTCATACGCATTTACATAAAAACAATACTTCTTTGTTCAAATATTCGCAAAATTCAAATAGATAATATACAATAACGCACACACAAAATGTTTAGGTGTGTTCCGAATACATTACTATAGTTCAGGTTTATTTGAGGAAATCAAAACGGCTATTTGTGAATTGAAGCTGTGAGTTTGTCAGTTGGAAAGGCGAAATCATAGCGAAGCATTAACGGTTCAATTGCTAACCTAATTATGAGATTTTGTTACCCAGTAAGGACGTTTAGTACTGTACCTATCGGAGTAAACCTATTACATATTTGATATATCCATGGAGGAATATAACCAGTATAAATTAATCAGATCCAATCAGACTCAACACACACAGCAAGTGATATCGAGTTTATTGTGCAAAGGTACAATGCAACAAATAAGAATGCCGGAGTATCAAGATTAGCTTAGATTGAGTAATCTATTCGTGGAGAGGCTAAGGACGTTCCACTTTATCAATATATTTTCTACTCGACGATGACATACATAGAGAAGTGATTCCAACATATATTGGCCCTGGATATGACCTTAAACTATATCCGATGGTGAGACCCCAGCTTGCGGGGTTTGGGGAGTGTGGAGTAACCCCTTAATTGACATTGCTCCCAGGTCCACTCTGACCCGGTGTGGTAGTACCTGTTAGGGTCCCAACTATGGGTTAAATAGAAACTGACTGGAAAAAATATATACATATTCTATTAAAAACCTTTTCTTCACAATCACTGGATTCGGCGTCAAATGACCTAAAAAGGGTTGATATGCCGTAAAACAAAAACAACCAACCAACCAACCAACAAAATCCAACATATATCATTTAAATTCGGTATATGAAGTGTTCAAGGACGTACTGAGGTTTCCGGAAGCAGGACTTTAAATAATATGTTTGTAGAAAGTATGAACGACGTTCTTCTTTTATCTTGTGTATGGCTGACGTTTAGGATAGAAAATGTATCACGCGTTTGGGGGGGGGGGTAACGCTTAATGAAAAAGAAAAGAAATATTTGAAAGTGCCTCACCGATTCTCTCATCATCGCATTCGGTTGTTTCCTATTTAATTTGGCACAAAAATTATAAATCGTAACAATACTAAATCGGAGGAAGTATGGTTGATGATTACAGTATTTCTCAGCGTATATTTACTGTTCCATAAAGTATCCATGGTTTCCACAGACAAATGCAAATCAATAAGTTAACTATGCTAAACAACAACAAAAAAAAACTGTCAAAACTGCATCGAATATCCAATATGCCTGATATTAGTCCTTTTTGGGGCGAAAAAATATCTTGATCTGATTTTTCTTTTCGGAATATATATTTTCGTATTTTCACTTTTCTTATTCTTTTTGCATTTATGCATTTCGTGTCTTCATATAGAGACAGCTTTTTTATGGTCCTCTCAGTGATGCCATATAATTTCCTATAATAACAACTTGTCTTCTCGCATTTACTGGTGAAATTGCTTAGCAAATCAAAAATAAATAATACAACAAAATTATAGCTTCGAATCAAATTTACTTTCTCCCTATATTGACATACTTCTTTATACAAGCACGGAAATGTATATATATATATATATATATATATATATATATATATATATATATACATACATACATACATACATACATACATACAAGCACACATGTATGCATGCATACATTCATTCACCCATACATACACACGTATATGAAATAATGAAATTTCGTAAGATTACAGATTGTAAATATAAAATTAAAATACATATTAGTGTCAATATTTATAGGAGGTTCCAAGTATCTCCGAAGATTTAGCTATTCATTGAAAATCTATTTATAAAGTAAAAAAATATTTAATAATGATTTGTACTTCTTTGTCAAACAATTGATTTTGTCGTAATTCTACATGATTCAATGCAGAATTTTCATTTTTATATATATATATATATATATATATATATATATATAAGTTTAGTGTTTAAAGTTATATTCTGAAAATCAAAATAATATAAACACATATTCGTGTTAAGAATTTATTGTTTGTCACAAGAAATATATAGAGGGGAGTTGTGTTAATTTCTTAATCCATGGATTTGCAATAATGGCTCACATCATCAGAGCAAATGAAATGCGGTTAGCAAAATGTTCAGCTGTGATTAAACACGTGTTTTACTTTTCACCACATCTCGCTTATATATATATATATATATATATATATATATATATATATATGAGCAAACAGTTAATAAAATATGTTAAAAACACTTTGAAATGAGTTAAAGACATATTTAATCTGAAAAGGAAACACTAGATAAATGGATAGTCCTTAATCCGCGGAGTTTCGAAGAAATACTTTCCTTCTCATCAGAGGGTAGGAATTAGCAAAATGCGGGATCGGATTTTGCATGCAGAAGTATTTGTCAGAGATCTTACTTGAAAACAAAATAAGTTAAGCAGAGGGAATATGGTAAAGAAAAAGGTGATTACACATGAATGGATAGTCTGGTGGAAGATAAAAAAATCCAGTGACTAATATATTTTATATATATATATATATATATATATATATATATATATATATATACAACGAATATATTTTATATATATATATATACATATATATAATACATATACATATATATACATATATATACATATACATATATATATATGCATACATATATATATGTATATATATACATATATATATATATATATATATATATATATATATGTATATACAAGGCTTAAGCCTGAAGAATCCTAGAGTGGATGAAACGCAGAATATTCAATGTAGCTTAATCGCCATATATATTTTATAAGTTTGTGTATATATATATATATATATATATATATATATATATATATATATATATATATATAAACTTATGAAATATATATGGCGATTAAGCTACACTGAATATTCTGCGTTTCATCCACTCTAGGATTCTTCAGGCTTAAGCCTTGTATATACATATATATATATATATATATACATATATATATATACATATATATATATATATATATATATATATATATATATATATATATAAAGTAATGGTTGTCTGCTTTCAATGAGAAGGAAAAAATATATATAAAAGATTGTAAGCAGCAACAATTGCTGCTTTACGACATTATCATATTTTAATATTTTTTAATACTTTCATATGCATTTCGAGTGTTATTTAGCTTTGGTCAGATATTTTTTCGGTAACAGTTTTTTGTTTTTTATTAGACGTTTGCTTTTTAATAAACAGTTTATTGAATTTCCTTTTTGGAGATCATTTTAATTCCAATGGCACGATATTACCTTAAAGATGTGTAGATGTGAGACTGGATGTCTCCAGTGAAATTGGTAAAGAGTCCATTCGGTCAGTGTTAAATCTATTTGGTGGGTGGGAGGTATTATTTTATTCGGTGAATATTTTAATGATATTTTTCCTTTTTGATGTGTGTGGTAATGCGTCCGTGCGCGTGTGTAAGGGTGGGTGGATGCGGGTTGTGTCCGTGTATGTACGTGCATGAATTAGAATCCACATGTGCCCGTACCTGTGTGCGTACCTACTTACTTATATCACCACGAGAGTCTAGTTAGGTAGAAGGTCGGTCCCCAAAATAAAATGATGTAATGGAATAACCTAACATCCCTTCATTGATGAAATGAATTATACCCTCTCACGTGACTGAGAGAATAAGACTTATGTCAGTTGTATTCCCTTGTAAATAAACCCCCTTTGTCCATCACCTATAACCTCGTGTTTCTTGCTGTATTCTTATTAAAAGTAAGGATATTACATGAACATACATACACATGCATATATATATATATATATACTCAAATAAAATAGAAAATAAATGATAAATATATACAAAATACAATAAAATGAGAGTGAGTTGGTACCCACACACACACACACACACATATATATATATATATATATATATATATATATATATATATATATTGAGTAAAACAGTTCATAATTTGTAATCAAAACCCTGTTTCAAAATGAAAACAAACAAAATCCACTCCATTGTACGATCGTTTCAGAAAAAAAATGTTCATTTTATTTAAATTGACAATGAATATCGACAATTATTTGACAAAATATTTTGTCCTTTAATAACAAAATCTCATCATCAGCAAAAATAGGGGGGGGAGCAATTAAAGACATCAAAATAAACCTAGCATTTTAGTCGTGTGTAAGGCAGATATTCCTTCTTTATCTCCATTATAAAATCTGCTTCAATTTGAGTAAGTTTAACCTCTGGCATGCTGTTATTTTTGTCTTCTACTTGGAATAATTATTATTGTTTATATCGTTTTGAAACTGATTTTTAATTCAAAATTATGAATCGTTTTACTAGCTTATATTTGTATTTATGTATGTGTGTGTGTGTATATGTACACACACACAAACACACACACACATATATATATATGTGCATAAGGAAACAAAATGAAAGACAAAATAACTACTATTTAATAGGCTTAAATATTCCCACCTATGTGTGTGTATATGTATGTATATATATATATGTATATATATATATATGTATATATATATATATATATATATGCGTGCATAAGGAAACAAAATAAAAGACAAATATTCCCACCTATTGAAGTATAAATTAAATAAATGGTACATCCCATCTATTACAAATAAGGAAAAGTTTTACGTTAAATTGCAAAACAATAGACACAAATAAAAATAAGAAAAAGTAAAAAGTAATAACTAAATAAATAAATTAAACAAAACGACGTTGAATTTTTATTGACGGACTAGTTGACCCTATTTAGTGAAATTTTTTCAATAGTAAAAACACCTCTAAATGGCCTGAATGGGATCGCCCCGTCAGAAACCATGACAACTGTGTTCACTCGGATTCCAATTCTCTCTCAACTATTTTTTTCACACACCCCTTCTATATTATTATATTTCCCCCTCCTCCTTATTACTCCCTGTAACTTTAAACTAATCTTTTAACCCTCCATTTTTTTACCCATCCCCCTTGTATTAAGAGCAACAACATCTTCGGAATTAATTTAAGCCGATAAGAACTTTAATTTTTGCCCACTGCCTGTCATAGCAAATTTTCTCTCCGCAAAATTTGGAAAGGTCTAGAACATTTTTTTAATTTTTTACCTTAATGATTCTTGCCTGATAATATATAATATGATTGAAACGGTATGCACATCGTAGCAGGATATGACTGTATTTTCATAAAAAAATAAAAAATATATACATAATTTGCTCTCTTATGATTGAGCACTATCGACGATCCTTGTTGAAGCTCAATTATTTTCAATTTTTGTATACCTTTCTACCTGAAAAAGAATATATATATATATATATATATATATATATATATATATATATATATATATATATATGTGGGGGGTATATATATATATATATATATATATATATATATATATATTATAGTTATATCTGCTTATTACTTCGAACTCGTCCTATGTCTAGTGATTTTTCAAGCAACTAATTTCTGAATAGGTTGTTACTACAATAAAACTTAGAAAGAGTCTATTCTGAGAGTAAGATTAGTCGTATTTTAATTACCTCCTGGCTGATGGGGGAAAATTGTGATGTATATGAAAATGTTCATCTCGCTTTTAAAAATATGTTTTTCTGGAAAACTGGCGTCTTTTTCAACCAATTTTATACTGTGAAAATTTAACTTCTTAAAATAATTTGAACTTATCATGAAAGCCGACTGTTTATATTACGAAGTATCACTAATTATAAAACGATGAATTACAGTGACAAAATACAGATTGTATTACCCTATTTATTGTTTTTACATATTAGATTTGTTTCAGCATTCTGATAATAATTAATGGTTTTTTATTAAAATAATTATTCATGATTGAATATGTTTCGTAAAATAACTTTATGTGGAATATTTGATAGAATGGTGAAATTAAAATACAAACGGAGCATTACAGAGGGGTGAAATAATATAACTAACTGACGGAAAATAAAAGAAATTAATTAAATTATGATTATTATGTTATTTAATTTACTTAATTTGTTAATATTATTTAAACTATGGTATTGTTGTGGCGGAATTACCTACGAATTAGTTACACATATACATACCTGAACACAAGACATTAAAACTATGGATCTGGAGAGTCACCAATGCCTTAGCAGTATCAGAATTTTTGTAGGAATTTTTGATACCCCTAACACGAAACTGCGAATACAATATAAAAATCTCGTAATTTCTCTGTTAAAAGTGGGTTATTTATTTTCTTTATGGATTATACTTCCAAAATAAACTATTACAGTTGTTTTAAAAGTAATAAAAATATTTTTATTTTTTTTTAAAACAGTAATGAATTTTCCGAACTCAATATTTTTCAATTTTTAAACTCAATATTTTTAAATTTTAAAAATCTATCAAAATTTTTCTATTGATTCTATTTTTACGATATTTTCAGGGTCAATGTGAAATTTTATGTTCTTTCCAATAAACCGAATATAATATTCTAGACAAACGTTTTTTTTTAATTCACGCCCCCCCATTTTCACGCCCCCCCCCATTTTCACGCCCCCCCCCCATTTTCAACTTTCTCTTAAAAAGTAAATAATTAATTTATGTTTAATAGTTTTATATATCACAAATTGAAGAGAAAAGGTCAATAAATAATATATCCAAATTTAAAACAAAAAAAAAAACAGTTTTTTAGAAATTTACCTGTAAAGTCCGAAGTTTAAAACCTTATTTTATAAGAACACATTTTTTCTTTTTGTCTTTTTTTTTTTTTTTTAATGAAACCTTGGTCCTTGCTCCTTTAATTGAAAAAAAATTAGGGCTTGAATTACATTTTTCGAGGAGTTATAAGCTTAGAAAGATAGGGGGTCGAATAATTTACGCCTCTCATTTTGAAATGTCTATTAAAAAGTAAATAATTAATTTATGTTTAATAGTTTTATATATCACAAATTGAAGAGAAAAGGTCAATAAATAATATATTCAAATTTAAAACAAAAAAAAATCAGTTTTTTAGAAATTTACCTGTAAAGTCCGAAGTTTAAAACCTTTTTTAAAAAAAAAACACACATTGTTTTGTTTTGTTTTTTTTTTAAATAAAACCTTGGTCCTTACTCCTTTAATTGAAAAAAAAAATTAGGGCTTGAATTACATTTTTCGAGGAGTTATAAGCTTGGAAAGATATGCCTGTTCATTGGCTCGGCGAAAAAACTCTAACATTTAGTGTTATTGTTTGTAAATTTTTCTACTTTATATACATAAAATATATATATATATATCATTTACATATTCATATAATACTTTATTTACATATTCTGTTTCCTTGTAACGCTTTAAACAGTTTTACGACAGTGGCGAACGAGAATTCGAAATAATGTGTTTACAAAAATTGGTTATAACACTGGCAAACGTGTATCCTACTATAAAGGGATATCCTGTCTTAATATGGTCAGTTAATGTTGCTGAGTAATGAGTATATCTATAATATTAGGCGACTTTTTGCAAACTGAACGATGAGTCCAACCACAGCGTTTTTTTTTTGTTTGTTTTGTTTTTTGTTTATTTTTCCAAACTATACAGCTGGGTAAATATTCACGAAAAACCAACGGGTGTCATGCGCTTATGAAAAGAAAGATAAAAAGTCTTAAACTCGAAACCTGGCCGACACAAAACAAAAACGTGCCTAATGCAAATTGAGACGCAGTCGCGTTGAATAATATAAAATGCCAGCATTTCTCCAATTGGAAGCGATTCTTTTTTTTTTTTTTTTTTTTTTTTTGTCGGTTCGACGTGTTTCGGTATACTTTGCAATCGTGTGTCAGTTGAAGAAGCTTCTTTGCGATAACGTCAAAAATGGAACCGGACAGGTTTTTTGTTACGTGTGCTTCGACACGGTGAACTTGCCGATCCGAAAATAATTTTTGTTTTCCTTTAACTCAAACATTCAACAATTAGATTAAAAAAAACAACGAAACAAGATTTTCATATTCACAAAAATACTAACCACTGTACAACGTAATAAGGAGTCGTGACTAAGTCAATATTCACAAAAATATTAGGAATATATTATAAAGAACAACGCCGTATGTTCTCGTTTATTGTTAAAACTTTGTGCAAGCTATCACTCTATGAAAAACAGAAATACTTTCCTTTTTTTATGACTCAGTTTTTCTATAACAAACAGTGAATATTCCAAAACAGGTTTGATTCGCGTACACTTCCTGCTTTAAATAAATAGGAAGACAACTACTTTGGAACCTAAACTATAAACACAACGTCGTTTTGAATACAAACTAGTGAGAAATGAATTAAAGTTCTCCCATCCCTCGGTCGTTTTAAAAAACTGTCGTCATTTCCCATTTGTACATCTTTATTTGTACTAATTATAGTAAAAGGGAGGAACTCCAGGCAGCACTGGTACAATTGGTAAAACTACAGATTCAACCAAAAAAATTAAATGAAAAAGAACAACTACTCGAACGACGGCAGCGTACAGAAGAAAAAGTATTCGAACGAAAGCACCGTACTTAAGAAACACATATCCGTATTAAGAAGCTACTTTTCTTAGTAAACAACCTAAAACGCACGTGACAAATAAAACCCAGGATAGGAAAAAATATTACGCATATCGCCACTTATCTGTAAAAGAATGTTCAAAAGAAGTAGTCCTTCATCCTGTAACCGATGTGGAGGTTTGCACTGAGTCAGAAACTGTTCATATCAATTTAAAATGTTTGGTATGTAGAAAATCGGACACACAATTTCTTATTACAGGGAATAAAATAAAATTAAAAGTTTAATGCGCCTTACGAAAACTGTCGAAACCATGACGAGAGTTTTAGTAAATATGTAATAGTAAACATCTTTGACAAAAAATTAAGTTATTAAATTCAGCCTCAGACCTATCAATACAAAATCTAAATACGAGCTTCCTTCCACAAAATCCCAGACTGTTTTTGTACAAGCTTTTAAAATTGTCGTAGACACTATAAAATTCAGTATGTTATTGCTATACATCTTATGAATTGACTGACCAATTTTAACGATTTTAGGTTCATATGCACAGCTATAGTAGAAATGGGAATACTCTCAACTAAAGCCTGATTGATCCATCTAATGTATTTCAAAAAATGTAGTTCAGGCGTGAGGACACTTTAAATAAATAAAAAATATGCAAGAAAATAATGTTTTAAACTTGGAAGAATGCCAGAAAAACGTATGGAAGGCGTCGGACTGCTTTGGGACTATATGCAGTAATAGAGCATCAGTTTTTGAGTAGCGTACGAGATTCAAAGAAGGCAAAAATGTGTGGAGGATGATAAAAATGATAGGGTAAATAAGGAAGTCAGAACACAAGAGTTTATTGATCAAATAAAGAAATTCATGTCTAAGGGCCGTCGTGTGTTTATAAACAGAATTAATACACAGTTTGGTGTCAGTGTAAGAATGTACACGCAATAATTTGCAATGAACTGAAGATGCAGAAGATTTGCGCGAAGTTTGCACAAAGGGTATTCCATCCTTTTCACAGGCTATTTGAGCAAGACTGGAATCGAGACAATTCCTAACAGCCTCTATAGTCCGGACTTTGCTCCCTGTGACTTTTGCTTTATCCCTAAGCTAAACGAAACCTTATGAGGAAATTGCGGAGATGAAAGTGCCTGTGACACGCTCCCACAAGGGGACTTTTATGGGTAGTTCCGCAGCTTGTTGGAATGGTACAGCAAATGTATCGCAGCAAGCGGAGATTATTTAAAAAAATGACTAGAGTTTCATGTGTGTACTATCAATAAAAGTGCCCACACGAAAAAGTTTGGAAATTTATTGAAGGAACATCGTATATGGAAATAGACTATATTGAGATATCACAATGCAGATAAGGCCCGTTAAATCAACTTTGGGGGAACATTTACGTTTTAAATAATACCGGGATTTGCTTTGTTCAGAGTAGATGCATGAATTCAACTTATTAGACCTACAAATATTGTTCTTCAGAAATGCAGAATAATTTTCATCAGAAAAATACGATTTTATTCTTTAAAAAACCCGCACAGATGAACTTTTGAGGTCACAGCATAACGAACTCTTCGGCCACGGTTATGGCCTTTGGTGTGGTTTCAAGTGAGAACCACATTATGTCACCTCACATCTTTGAAGTCAGCTTGAAACCAACACCAAAGTTTACATGGATGTGCTGAAAAGTGTGCTGATCCCTTCATGTAATCAGGTGGCGTCTGCCAGATCCTGGGTGGTGTTTTCAATTTCAATGGCAGGGTGGCGTGATCACCTCTGGGAATGGTGGAGCTCCCCATTGAATGATATTGAGACCCCCGAAATACTGAGTAAGACCGGGCAACTATGCTGGTATTAACTGTTAAGCATTATTGGGTGGCCGGCCAAAGGCGGGTAACCTGGATGAATTTATTGTGTTTTTGTAAAACAGGCATATACTTTTGTTGATTGAGAAAAATGACAAGGGATGTCATTTGAAAGCTAGAATGAAATATAATTTCGTTATTGTCTTGGCGAACCTCAACTCAAGGACGTATGGCTTTCTGAGTACGAGGTCAGGCCAATGGTCAAACCGTCAACCCATTTTGAGCGTGTGAATGAAATTGAATTGTGATCACAGATTCTCAGACCATGTAAGGCATCGGGACATCCCCGGAATGGCGTGCTGATCGATGATTGGTTTAGCGGCTCACACCAACCAACCCTTCCCTCCAAATATTAGCAAAATGCCCGCGCCAAAAATACCAGATTGGAGTCGAATCTCGAGAGAAGTAGGCACTACCCAAGGAGACAACACCCCCCTCGGCCGCCGCTGTGCGTTTTGGGTGTAGTGAGATCGAACTGAAAAATTTTACATATACAATTTTACATTGTAATTTGAGTAGATTAGAAGAATCTGCGTTTTTCTTCTTTTGGCTTCTATGAGAAGCTAATTATTTTCAGCGGTAACCAGCATAGCAATCCGATAACGAGGTCTGCGACGCGGTCGAATTCTCTAAAGAACTCTCGGAGGAAAGACGATCATAACTATTGCGACTTCGACGGGGCCAGAGATCACCTCAGGACTCATTTGACTTTTCCAGTTTTTCCATAGGACTAATAAGTAAAATCTAGGTCGTCTAACCATTCCATGAATAGAGTGTCTGTTGCCGCGTCACATAATTCGAGAATAGGCCGAATGTCGAATTGTCTGAACGCCTTAGTTCAGATAAGGCACAAATAATTGGTTGCAAATTGGTAATTGCTTTCACCACTTCGCACCGCAGCATTACCTGACTCGAAGTTAATAACAAAAACTAAAATACGCCTTACTGCTAAGATCACCCAATATCTATACCTGTCTCCGCTGGTAAATTTGTACATGGAAGTCGTGACAGAGACTATAAATTGTATAGTCTGGACATGCTCACGCTTCTAAACTTGACTTTCGTTCATTTCTGAATCCTCAGGTAAACCATTCTGTATTTCTTTTGTTAATTCTATATTTTTCCTTTAATTATTGCTGTTCAGATCCGTTACAGGTTTATTTGCTTCGATTAAAATAGGAGGCAGAGAAATGGAAAAATATATATATATATAAACTGAATTTAAGTTAAAACGAAACTGAGCTGAACTTAAAACTAAGAACATAATGAAAACATAAAATACAAATATAAAAAGAACATTTTCTGATATAAGAAATAAATAAAACTGAGGGAAAATCAAACAAAAGAGAATTAGAGCAGAAAGCAAATAAAAAAATATATATTGAAGACATTGGAGAAAGGCAAAAATATGTTTCGGTGAATTTTTACGGTTTTTTGAATACCGCATTTTCTTTTCCTTGCTGTTTATTGTCTTTTGTTATTGAAACCCAACTGAACAATTCAAGCGAAATGTTAAGGAAAACAATTTATAAGGAAATGAACATTGTATATCTATATTTATAGAATCAATCAATACAAAAATGATGCCGATCGGAAAAGTAATGGAAACTTAAAACGAGAACAAAAGATTTAGTTCAACGTATCGAGTTTAACAAAGACGAAGTTATATTGAGAACGGGTCTTATTCAAGTTTCATCTATTTCGTATATATATATATATATATATATATATATATATATATATATATATATAGTCATCCAAATACAGTACTGTTTCGTTGTATCACAACTCGTCAGTGCGGCTAGACATACACCTTTTTCCGGCCGTGAATCGAACCTACAATCATTGTGTTGACAGTAGCAGCTCTAAACATTGGACCAAAAATCAATGTCCGTAAATATTTCTCCTCAAATGCCTATTAAATTAGCATTTGCCCGTTGCAAAGTCTCATATATATATATATATATATATATATATATATATATATATATATATATATATATATATATATATATATATATGTATATATATATATGTACATATATATATGTATGTATATATATGTATATATATGTATGTATATATATGTATATGTATGTATATATATGTGTATATATATGTATATATATATATATATGTATATATATATATATACATACGCACCTGATCAAACATTTAATACCCTTTAAGAATCTTTAAAAAAAAATTAAGAGTAGATTTTAAACTGGTCTGGCCTTAGTTTACTAATATTAATATCTAAGAAGTTATAGAAACAAAAAGCTACATTCCAAAGATTTATTTTTTGAATTCATATTTTTATTAAATTAGGCTTTTTACACATGATCCAACCACAGACGAAAATTCTATTAGATTGTACAAAAGGTGTATGAAAAGTGTATGAAATTATTCAACAATCAAACTTTATAATGAGTTCTACCTCCCCTGCTTGTGATGACTTCAAAAATTCTTTGGGACATCCTAGAAACAAGGGTTCCTATTAAATTGTGGGGCATCCTGGTCCAGTTTCTGAAGAGTGTTTCATGAAGTTCATTTTTGTTGAATGTTGTTTGCAATTTCGATAAACCTGTCTTGTCACCCATCCTCAAACATTTTCAATTGAGTTCAAGTCCGGTGAGCATGCAGAGTGTCTCAAGAGATTTATTTTAGAAAGCTCAAGGTCCGTCTTTCAGTGTGGATGGTAGTATTATCCTGTTGGAATAACCATCCATCCCCACACAAACGATGACCCTCCATCACCAGATGATTTTTGTAGCATGCTAACATAACCTGCGCCACCTGGAGTTCAATCGTCCCTCTATAAGAGAAGGCACCCCATACCATTACGGACCCTCCACCACTATGACGTATATGAAAAATTTCAAAATGCATGTTTTTGTCATGCCAATATCGCTAGAAGTGAACAGAACCATCTAAATTGATTTTTCTCTCATCAGAAATCAGGGTTTTGTTCTACTTTTCAACGTCCCAGGTTTGGTATTCACGACCAATTCTTAAGCGGTCCACTTTGTGACGTGAAGCAATAGAGGAATTCGTTTACGCTTTTTATTTACCATGCCTTTTTATTGTAAGTGTCGCCTGATGGTTATTGGACTGCAATCAGCATCTGTAACCGCCTTAATGTGACTAGTGGAAAGACCTCTGTCATTCATAACAACCCGTCTGATTCTCCTACTCAATGCAGGAGAAATTTGGGTGGTGGCTACCAAGGGAGTTTGCTTTTCCATAATTCTCAGTGTTCTTTAGAAAGTTACAAATAATAGTTTTACTGCGATTTACCTTAGCTGCAGTCGCAGGCTGTGACAAACCTTGCTTATTGAATCCTAGAATTCGAGAACGCTCCACTTCGGTTAGTTTTCTTGCTTTAGGTATTGTAACACCTTTACACAGTGATTGTGAATCTCTTGCTGAAATAAAAACATTAGAGTTACCATAAATCTAACAATTTATACCCTTGGTCTTATAATTTTGATCATGTGTAAAAGCCTAATTTAATAAAAATGCAAATTTTAAAATTAAAATTTTATGAATGTACCTTTTTGTTTCCATAACCTTTTAGATTGTAGTATTAGTAACATTAAGTCGGAATAGTTTAAAATCTATCCTTAAAAAAGGGGTTCTTTTTAAAGATTTGTAAGTGGTCTAAAATTTTTGATCAGCTGTATATATATATATATATATATATATATATATATATATATATATAATATATATATATATATATTATAATAATAACTGCAGTCTGTAAAAAAATTGCGCGTCTATTTAATGCTGTAACCAGTAAACTCTAGTATTGCTACAACTATAATTGGCTTATTTCTTTCTGTCCTCTGATGAGAAGAATTACAAGAATAGCATTCCCGAGATAAGGATTGTGGAAATTGTATTTTGGAGTATTCAGTCGAGCAATAAATTTGATTGTAAATTTCAACCTACAGTTTTAATTTCTTTTCTTTTATAATAAGCTCTAATCCCTATTATTTGTGCATTGGGCTTTTTTATTTGGTTGTGAGTAAGTTATCTATATATAAATACTTGGCATTTATATTAGATCGCAGATTACTCTTGCTTATATCAGGTAAACATTGCATCCCCTTTGATTTTACTATACATATATATATATATATATATATATATATATATATATATATATATATATATATATATATTGCGGGGTACAAAATTTTATTATGGCTATGTAAAGACTAAATTTAAACTTGTTCGAAAACATTAATTTAGATTGTGAAGAATTACATTTCTTCCCTTCCTTTTCTAGATGTACTGGTGTGTAAAACACCTTCCGTTTTCTTGACTTCCATCTATCGTAAACCTACATTCACTGGTCTTTACACACGTTGGGACTCTTTTTATCCCACCAAACAAAAATATAATCTTATCAACACCCTTATCCGTAGAGTGTGTATGATATGTTCAGATAAGAAATAAAATGATGAAGTCAAATTTATTACCAAGACTCTTTGCAATAATCGTTTTTCATTGCAAATCGTGGAATCTACCATTTAAAATAAAATTTCTAATTTCAATAAAATTAAACAGGCATCTGTCGACAAATGTCCTATCTACCTACTCCTACCTTGGCTAGGTAATATTAGTGAAAGATTTGTTAAGCAAATTTCTTCTGTCGTACAACAATGTTACTTTGAATCAAATAACAATGTTATTTTTTCTTGTAAACCTATTTTGTCTTCAATTTGTAAAGACGTTCTTCCCACCCCCATAACCATTCTATCATTTATTTATTTAAATCTACCTTCGGGCGTTTTGAACAATGCCCATGGTTCATCCATAGGACAGCACCTTACAAATAATCGTATTTGCACTTTGAATTTTAGTGCGGACTTTTTTTCCATCCTTAGCAAGTCGCACTCTCTTTATCATCTTAAAATTCTAGAAACTATATATATTAAGACTCTGAGACCTTTTCTTTGCAAACAAAAATAGAATCTCTTAGGGCTTAATCTAGTTTCTATTTAATAATTAATCCCACCCTCTTTTTTTTTATACATATATTCCCCCTTACTGTGTCATCTCCGATTCATTGTTCCCCCCCCCTTTTCTTTTTAAAACGTAATTAAGCTCGATTTTAGCTCTGAAACCGGTCAGCTGACACATCAATTTTTTTTTTTAATTTTACAATCTAAAATAATGTTTTCGAACAAGTTTAAATTCAGTCTTTACATATATATATATATATTTTTATAAAGTAATAGGGTTCGTGTGTTTCTGTCTGTGTGTACAGCTCTCCATCATCAACGAAATATAAAGGAGGTAAGAGGGTAGACCTCTCCTGGTAGAGAAACATTAGAAGCCATTTTAGGATGTTTCTGTTATAGGAGACATAAGAATCAATGCCTAATTTCTTTATATACTAGTCTACAAACCACCCCCATATCGAATGACTTATGCTCATTTGCATATCACATTATATTAAATCTCTTCAACTAATTACCTCGACCTTATTACATATTGGAAATATTCTAATCATTTCAACTGTACTATTTACAAAATCTATTTAACATTTAATTATTTAATATATTTTCATTTAATTTTATATTCGATTTATTTCACTTTACGTATATTATCAAAACAATTCATTGGCGAGGAAAGCTTTATGTTTTGGGATTGTATTGAAAATGTAATGGAAATTTCAATTTCGTTCCGTTTTAATCTTTTATATTTTACTTGCCAATATAATTGAAAGAATACAATTCAACTATCGTAATTTTATATAAATAAACAAAAACAAATATTTTAAAATAAAACTTTATTAAAAAAGAAATAATTTTATTTTTAAATGAAAAAAATCAATTTAGTAAAATAATTGTATTAAACACCCCCAGCCTTGTCAGCAAACCTGTAAACCTATAAAAGTTAACATTTCGAATGTAAACAGTGATTTTTCGATTTTGTTAGCGCTTGCCGCAATTAAACACAATTAAAACGGAACTAACTTTATTTCCATTCTATTTTTTAAACAACCCCCAAAACATAACGCTCTCTTCCAGTTATAGCCAATTTTTTTTAATTAAATAAAACCGGTCAAAATAAACAGATAAGCGCATTTTCTTTTACATTTTTCTTACAACCATTGTCATTTAACCAACTGCAGGATATCGTTACTTTTGTGGGGTTGTTTTAAAAATGACACGGAGATTATAATTTCGTTCCAATTTAATCTTTCTGGTCGAGCCTATTTCGAAAGCCTGTCTTATCATAGATTTGAACTACAAATAATTTATTACATTTTGATTATTACTATCTTAAGACTTAAAGCTTATATTTATTTCATTTTTCTATTTATATATTGAATTAGTTATTTCCAGTCTTATTTAAACTTAGCGCTTTCTTTAAACCGGATGAACCTTTTATAAAAATATGAGTTTAACGTAAAGTACACGAACAAGGTTTTATTCAACTGAATTTCTTCCAGTTTACTAACAAAATATATAAATTTAAAAGAGATATAATTAATAAAATAAAAAGGTTTGTAATTTAAAAGAAATACACGTACTCACAAAAGCAGAACTTTTTTTACACATTTTTTTCTTTAAAACCATAACAATGAGACTAACAATTACCTAGATCTTAGTAATTATTTGTTTTAATAGAACTGTTTTAATTGTACTGTTTACTTAGTTAACCTAAGTTGGTATTACATTTATTTTACATTTACTTTTTTTTTAATTATTACTTTTAGACTGTGACGTTTACACCCGGAAGTAATGAGTCACACGTAGGTCGCTTTTATTCATTCCTTTTGGTCAGTTGAGAGTGGCTCAACGACATCAGAATGAATCGGAAACCCAACGAAGCTTTCGCCTATACCAAGGGCAACAACGAGAGGCTGCATGGAGAGAGAGAGTATGACTTTGCCCCAGCAATTGACAGAAAACGAGGCAGCTAGACAACGAATGACTGCTTTGAGACACCATGAAATAGAACACTGCAATAGAAAAGGATTGCTCTACAACAAAAATGACTCTCTCACTACAGCTGATATAGGAAAAATGGACAAAGTATGTCAACATTGCTCAGCTGTAAAATTTAAAGGAGAAACCCCTGGTTGTTGTTGTTCTTCTGGCAAAGTTGTGCTTGATAGCTTTCCACCACTGCCTCAGTTGCTTCAAGATTTGCTCTCCTGCAATGGTCCCATCTCTAAAGATTTTCTGTTAAATCTACGATGTTATAACAATTGTTTTGCAATGACATCATTTGGTCACAAAATTGCGGCAGTACATGGGTGGAATCCTTCTTTTAGAATTCGAGGCCAGGTTTGCCACCAGATTGGGAGTCTTTTACCACCTGAAGATGAAACAGCAAAGTTTATTCAAGTCTACTTCTTGGATAGTCTGGAAGAGGAACTACATAATCGGGGACGTGACAGTAGACTCCATAGAGACATTCTCCAAAGTCTGACTGAATTTTTACATGAGAACAACAGCTTTATTTGTCAGCTGAAAACAACAAAGGAGAGGATTGAAGAAGAACACTTGGTAGAACATAAAGTTGTCATAAGGGAAGACCGAAGGCCGCAAGAAGAGCATCCATGGCGATTCAATGCTCCAACAACAACGTATGAGATTGGAATATTAATGGAGAATGAACCAACAGCTAACCGGGATATTGTCTTGCGTTTTAGAAATGATACATTAAAATGGATCTCCGAACTACATCCCCTCTACGATACTTTAATGTACCCGTTAATGTACCCCTATGGTTCTCCATCTTACAACATCTACATGAAGGCATCCAATGGGCGAAAAGTTACCCAACAGCAATTTTATTCGTACCATTTAATGACTCGGCCTGGAAACTATTTTCTCTGGTACCGAAGGCTATTTCAACAATGGCTGGTGGATGTGTACTGCAAGATTGAAACAGAACGTTTACAGTTCCTGATGCGTGAGCAACAGACCCTGAGAGCTGACAATTATAGCAACTTGAGAGATTCAATTCTTAGGGAGGATGGGAATCCAGAACAGTTTGGTCAACGAGTTGTACTTCCGGCAACTTATACAGGAGGCCCTCGATACATGTTTGAGCGTCAAAGTGATGCCATGGCATATGTTCGGCGAATGGGCCGAGCCGACCTCTTCATCACGTTCACAACAAATCCAAAGTGGACAGAAATTACAGAAAATTGTCTTCAAGGGCAAGACCCTCAGGATCGTCAAGATATTGTTGCCAGGGTTTTCAGGCAGAAGCTAAAAAAGTTACTTGAATTTATTAAAAAGGGAGGATTTGGCAGGCTGAGGGCTTTCCTGTACAGTATTGAATATCAAAAAAGAGGACTGCCGCATGCACACATCCTCACCTGGCAGGCCCCAGAGGACAAACTTCTACCAGAAAAAATGGATCTCTGCATATCTGCAGAGATCCCTGACAAAGAGGAAGATCCTGATCTTCATGCTAAAGTGATGGCACATATGGTGCATGGACCTTGTGGACCATTTAATCCAAATTGTCCATGTATGATTGACAACAAATGTTCCAAAAAATACCCAAAAGAATTTCTTCAGTGTACCGAGCAAGGCCAAGACTCTTACCCCAAGTACAGGCGAAGAAAACCAGAAGATGGAGGCCAGATTGGTACAATAAGGATGAAGAGAAATGGTCGGTATGTTAATCAAGAAATAACAAACCAGTGGATTGTTCCGTACAACAAGGTCCTCCTTCAGCAGTTCAACGCTCACATTAACGTAGAAATTTGCAGCTCGATCCAAAGCATCAAATATGTCCTCAAATACGTGAATAAAGGATGTGATCAAGCAGTGTTTGAACTACAAAGAACTGATGGAGCAGCTAACCAACAAGGCCAAGTACAAAGTCACATTGTGGATGAGATCCAGCAGTTCCAGAATGCAAGGTATGTCGGCAGTTCAGAGGCGGCCTGGAGGATATTGGAACATCCCATCCATGAACATTTCCCCCCAATTGTACAACTTTCTGTTCATCTTGAAAATGGGCAGCGTGTCATGTTCTCAGCTGATACTGCTCTGGAACGAGCCCAAGGTCCACCGCCTGCCACAACTTTGACAGCATTTTTTCAACTCTGCCATGAGGATGACTTTGCAAGGGGTCTCAAATACGTAGAAGTCCCTGAGTTTTACACTTGGAACAAATCGACAAAGAAATGGATGAGAAGAATGCGTGGGGTACAAGTTGAAGGTACTGAAAATGATGATGTATGGAAGGCACCATGCATTGGGAGAATCTACACGATTAGTCCAAAAGCAGGGGAGTGTTATTTCTTACGCCTGTTGCTCAATGAGGTTGCTGGTCCAACTTCATTTCAAAATTTGCGAGCATACAATGGTCAGGTGTTTGAAACATACAGAGCAGCGTGCCTTGCTCGAGGCCTTCTAGAAAATGACCATCACTTGCATCAAGCAGTAGGAGAGGCAAGTGCCACTCAATCACCTTCAAATTTGCGAAGCCTATTTGTGATAATTTTAACAGCCTGTGAGCCAAGAAATCCTCTTGAGATCTGGATGGCTTTTCGTGATGTAATATCTGAAGACATTCTTCACAGATACAGGCAAGAAGTTAACAATCCAGAAGCAGATTTTAATGAGGACATCTACAATAAAACTCTTTGTCTAATTGAAGAAAAAGTTCTCCTTATGTGCGGTCAACCATTGGCAAGCTATGGATTACCTGCACCAACGCAAGGGAGAGATGAAAGACTCGCGAGAGAGTATCAACGTGAAGTTACTTATAATCTTGAAGAACTTTCCCTACAAGCAGAAAATATGCAAGAAAAACTGACCGATTCTCAAAGAGAAGTTTACAATTCATTCATGGCAATGTTGGAAGCACAAGGTGAAATGAACAAAAACATGATGTTTCTTGATGCTCCAGGTGGTACGGGCAAGACTTTTGTAATCAATTTGATCCTTGCAAAGATTAGATCCATGAGAAAGATTGTGCTTGCAACAGCATTCAGTGGCATTGCTGCTACTCTACTACAAGGTGGCCGCACTCTTCACAGCACTTTTAAAGTACCCTTGGATACTCATCGAATGGATCAGCCAGTTTGCAAAATTACTGGTAACTCAGCCTTGGCAAATGTAATTAGAGACACCTCTGCAATCATTGTAGACGAAGCCCCAATGACGCACAAGAGTGCTTATGAAGCAATTGACCGAACACTGCAAGACATCACAGGAAACAAGAATCCCATGGGTGGCATTCCAACCTTATTTTGCGGTGATTTCCGTCAAATCCTCCCAGTGGTTAAAAATTGCACAAGGGCTAACATTGTCAATGCAAGTTTGAAACAATCCTATCTCTGGAGGCACGTTATAGTGAAGAGACTGACTACTAATATGAGAGCCTATATCTCTGATAACACAGCTGCAGCAGACTTCTCAAAATTGCTTCTCCAAATCGGTAATGGTCAGTTTCCTATCACTTCTTCACCTGACACAATTAAGATTCCAACTGCGCTTGGTAAATGTGTCGGTAATCAGAAGCAACTGAAAGACAAAGTGTACCCAGACCTGCAAAACAATGGGAAATCACCGGATTGGCTTGCTGAGAGGGCTATTATTTCGCCATTAAACAGCAATGTGAATCATTTGAACAATTCAATAATGGATGAATTTCCAGGAGACACAAAGCAATACAAGTAAGTTGATTCGGCTACTAATGAATATGAAGCTGTTCACTACCCTGTGGAGTTTTTAAACTCTTTGGAGATATCTGGAATGCCTCCACACATTTTAAATCTCAAAATTGGATCGCCAATCATGATTCTTCGATCCTTGGAACCGCCAAAAACAACAAACGGAACCAGATGTGTTATCACCAGATTGCACACCAATGTACTTGAGGCCACCATTTCCTGTGGTCCCTACAAAGGCGAAACCGTTCTACTGCCAAGGATCCCCTTAGTTCCATCGGACTCAGAACTTCCATTTAAATTCCGGAGACTCCAATTTCCTGTGAAGGTGTGTTTTGCAATGAGCATAAACAAAAGTCAAGGTCAGACATTTAACACCATTGGCGTAGACTTGACATCAGACTACTTCAGTCACGGTATGTTCTACGTCTCCATCAGCCGGACAGGAAGTTCAGAAAAACTCTACATTCTGGCTCCAAATCAAAGCAGCAGAAATGTAGTTTACCCTGAGGCTCTTCAGTGAAAAGTTCGAGAAATGGATATGAGGAAAAACTGACATGATCTGATTGTGGTAAGTTTTTAGTATTGAATGTGCAAGATAAAATTTAAGCAAGAGTTGAAAATTACTTCAATGAAAAATTTACTATGTAACATCAAGTAACCTTCCTTTTTGATGAAAATGTTTTGTGAAGTTCCTGATTGAATTTCAGTCACTACAAGAGGTAGTTAAAATGTTAATCACCTTATGCAATCGTTGCTCTTACAACATCAACTTACTGGAAAGGTGCCCACAGATTTTGGTACCCGAGTGCGCAACAAAGCTCCGTGCGAAGCACGGGTATCTTTGCTAGTATATATATATATATATATATATATATATATATATATATATATATAGTTTATACCAGAATACTTTCAAAAGTAAAGTCTCTTATTTTTTAAACTCAAAAGCTTGGAAAAGTTTGGAGTGATACTATTAAATCAAGCGTCAGTTTTATGCTCCAGAATATAATTTTCATAGATAATCATCACTTTTCCCAATGCGAGTATTCAATGGCGTATCTCTTCTTACGACGCACATCCATGACAAGGGTTGCTTTCTTAGAGTCTCACGCCGTCAAGGAGATGAAACTTTCATGCAATGAATCAATAATTTAAACTATCATAACCATGCAATTTACAATATTTCTTATTCTCTCGGGCAACATTAAAAATAGGAAGCATTACTTGCGGCACACCCTTCGTAATACGTACACTTTGCGTACGTTTTCCATCTTTTTATGTAAACTAATCTCTTTTTGAAGCTAGATATTCGTAAAGATATAACAGCACAGCATATATGAATAATCTCTCTCTATATATATAAAATAAATTCCAAAGCCAAACAACGTCGCAGCCCACAAGAGCCATGATAGTCAACAAAACGGAAGTCCAAGTCTCGAGTTTTAATCTGATTAGGGCTCATTAGTTAGACAATCCGAACCCAGGATTCGAAACCGAGCCCTTTGCATGCTTCAGTGTTTGCCTCTTGGACTTACGGTTCGTTGACTGGCATGGCTCTTGTGCGTTGCGACGTTTTGTGACTGTGGAATTTATTATACATAATCTCCCACATTCCGAATATATATATATATATATATATATATATATATATATATATATATAAACATACATATATAGATATATGTACGTTTGTATAGTGTATTTATTCAAAAAAGTTATATAAGCTCAATAAACATGGATTGACATTTTTAGAGCATATCATTTGCCGGATTCAAATAAGGCAATATTCTGATTTAGCCACCGCGTAGTGTCTGGATTAAAGTGTATATTCATGTCTGGTGGATTTTATTATTTTCTTCTACTAAGATTTCTTATTCGTTTTTAATAGTTTGATGGTTTTTATTTGGGTTTTCTTGATTTCTGAACGTTACCTATTCATTTTAACGTTATTCATCGTTTTCTGTTCAAGCTAAAAAAAAACTGTATATTTTCGTGAGGAACCCGTGTAAGTGATTTATCTTTTGGTATGTTTATGCCATTCATTAAACCCGTGAAAGGCGCAGCAATTTTAAAAAATATTTTCGTTAGGCATTGTCACGGTTACAATATTATCGCGATTCCACGTTTGCTAAGTTTAATATACCTAATGTTCACAATCGAGAATCTCCGGGCGATCCGCTTCCGTGTGCTGGGCGGCGGTATCATTAAGAAACTGAGATGTACACTCAGTCTGTCAGCTGTCAAGTGTAAAAAGTGCTGTCGACAATCGTTCTTAAACGGGAACGAACAAAATAAATAAATAAACAAAAAATTGGCAAAAGTTTTGTTTTCAGGTTATAAAAACAATTTCAACAAGGAGAAATAGAAGTAGAAAAACAGTCGAGGGATAAAATTACTACTACTACTACTACTACTACATAAGAAATTTTTACGCCCCTCCATGGAATTAATGGAATATCTCATGACATCACTTCCTCTGGTGACGCCACTTCCGGTATCGAGTACCGATGCCAAGCAATCAGACGGAGGAGGTTAAAACTATTAATACAGTTAATCACGGCTCAGATGGACCAGCAGCAGATTGCTGAGGAAAATTTAAAATGGCGTGATAAACAGCTCCAGTTACAATTTCAAGAGAAGCAACAAGCGTTGGAGGAGAGAATGCTACTTCAACAACAGAGGCAAGAAGGGCTATTGTTAAAAATATTCGATAGAACGGAACACAGGGATGACAATTTTGCTTTTCGCAAAGTACAATATGGAGCGCTATAGAAACGCTCAGCTACAAACTGGAGTTGGATGGGACGTTTCACGCTTTCTATCGGAGATATGAGGACCTAGTCACCGTGGATTCTCAAGAGTGGAGCAACGCTAAAAATGTTCTCTTACTTTTGAGGAAAGTAGGGACCACAAAACATAGCAAGTTTGTGCAATATATTCTCTCCAGGGAGACGTATGAATTGGAATTTTCTGAAGCGGTCAAACTTTTATCCGAACTGTTCAGCCCGAATTCTACGCTCTTTCATAGAAGATGGTAGTGCTTGGACCTCCAAAAAAATGACTACGACGATTACCTAACCTTCGCGTCCGTAGTAAATAAACACTGCGATGATTTCCGTCTATCTGACTTGTCGACAGATGACTTTAAGTGTTTAATTTTTACGCAGGGTCAAGTCTTATCCAAAAACGCTGAGATTAGACGTGTTCTCTCTAGACTTGAGAACAAACAAGGCCTCACCCTCCAGAAATTACCCGTGATTGTCAACGGGTAGTCTGCGTAAGGAACAACTCGAGACACGTGGAAGAGTCAGGCGCAACATTCATTAAAAGGCCGACCTTCAAACCGGAAAAATCTGCTTCCGTGTGCTGGGCGACGGTACTATTAAGAAAATGAGATGCACAGTCAGTCTATCCACTGTCAAGTGTAAAAAGTGTTGTCAACAATCGTTCTTAAACGGGAACGAACAAAATAAATAAACAAAAATTGACAAAAGTATTTGTTTTGTTTTCAGGTTATAAAAACAATTTCACCAAGGAGAAATAGAAGTAGAAAAAACAGTCGAGGGATCAAATTACTACTATTACATGAGAAACGCCCCTCCATAGAATTAATGGACTATCATGACGTCACTTCCTCTGGTGACGCCACTTCCGGTATCGAGTACCGGTGCCCGGCAATCAGAGATTGGCACGCGACCAAGGAGGTCATCATCCAAGGACCAACATATACCTACAAACGTAACCAGCACTAACTAAGATGTCGATCAGTTGAAACCAGCGACAGTCCACCATTGGAAGATGAGCCGATAGACCCTGTCTTCGAAACTTTGGATCTTGAACCCCCTTAACCAACACCTTAACTACGGCGGTCGTTTCGTAAGAGAAAGGTTACCGAGCCATTGATAGTATACCCTAAAAGGAAGAGGTACTGACAGCTTTTACGAACAAAAAGCTTGGGAGTGGGTGTTGGAGACGTCACTTCCGGGATACAGTACTGGTGCCCGGCAGTCAGAGATTGACACGCGACCAAGGCGGTATTGCTCAACTCGTTTTGCCTGTAATATATGTGAATACATGTTTCCTTCCTAAAAATCCTGTGTTCCTTCGTTCTTATTATCATTTTACCCCATAACAAATGTAGAAACTACACAGCGGTCTCAACTCATTGAAATTTTAATGACATAAAAAATAACAAAAAGTAAAAACATATCGTAATAGGGAAATAATAAAATCAGCAAACATGCTCCTTTTTGGGTACAGTAGTAATTGTTCTTTCTATAAAAAAGGGTAGTCAGTTATCGCTCGTATTAATTTTAGATCGCGCTTTGTTTTAAGCAGTTTTTTTCTGTCTGTAACAAAGACTAATGAAATAGGTTTTTCTGATTTATTTAGAAATATCTATCTGTATTATGAGTTTTTGAATTAAGGCATCCAACTTGCTAATTTCTAGGATGATTCTCCAATCTAACAATGTTTTGATGTTTTCCTCGACGAACCATCATTCGACTGTTCTGCAAAATCTTCGACACTCTGCAACTGCAAACTAACTTCAAAACCTCTGTTCCAGTCTCTTTTTGAAAAATCCGAGAAAAAAGTGTTGGGTTGTTGAGACGCGATCCTCATTTTCAACAAACTACAGCTGGCCACGCAATTTTCCGGTACGAGACAGTTGGTCAACCGTCCATTCTAGACTTCGTCCATATCAATTAAACTTAAAGGATACTTGTTATTCTCATGATCGGCTGATGGCCCAGGATTACTCGGCTCATTTATCTTGACTTAGCCGTGATCACATTTTTATCAACAATTTGAGACTTACAGCAAATTTATTAACTCTTATCGATCAGAGAATTAGCTTTAATGAAAGCAACCATTGATTTCTCCGTGTGTTTGTTTCTATTCCATCTATCACTCGATATTATACGAATTATATATATCCATCCGGGTATATACTAGTGGATGAATCGCTAACATAATCAGGGTCCATATTAAATATATTGTAATACTTACATTAATCATATCAATTAGTTGCAAGGCCCTAATCCCACTTCACTTAGCCTAGGGGTGTAATATCACGGTGATAACCACGATGATAGGACACTACAGCTTGATAGCATCACAAAATACCTTTTATATAAGTAATGATTTTGAAATTTCTCTTGTCTTTGTCTTAACTTTTACTGGAAATAAGAGACTTCAAAATTACAGTACTCTCGCACCTGCCAGGGGAGGTGTGTGCGTGATTTTTCTTTCTCTCGTCGTTCTTATTTTTCGATTCTTCATTTTAAATGGTGCGTCTAAGATAAGGGTCTCTGAATATATAAACTTCCTGACTTAAATGCACCAAACACAGATATTATTTCGTTTTTGGCTGACTCACTTATGATCTGCAAAGCCGAAGACTAAAACTGCATTTTTCTCTACAAACCAACCAAACTAAACATCATGAATAAATATTCAAAGACATAAGAAATTGATGAATAAATTTTTTTTTATAAATATGACTGAACCTGAAAAGCGTACACATAGCGAAAAACAAAGCAATGAAATTAAACTTCATGAAAACATTTTTGAAGTTACATAGATATTTTTTTTCTGAAATAATATGATTCTGGATCAAATAACTTTAAAAAATGGTCGATATGTCGTAACAAAGAACAATCAAACAACAAAAATATAAAAAATAATATTAGTAGTAGCAGTGGTAGTAGTAGTAGTAGTAATAGTATCCCTCCACTGTTTTTCTACTTCTATTTCTCCTTGTTAAAATTGTTTTTGTTGTTATTTTTACGTTATCATTCTCTTTTAAATGTTCTATTTAAAACTCTAAAAACGCAACTTTGTCTTTGTGTGTGTAAGAGTTCATTCCTTATGACCTGCGAAACGGTTGAACAGATTTTCTTTAAATGTTATAGAATTTTAGAGTATAAGTCTGGGAGTGATCTTAGTTAAGTTTTGTCTCAGAATACTCCCGATAATTACCGATAATCGATCATCGAAACCGTTATTTTAATTTATCTATCATCGGTAAAGCCGTTTTTCCATGCCCTCGCTTAGCAACAATGATAGAAAGAAAATTGAAAATTCTACTGTGGATAAGTTGATAGCGTGTTTTCTTTTTTTTTGGGGGGGGACGATTTTTTGTTTGTTTTTTTTGGCTTTGTTTTGTTTTTTGTTTTGTTTTTTGCATGACGTGTCTGTAGGTTCAAACTCCGCACATACATTTCTTCATTTATTTTCATTAACTGCAAAGCATTTTATAAGACTTGCAAATGTACTCGTTTTTTTTATTTTATCTATTTATTTATTTATTTTTGAATGACGTGGGCTGTAGGTTCAAACCCCGCACGTAAATTTCTTAATGTTGTTTTTTTTTCGTTAACTGGAAAGAAGTTTCTATACAATAGTTTGATAAAAGAAATAGTAGGTTCCTAAGAATGCAATTCAGAATAACATATTTTGGACTAAATTACTGCATGAGGATATGTGAAGCTTCTTTCCGGGCGATTTAACGGATTCCGATGACAATAAAAATATAGGAGTGTGAAATATTCGTTGATCATCATTCGATCCAGGGCAACGTTACGTTTCCTTGCTAGTGCTCTATATATTCGTTTTATTCTCTGTTCTTTTTTCTATTTCCAGTTCGTATCCCTTTAGAATGTATATCTGCAGATTTACGCCGCAGTAGAAAGACCGACTTTATCGCTTTCTTTTTTTTTTTTTGTACTTATCTTCGACAGTTTTCTTTTCGTATTTATACATTCTGTTCATCGTTTCCCATACAAACACAGATTTCTATCAAGATGCACTTTATGGCCTCGTAGCCAATCCTAGAATCTGTACCTCTGCACCCATCATATTAAAAGCATTGTTATCACCATTGTTATTCAGTACCATCCCTTCTATTTATTTTACCGTCGATATTTTGTAATAAAACGTCTTAGCATCGCACGGAAAAAGGAAGATAATTTCCCTAGAGGCAGGCGTGTATTGATTCAGTTCCACAAGTTTTGTGACGAATAATTATTTAGAAACTATTAAAGTAATAAAACTCAGTTATTTTGTGTAAAATTCGTTATTTTGTGAATTTATTTATGCATTTACATGTAGAATGTACATGGCGCTTACCATAGCAAATTCGCAATAGTAGTAAGAGCCTTATAAATAAATAAACACCAATAGTTTTTTTTACATAGATACTTAAACGGACAAGAAAAACACTAAATAAAAAACTAAAAGCAAATTGCAAATTTACCGTTGCGCGCACGCACACACACACACACATACACACACACACACACACACATATATATATATATATATATATATATATATATATATATAGTGATGTATATGTATAGAGTTAAATATATATACTCTCTACCATGTATATGTATAAAGTTATATATATATATACTCTCTACCAAACTACTCTATCAATTTTCAGTATCCAGACTCGAAATTTTACATGAGGGTTATTGAGATTTGAGAAAAATATTTTAAATCGGTTTTCGGCCAACAAATTTGGCTGGAAAGAGGGGTCAAAGTTCAGCAATTTGATCTTTGAAAACTCTACCAAACTCCTCCGCCAATACTTGGTCTAAACACTTGAAATTTTAGATCCAGGTTACTCGGATACGGATCAAACATTTTAATTCAGATCTGATCCAAAAACAATGAATTTTAACTGGTCAAATTAAACAAAAAATTGACGTCTGCGGTCTGTATGAAATTACTCGGCACATGTCTTAACATGTGAAATTTACATAAATGTATTTAGGCGTAGGGCAAGCTTCTTAATCGGAATTTTGCTGAAAATCTTGATGCCAGGGGGTTAAAGTTCCAAAGATCCGAGCTTTGTGGTCTTTAGCAACATATTCAGCCAATTTTGGCTCTAAACATTGTAAATATTAAATAAATGGTATTCAGAGATGCGGCAACCATTTTAATCAGTTTAAACACTTGAAATTTTTTTGAAATTTAGTTATAAAATGTATATGGCGATTAAGCTACACTGAATATTCCGATTTCATCCACTCTAGGATTCTTCAGGCTAAAATAAAAAGGGTCAATTTTTGAAATATTGACCCCTATTATTACCCCTTATAATTTATTGTTTTGGGGTCAAAAAAAGTTATTAAGTTAAATCCATGTCCAAGGAAGCTATATCTAAAATTTCAAGTGTTTAGACCCAAAATTGGCGGAGGTATTTGATAGAGCTCTCAAAGGTACAAATCATTGAATTTTGACCTCTTAACAGCCATATTTCTGGCCGAAAACCGATCACATAGATGTTCTCAAATCTCAGTACCATATATGTAAAATTTCGAGTCTATAGACTAAAATTTGACAGAGTTATTGCGTAGGGAAATGTACACAGACACACAGACAGACACACAGACACACAGATACGTTCACTTTCATAGATATACTAGCATTTCAGCCCGGCGTTGCCTGGGCGTTTGGATGTGTATGTTTAGCAAAAAAAATAAAAAAATAGTGGTAGTAGGAAGGCAAGCTAGAATCCGTACTGCGAATGAGGAAAAGAACGGGGAAAACACCTGACCTCTATGCTGTTACGACCACCGCCAATTAGGAAGCATTTTTTTTTTTTAATTATGGCTAGACAATCGAAAGGAGAGGATGACTTTCAATAATGTCGGCGAAAAAGTGCCCCCCTGTAGAAAAGTTCCCAGTTGAAGGTGTAGATTTTAATGTTTTTAGCCAATTTTTCGATATTTCTCGTCTGAAAGGTCAGACTTTAGAACGATACGTATCTTGGCAAAATCTGTCGCCTCAATCAAATTTTTATGGCGCATATGGAAACATACATACATACATACATACATACATTTATATATTGGTAACGAAAAATTTTCGACCCGAACCGATTAAAAAGCTTACCCTATCTCTGAATACTCTTTATGTAAAATTTCAAATGTTTAGACCAGAAATTGTCTGAGTAATTTGGTAGAGGCCGCAGAGGTCAATTTATTTTTACTTTGGCCCCTATTATGAACCCTTAACATTTATTGTTTTTAGCTCAAATCAAGTTATTAAGTTAGATCCATGTCCAAGGAACCTATATCAAAAAATTCAAGTGTTTAGAGCTCTTATTGTCGTAGGGGTTTGGTAGTGTTCTCAAAGGTCAAATCGCTGAACTTTGACCCTTTAACAGCCAAATTTCTGGCCGAAAACGGATCAAAAAGATTTTCCTAAATCTCAGTACGCTGTATATCAAATTTTGAGTCTGTAGACCTTAAATTGACAGAGTTATTGCGTATGGAAATGTACACAAACAGACACACAGACACACAGACACGTTCATTTTTATAAATATACTAGCATGGGTGCCCGGTGTTGCTCGGTTGTTTGAAGGTGAATGCTGAGCAAAAAAAAAAGGTCAATTTTTTTAACTTTGACCCCTAGTAATACCCCTTAAAATTTATTGTTTTGAGCTCAGATGAAGTTTTAAGTTAGATCCATGCCAAAGGTACCTATATCTACAATTTCAAATGTTTAGACCCAAAATTGTCGGAGGGGTTTGGTAGAGTTCTCAAAGGTCAAATCGTTGAACTTTGACCTCTTTACAGCCATTTTTCTGGCCGAACACTGATCACATAGATTTTCCCAAATCACAGTACCCTGTATATCAAATTTCGAGTCTGTAGACTGAAAAATAAGAGTTATTGCGTAGGTAAATATGCACACACAGACACACATACACACAGACAGACAGACACTTTCACTTTTATAGATATACTAGCATGGGTGCCCGGCGTTGCCCAGGTGTTTTGAGGTGTTTGCTGAGCAAAAGAAAAAACAAAAAAACGGTCAGTTTTTTTTAATATTGACCCCTATTATTACCCCCGAAAATTGATTGTTTTGGGCTCAAATTTAGTTATTAAGTTAGATCCATGTCCAAAGAATATATATCTAAAATTTCAAGTGTGTAGACCCAAAATTATCGGAGGAGTTTTGTAGAGTTCTCAAAGGTCAAATCATTGAACTTTGACTCCTTAACAGCAAAATTTCTGGCCGATAACCTATCACATAGATTTTCTCAAATCTCAGTACCCTGTATATCAAATTTCAAGTTTGTAGGCTAAAAATTGACAGAGTTATTGCGTAGGGAAATGTACACACACACACAGACACTTTAACTCTTATAGATATATAGATGGATAGATTTTACTTTATGCATATTTCTATATTTATTATTGGTGAATCGATACTTTATGTATAAATTATGTTGTACCCAATGTATATTAGTAGCTACCCGACATATTCAGGTTGTAAAATACGATTTAATACGATATTTAAATTCATGGAGATTTTGTATTTATTATTATAGAGCTAATTGTTTGTTGATTAATGTATTGCAATTTATATGTCGTAATCATTTCAAAAGTTTTAAAAATATTGCTTGGGCCTGTTAGTTCAGAATTGAATCACAAACGTATAGCTCTCTAGCTTTATTTGTTAATATCTTATGTAAGTTTATATGCATATCAAATCTTTAAAAATGAACGTATGTATATTTGCGCACGCTAAGATCGGAAAGAATGGCGAAAAATGAGTCACGTGAGTGCGCAATGATGATACTTATTTGGTCAACCTTATACAGACTTGTTATATAACGTTATGTTGTGGGAAAAGGGATAGTTCAGTTTTCTTTTGTGGTTTTGAAATTTCAGAAAATACTTTTGCTAGGTGATCAGGCTGGGATATGCAAATAAAAACATGCTACTTCTGGACGCAAAATTTTGCCAGTAATATAAATTAATAACAAGTGAAGGGTGCATGAACGAGTGAAAGCGGTATAAAGAAATGACTAGGTTCAGCATTTGCCCCCACCTCACTTACCCCCCAAAGTCCTAAGGGGGTGTCAAATTCTGGTGAAAATAAACAAAGGGTGCAGGCCTTAACATATGTAAATTTGAGTTCTGCACCATGCAAAATAAGAACTAAGTCCATCATTTGTCCCCCCTCATTAAGCCCCCAAATCGTCAAAGCCTTAACATTGCTAAATTTAAGTTCAGCACCATTAAAAACTGCTAAAAAGACATACACAGAAAATTTTGAACAAATATGATAAAATAGTCCCAAAAATGAAGTGTTTTTATTAGCCCTAAAAGAGTCCCTGGGGCACACTCAGGAGTTATCGCGAAGTAAAGACAAACAAAATTATATAGAAATTAGTTACTTACCACTTTTCTGCAAGTTTTATAAAAATCCAAGGCATCAATTTTTAATAAGTACAAAAGTGTCAATCTCAGCCATGTTAACCCGAAAGGCACTCCTAGGGGGGTAACCGGAGGTTTTTTTGAAAAATCTATTTTGTTACATTTTTACTCATACTTTGTTTAATGTTTGTGCAAAGTTTAAAAATATTCCAAGGCGTAGTTATTGAGAAAATTGCGGACAGATAAACGGACGGACGAACGGACGGATGAACGGACGGACAAGGGTGAATTTACAGGTCTACCATCCATTTGTCGGGGAGGGGGCAAAAACATTTTTACAACAACCTGTCAACGATTGCTTATTGGATTAATTCACAAAATGCCTGTAACGCAGACATCGCAACATAAAGCAGACGAAAGAATTGAAAGTTCATACGTGTCAACTGTCATTTGAAAGTATTCCCATATTTAAGTGCGACAGTTATGACAATCATCGCCATGGACGCCATTTTAAGTAGACTCGCGTCATAGAAATAAAAAAGTTTGCGTAAACCTATATGTGACCTTCTCAACCGTTAAGGAACATATGGAACAAATGTTAAAAAACATTTGTTATTGATTGTTTTCGATTTCTTATGAGGTTTCAATAAAACATTCACAAAGCATGAATCAACGTTTTATATAAGAAAAAGATGAATCAGTATAGTTCTTCAACATGACATATATACACAATTTATAGTACGTAGGCCTTCCATTTGTTTCCACTTTTTTGAAATTAAAAAAAAAAGAATATATGGTCGAGCGGTAACATTTATAAATCCACTTAAAAATTTATTTTACGGAAATAAAATAAGATTAATGAAAAATACACTAATTCCAACGAATGTTTACATACAAAATATGGTGTACTAGCTTGGCACCCGGCGTTGCTTGACCATACAATACACTTAAACATATTTTGATTTACGCAGATTGCATATGTATTATCATAGAATCAATCCTCTCTTGATTATTATATACAGGGTGTCCACAAAGTCTGACTACATTATGTAGCCAGACTTTAAAACTTTTGAAATGAAAGTCTGACTACATTATGTAACCAGACTTTGTGAGCACTGTGCAGATTATGTAGCCAGACTTTATGGGCACCCTGTATATATATATATATATATATATATATATATATATATATATATATATATATATATATATATATAAAATTATTACAATGATAAATTTTTTTTGATACCTATGGACATTAATGTTTCACTCTTTCAGGAATCTATCAATGTAGGTATTTATGATTACAGTTGGTTGGGAGATTCGAACCTGGCCACAAAACCATCTGACTCTATTAACAAGGAACAAGTCTGGCTACATAATATACACGGTGCCCACAGAATCTGGCTACATCATGTAGTCAGACTTTGTGGACACCCTATATTACGATGAATAATTCTCCCGGTGGACTTATTTGCAAAACAAAATTAAAAAATGATAATGATAATGTCGTTAATCAAATATCACCTGTGTTTGTTTACAATATCACCGGCCAAGGTTGCACCAATGTAACGTAAACTATCTCTCTGTAAAAATTATTTTTTTATTTATAAGAGAAGAAAGACTATTTTTAAGATCGGATTTTTTTTTTCAATTTTTCGATACTTATCGGATGAATTTCTGTAGAAAACATATCTAAGGACACTGTTAGAAATATAAATTAACTTTGTGTGAAATTTGCCCAGATAGGCTCAGCTGTTTCGGAACCTATGAGGAACGAACTCACATAGACTGACAAAGTGACGTCTATTAATAGTAGAGCTTATGTAATTGTTGTATGGACTCATACAAACGAAATATATGAACTCTTCCGAATGATATAAATATATAGATAACTACTTTGTGGCGTGTGTATATCTCGTAGTACGCCCTATTAACGCTAAGTACTGCAACTTCTGTTCTCTATATATTATCTCTTGTGGTTAATACAAATACATTTTTAGAACCATATCAGCGTCTGAGTTTTATCTTAGCAATACTTGCGGGCCACAACTTTGCGACGAAGACCTCGAATTCATAAAGAACAACACAACACATCTACCAACAAACAACTAGAACTCATTAAAGGGATAGCAACAATAACACCATTTTCGAATGAAGTAAAAGAAAAAAGATAAACTCATACTAGTATTTACACATCGCAATTATCTGACAAACGAGTAGTGTACTTTACTAACAAGATAGTTTTTAAACTGGTATTACGAAAAATACGTCATATACAGACTAAATGGTGTAAAACATCGGTTTTGTCGGACACCTATGGTAAAAAGGTTCCCATATTTGGACTTGGAAAACGTTTCAATTTTACGACAAAAAATAAGTCTGTAAACGTATGTCGAATCAAAAAGTTGTTTCTGCCTTATTGAGAAAATTTTTTCACTTCATTCAACGTACCGCATTAAACCGTAATTAGCATAATTATTGCGGCCATTAGAGAAATAAGTATGCAAAATAGAAGATTTAAAGGACGTCATTGTTCAGATGACAAATGTTCTGACGAAACTGAACTAGATAGTTAAAGTCTTAGGGGGAACAAGACAACTTATAACAAGAAGAGCTACAAAAAGAACATTAAACAAGAACCACAAAAGCAGCAGCCTCAAAAGCAAGAATGGGTTAAAGATGTTTAGGATTACTTCGTAAATTCTTTTACCAAATGTAATGAAAATGAAGGCCTTTTAAAATGAGCAAAAATAGTTTATTCAACATAAAATACAACCAGTATGGATCCACAGCAAATGAATGACGAAGAGAACAAACGAACGCGCCAATTGCCAACGTTAATTTTAAGTTTATACGGTGCATGAGTACTAGCGCTACACATCACATCATAGCACTCTCCATTACATTTCTATTAAAATTTCCGGTTACGGATGATCTTCCTTCCCCATTTTGTTGATTCTGGAAGAAATCTCAAAACGTCCTTCTTCGAATCTGACTGCTGCTACTCTTCTGTTTCTGTCAACTGAAGAGAAAAATTCACACCATTTGGTGTAGCATTACTCTTGATCGGTCAAGATCCGGTTCAGAGCTATTTGATGGGGAAGAATCTGATGGTTTACAATGATCAATGAAGTCAAGAGATCCAAGGTTTGTAAAAGATGGGTCAGTAGCAGGAGTGGGAGCTAGGTCTTTTGTCGAGGCAGTTGACTGGCGGCCGGCATGGAAAATAATTTTGGCAAAATTAGGAGTTGCGGACATTATTTCTACTGGTTCTACTAGAAGGTCAGACTTGTTTTGACGGACAAACTTACTAAGGAGAGCTGAGCCTCCTTGCAACTACAGGGAGGGTGTATACGCTATACGATATCTCATGTGGAGTTGCGTTAGTTCCTGTACAAAGGAGAGATCGAATAGAGTGCAAAGCAATGTCAAGTACTTCTTGCCAATGACGATCATCCAGTTTTCTAGTCTTAAAGGTGAGTTTGATCGTTTTCCAAACTGTACCATTTACTCTCTCCGATTTGATGGTATGAAGTTGAATGGGTAATCATAACTCCATATTGCCAGAAAAAAACCTTTTAGTTCACCTGAAATGAACTCCCTCGATCACTATGGATGGAATCTGTTCAAACAAACAAGGTAAATAAATCTTGAAGACATTTTATAACAGTTTTTCTTGATATATTCTGGCATGGATAGATAAAAGGGTAGCGTAAATATGCATCTATGATCACGAGTAGGTACTTGCAATTATTCGTAGATGGGTTTGAACCCATAAGATCTATTGAAAGGCGTTCAAAGATTGAGAAAGAATGGATTAAACGACCTGAAGTGTGTGGAAGAATATTGGTTTTAGTTGGAAGAATCTTGGTTAAAGTTCTAAAGAGAGAATCGGAAATTGGTTACCGACGTTTTTTGAAACGAGCGGATTATACAAAAAGAGGAAATTTCCACCGAGTTTATATAATCGATATTGATAATAACACTGTGGTAAATTCTGTCCCGTTCAGAACAAAACGTTTCAAATCTCTAACATGCCTGTTCATAATGTTTCGCCCTGTAGAAGCAGACGCAAAATAAAAAAGTAGATTTAAATATACACGAAACATCAGAAAAATGTTACACAAATACATAATATTCAAGATATTTAATAAAACAATTAAATTAAGGTTGACCACTGAGTCCGATCTGTAAATTATATAGATATTTTACAAGTAAATTTGAACGATACTATACCAATGTTCGTATTTCGAAATCCCTGAAGTTATTTGGGACGGATTGGATAGACCGTTTTAATATTTGGAAATTTTAAAATCAGAAATTATGTAAGTTAAAAGTTAAATAAACTAAAACGTACCATAAAAATTCATTTCGAAATCAAGCTGCCATAAAAAACAACCAATCAGGTATCAAATAAAACGCATACAGAATATAAATAAAACTTTGAAATGAATAATGCATGTGATTCGAAAGCGAGGTCGCGAACAAACAAAGCTACGATTAGAACAATTAAAAACTGCGTAAAATTAAAAAAAAATAAGGAAAAACCAAAAGGAAGTTATTTCAAAACTCAAACAAAGAGGTTGAAACAATAAGATAAAAGCAAAACGCGAGCCACACTTAGAGTTGAAAAATACGATATTACTCCAGCTACACCGGCTTCAAAAATTATAGTTTATTTGTAATGATGTAAACCGTATAAATTAATAGCACTAGCGCAACGGAACTGTTATGTCATTCAGAAACTAATATATGATATTTTTAAATAAACGTAAACATTAAATCACCTTGTACAGGATTAGCGAGATGGTGTATATTGTCCAAGTTCCGATGTATACTCATAAACGCCACTAAATGATTCAGTACCTGTAGGGGAAGAGTCAATTGGTTCCATTCTTGATACGTTCGATTTCGACCAACACCTACCAACAGCAGATAAACGACAGTATGGTACGAACTTAAAATCGCGACCCGAAGTGTAAAAGATATTAACAGCATTTAAAGAGGTAAAAAAAATTCGGGGGGGGGGTCACCAGCACTTAAAATGTTTATTTTCCGAACTATATATATATATATATATATTTGTTATTCCAACTTTTTCATTTTTTTTATTTTATCCCTTTTAACAAACAACTTCGCAATGGCATCCTAAATCTACGTCATTTCCTTCTCTTTATGTGAATTCTAATTCATAATTTTAATTTATTTAAATATACTTTTTCTCTCCCCCATCACTTTCCCTCTTTTCTTTTATTCTTCACCCTCTTCCCTCTCCATCCATTTCTCCTATTCTATGTTTTTAATATCCATATGTAATCAAAAATTGTTTTCTTAAAATTTATTTTGGCTTAAATTCTCTGATGACATAGGATCGTCTATGGAAACAGTCCTGTAATGATGTAAACAATCCTGAAATGGTTTAAACAAATACACACGAGGTTGAAATAATAAAACATGTTTAGCTCTACCAATGTATCGAGCACGTTTTTCCCTGTTTTTTTACCAAATATATATACATATATATATATATATATACATATATATACATATATATATATATATATATATATATAGAGAGAGAGAGAGAGAGAGAGAGAGAGAGATGTAGCCACTCTGTAGCGTATATGAAACTCGTAGCACGTCTTATGAGCGTTAAGTACTAAATTCGTTCTTTATGTATTCTCTCCTGTATATACAAAAACCCTTTTCTTCAATATATCTGTGTGTGAGTCTTTATGTTTGACCCTTTTATGTCACAACAATACAGATAATGGTTATGTTCTGGAATAGTTATGATCTTACGTGATAAAATATTCTTTTATAAAGTGAACATACTGAAACATTCAGCAAAAATAAGTGCAGGAAGATTTCGGCCGGAAAAAAAAGTGTTACGAACTGGGAGAAACCGATCTGTGTGCCATGCTCCTCTGTGTAGAATCTACGGCTCTACTAATTAGTATATTCCCTCTGCGTTGTTTGCAAGATATGAATAAAATTTAAAAAATGCAATAAATATGTCGGTTGTGAATGTTACGGCCTTTCTGATACATTGCCGGGTCCTCGCAAAATATTCAAAGAAGGCATACGGGTTGCAAATATGACTGAACAACTAAGGATTTGAACATGAAAATAATTTTATTACCGTAGTAGATTATATTCTCTGAACATTACAGACAACACTCAATTGAATGAGATAGGGAAAGAACGGAAGAAACAAAAATTACGATGAAAAAATGATCGATTGAGTCCAATTAAAAAGAAAATAAAACATACAAGTATAAATGTCATTGCACAGTTTGCTTGATTGTTCACCGATGCTGAGATAAGGTTGGAAATTGAGATTGGGTAAAAGAAACTATGAAATACTTAGTTGAGTGACGTAATTAGCAACGCAAAAACATAATATCAAAAAAATATATATATGCCCAGTCTCAAAGTTTATGAGTAATCAAGATATATTAGCTAAATCATATCTTGCTTAATATATTTCTTATATCCTATTCTATTTTGTCTTTTTTTCTTTTATTTTTTTATCAGTTATATTGGTATTGTTCCTCTTCGTTTGAAGTTTCCTCTCAGCTTTTCTTTTAGAAAATAATTCCTCTTGGTAAGGCGGTGAGTCAATTAATCGTTACAGGTTTGTTTTTCGTGACTGCATTCCCTGCTCGGCGTAGGTTCTGATTTTATTGTTGTATAGAATTAATGATGCCAGTCTTCGTTTGAAGTTTCCTCTCAGCTTTTCCTTTAGAAAATAATTCCTCTTGGTAAGGCGGTGAGTCAATTAATCGTTACAGGTTTGTTTTTCGTGACTGCATTCCCTGCTCGGCGTAGGTTCTGATTTTATTGTTGTATAGAATTAATGATGCCAGTCTTCGTTTGAAGTTTCCTCTCAGCTTTTCCTTTAGAAAATAATTCCTCTTGGTAAGGCGGTGAGTCAATTAATCGTTACAGGTTTGTTTTTCGTGACTGCATTCCCTGCTCGGCGTAGGTTCTGATTTTATTGTTGTATAGAATTAATGATGCCAGTCTTCGTTTGAAGTTTCCTCTCAGCTTTTCCTTTAGAAAATAATTCCTCTTGGTAAGGCGGTGAGTCAATTAATCGTTACAGGTTTGTTTTTCGTGACTGCATTCCCTGCTCGGCGTAGGTTCTGATTTTATTGTTGTATAGAATTAATGATGCCAGTCTTCGTTTGAAGTTTCCTCTCAGCTTTTCCTTTAGAAAATAATTCCTCTTGGTAAGGCGGTGAGTCAATTAATCGTTACAGGTTTGTTTTTCGTGACTGCATTCCCTGCTCGGCGTAGGTTCTGATTTTATTGTTGTATAGCATTAATCATGCCAGTCTGTGCATATATTTGATTAAAACAAAGCGTGGTTCTCACAGTTCCTTTTCATACGCCCACAATACAGAAAAATATGAAATAGGCTTTCAGTCGTCTCTAGATGAGTTGGCGCGAGTGCACGGTTTACGGGTCTATATGCTGCGGATTCATATCATAGCTTTATCAGAGAGACGCGGTGCTTTGTGAGTTTTTTGCAAGCGCTAACTAGTGCATAGAATGACGCTCTTAATATTTTTTCTTTGCACGTGGCTTTTGTTTTCTGCCAGTACTGTTGCATTTCACCTTCTTTGAATTATCTGCTTTCGTTATAATATTGTTCTTCATTATTAATGTTGGGAATGATAAGGGAAAGCGTGAGAGATAAGTGGGACTTCTCTGTCTCGACTGTTTTCGTTAACGGTTTTAGTTTCTGGGTGAATATAAAAAGTGATGTCTGTTGACTGTCTGGCAACTCTAGAATAGGGGTCGCCTTATGCTTTCCTTATTACAGCTCCGACATAAGTTTATGTCACAAAAGTTAACATTAGCTTTTTATGACGCTAGTATGCTTATTCTCTACAATAATTGTTTGTTTATATGCTTAGTTGTTAAAATGTTTCTGAGCTATAATAGAGGTAAGACCCCAATGAGTTGGACGATCTTACTTATAACTACGCGTTAGGACAATCAACCAACGAGAAACCTCCGACCTCATTATAAAAATATCGAATTTTGGATGCAAGTCAGTCGCTGTCTTGAAGCGACTAAACCGGGCTACATTGATTCTTCGCTGCCGTCTTTGTTATTAAGAATTACTGAGCACTCTAGATCGTGACTGCATTTATTATTCGCCGATTTCATTTACTGCCGCCATCTTTGTTCAGCATAATGTCTCAACACTTAACATTAATCGTATGGATTCCTGATGAAATTTCTATTACAATCATGTTTGCTGTTAAGTCTACCTACGGTTACACGGATACTTACGAAGTCTCGCATAAAATTCAACTGGTCTGTACATAGCTTTATTCTGAAATAGAGTTTTGGTCGATCAAACATCTCAAATGATATACCTCGTTTCCCACCTATTAGAACGTAGTGATAATTTGTTTTTGGTTCTGAAATCTAATATAGGTCTTTGATAAGCATATATTGTTTGTTATGTCGTTTAATCGCTTTTCATCTGAATTTATTGCTTTTAAATATTTGCTTCTATGGAAAAAATTAAAGCAGGGCTCCCAATCTGATGATGTAAATAAATAATGCATTTAATTCCTGTCATCTTTTTCTTATCAGCAAATCGTCAGATCTTGACTTTTATTTATCAATCTTCCATTCGTACATCCTCCCATCCTGAGGCTTATCACAAATTCATATAAATATTATTGACAAAATTGCCAATAGATTTCTATCGAAATTATCCTTAGGATATGACTCGATACACAAGAAAGAAACAAATAAAAAAAATGGTTGTTGAGATTTCATAAAAATAATCTACATTCAACCCCTTATATAACGGGTGTATAATAGAAGTATACTTCCTTGGAACTTGGATTTTTAAGATCAGATAAGCTGAGGATATCGGCACCCTGTCGTAAATGCACCAAACATTTATTTTATTGATTTTTTCCCTTTCTCTTTGCAAAAATAAATCATATTTCACAAAGCACACACACAACGAACAAAAAAATAACCCTTTTACAAAACAATCAAACCAAACATAAGGGGTTGATAAATGAAGATTATAAAATCAACTAAATAGAATCGATAAAATAAAATTTGAACACAGTTTGTTTTTAATCTATGTTGTTGTAACGGAACATTTTAAAATAATGGAGTTTTAATCTTTTACAAATTAATTAACTTTTAGAAAGTTTATTTTCTTCGCAATTCAACGACAGAAACCCTCTTATTTAAAAAAAAAAAGGATTAATTTGTTAATTCCAAGTTCAAAGTAAGTTTTTGTCCAATTTGTGCATTTAAAATGTAAAATAATAAATATTTTGTATTTATTTGAACTCTTATCTTTCATAATAAATAGTAATTTCGAACGATTTAAATATATTTCGTTAAACTTGTGATTAAGGAAAAATCTTATCTTTGCCAAATACATGAAAATACAATTAATAAAGCAAAGCAGCTTTACAAAAGTGAAGAAGTCAGTCGAGTGATGCCTGGGAAAAATGATTACAAGACTGTTTTAAAGGATGGGGAACGGATTCAGGAACAAGAATATCTTCTCTGTAACCTGAAAGAGGCATTTAAATTATTCATACCAGAGCACCAAGAGAAAATAGGCTTCTCTAAATTCGTAGAGCTTAGGCCCAAAGAATGCGTGCCAACAGGTGGTGCCGGGACTCATACTGTTTGCATTTGCACAATCAATCAGAATATAAAGTTGCTGATTACAGGATCTCATCTGGCTAAACTGACTGAAGGAGAAAGTCATCATTTGGCAGATTACAACCAATGCATAATTGCTGTTACATGCGATTAAGCATCGACAAATTGTTTCTAAGGTACCTGCTCATCTTGCAACAAACTGATGGATGATTTTGTTATGCAAGAACTTTTTCAAAAAACTCAACTGATGATTTTGTATACAAACAGTGGTTACCAACTGATAGAACCATTCTACAAACTCTATCACAACCTACAGAGGAATTTATTAAAACTGTCCATGCAGGCCTTCAAAAATTGAAGAAGCATAATTTCATTGGCAAAGCACAATAAGCCATTTGTTCTGATAGAAAAGGTTCTATAAAGTATGGTGTATTCTTAGCAATAGTAGATTTTTCTGAGAATTATTCATTTATTTCGCAAGATTCAGCTCAAGGATTCCACTGGAATAATGATCGAGCTACATTGCACCTATTCATCTGCTACTATAGAAATAGAATTGACCATGAGCATATTAATTTTGTTATAATACCTGATTGTCTTAAACATGATGCAGTAGCTGTCAATTTGTTCCAAAGAAAGGTTATAGAAAAATTAAAAGAAATTATTAATTTTAATGTACAAAAAATGATATATTACTCTGATGGGGCTGTTACACATTATAAAAAATTTTAAAACTTTATACATCTGTGCAATCATAAATCTGATTTTTGTATTGATGCAGAGTGCATTTTTTTGCTACTTCTCACGGGAAAGGTCCATGTGATGGGTTAGGTGGGACTGTAAAAAGGTTAGCAGCAAAAGCTAGCCTGCAGCAACCTTATAATGATAAAATAATGATGCCAATTTTTTATATGCAATAAAAAATATTTCTGGAATACCTTCCTTATATTCCTCAACTGCAGAATGGGCAAAGGAAGCAAACATTTAGATGACAGATTTAGCAATTCCTCCACGATCATAGGAACACAAAAATTACATACTTTCATTCCTGTCTCTCAGAGGGAAGTGGAAATAAAAACAGTGTCAACACAAAAGAAAGGAAGAGTAGTTCGAATCACAAAACGGAACAAGATGGAGTTCGAAGACATTAACGGATTTGTGACAACACTTTGTGAGAGGAATTGGTGGTTAGGATGTGTACTTGACAAAAATCCAGATAATGCTGAGGTGAAAGTGACATTCTTACAACCAAATGAACCCTCTCCATCTTTCTATTATCCACCACATCCAAATATATTAATTTTGAAATATTCTGATATTCTTAGCTCAGTTGATCCAATAACTGAAACAGGAATATCTTATAAGCTTTCAAAAAATGAGATGGAAAATGCATCATATATTTTAGAAAGAAGATTATGAAAGAAAAATCTAAATAAATACTTTAATGTTCATTATTATAAAAAATGTTTCAGTTAAACAGATTTTTCATTTTGAAATGTATCCTAATGAACACATGTTCATTTCTTGTGTATAGAGTGTACACTTAAGACTTCTAAAAATGTTAAAGAAACTGTTTACCATCGCCAGAAAATGTTGTTTATTCTTTTGATGCTATAAACTAATTAAATCTCAACACACTTTTTAGAAATTCTTATTACATCACTTTCTGTATCAAAACCTGTGTTGTATAAGAAAAGTATGAAAGTCATAAAACAGTTTGACTTCACAACCAGAATTTGCATAAAATTCAACATGTCAAGAATTTTTTTTTTTTTTTTTTTTTTTACACAGTGATCACCACTTATCAAGGCCCGGAAGCCACTCAGGGATAAGGGTTATTGTAAGTACATCACGTTAGTGAGGAGATTTTATGAAGTGTTTAATTAGGGGGGCGGTTCATTAGGAATTTGTTAACATTAGACTTGAAGACATCCAAGTTGTAGTCCGGAGGGAAGCAGGCAGAATTTTTAAGAACATGTATTTTAAACATTTTTTTATTTAAACATTACCAATAAACAACAGAAATTGCCTTTTAGTAGATTTAGAATATTAATCATTCGAGAAAGATGTGTCCACCATTGAGACCACATATGCTTTATCGTATACTTTAATAAACCCTTAACACCTTCAAAATTCTTTTTTATTATATATCACTTTTTTCCAAAACTATATCCGTGGTGCATTTAAAAAACGGTGCTTATGCCCTTTTTGAACGACGACATAATTTAAAGTTTTACGATATGTTCTTTTTTATTATAAAATTGTTAGGTGAAGGTAATGTGTAGTTACAAAACACCCTCCTCTCCACAAGCTAAGAATGGCTTACAAAATGACGTTATTATTTCAGCATGGTTCAAAAGGTGCACAAGTATAAAAAAAAAAAACAAGTGAAGAAAATTCAGTTTCATCAACAAATATTTTTTTTTTTACTTTTGACCATGGTCTTCATGTAAATATTAATTAGCATCAAAATAGCTTTACAAAGATATCAAACTTGACCATATTGGAAAATATCAAAATGTTTTATATGAAGTTGCAGGTACTACGTTCCGCCATTTTGAATTTGCCCACTTCTTTAAAACGCTGTTAATGATAGTTCTAGTAAAATGACCATCATTAAATTTTGAATATATACTGTCATAAGATAGACAAATCATCTGTCAAAATTTAAAAGAAATTGAAAGAACGATTTTTGAGATAATTCAGGTAAAGAGTTAAGGTCAATTTCAACTTTTTTTAATTTGACCTTGAAAAAATATTCCCAGATAAAATTATTGATCTATCCAAGTACTTTAGAATGATATATGAATGAACTTTGTAGGTCCATAAATAACAGAGATATCGTCTTATAAAGTTGATAATTTCTTCATAAAAATTCATATTTTTGTAAAAGGTCAAGGTCATATCTCAGGAACTCCTTGACCTTGAGATGTTTAACAAGTGCCATTCAATTCCTTTCATGAAGATCTAAGAGAGTAGTAAATTTTAAAATTTAACTTTTTACCTTTCATTCGTTTATTATACTAGCATTTCAGCCCGGCGTTACCCGGGTGTTTGGAGGTGTATGTTGAGCCAAAAACAAAAAGCATTCAAAATTTTTTAACTTTGACCCCTATTTGACCCCTTAAAATTTATTGTTTTGGGCTCAAATCAAGCTATTAAGTTAGATCCCTGTCCAAGGCACCTATATCTAACAGTTGAAGTGTTTACACCCAAAATTGTCGGATGAGTTTGGTAGAGTTCTCAAAGGTAAATCGTTGAACTTTGGCCTCTTAAAAGCCAAATTTCTGTCCGTAAACCGATCACAAAGATTTTACCAAATCTCAGTACCCTCTATATCAAATTTAGAGTCTGTAGACTAAAAATTGACAGAGTTATTGTGTTCGAAAATACACACACACACACAAACACACACACAGACACGTTCACTTTTATAGATATATAGATATAGATTTTTCTTTCTTTTATTTTTTGTAATTTATACATCGTTTAATACTAATTCGAATACCTGTTTTAATATATGCGAACATAATATGCCTCCTATTTCTAGAAAACTCCTACTTTAACTCCATATGATTAAAAAACCTTCAATCACTTCTCCTGTTCTTCCCTATATAAATGCATATATGTACAGTTATATACTCCATCATGGATATCCACCAATCTTTATTTTGATATATCAGCTATATTCCTCCTATATATATATATATATATATATATATATATATATATATATATATATATATATATATATTATATATGTATGTTTTTTTATTTCCTTCTCCAAACAGTCTCAATGTATTACCATATTCCTCTTACACCCAATTATTTTGCTCTTAATATAGTAATTATTAGATGTCGTATGTTACATATCATCCTCTCTCCTTTTCTACTGAGAAACATTAGGCTTCGAAATATCTAGTGAGAAAAAATTTACTTATCTCTCATCCCTCATTGATATAAGATCTATATTGAATTAGCGAATAAATCTATATGCTTTAGTATATATTTTTATATTGCCGTTTTTTTTATTCTTTATACAGAGTGTCCCAATAAAATATATACACTCTTTAAATAATCATGCAATCAACATTTATTATAATAAAGAAACGTTTTATGCATAAAAAAGTGAGCAAATATAAAAACCAGTCAATTATCGAAACTGTTCAATTTGGTGGTCGTTGTGGTCCATACATAGCTAACAACAACGATCACTGATTTAATCCAAAATTTTTGAACTCCGGTCTTGCGAAATGCTCTCCAAATAGATTTTTAGTCGGTTGGTGAAACCTCTCAATGACTCCTATGCATAAACACATATCTATATACATACACATATATATATATATATACATACATATATATATATATATATATGCATACACACATATATATACACATACATATATATATATACTAATACATATATATACACACATACATATACATACATATATATATACACATGCATATGCACACATATATATACCCATATATATATATACACACATATATGATGCATGATGATTGCAACGCCTTGTCAGACTAGTGCCACTCCCTCAGGCACTTAAAGTCTATGAGCCCAAAAATTACTTTTTTTTTTTTTTAATCCTATTGATGAATTCACACGCTCAAGCAGGCATGATACTGAAGACAGTCATTGAGATCCACTATTACATGCTTCCAGCATTTCAAGCCTCCACACGCCACAACTTTTCCATCGCCACAGGACCATTTTTTTATAGACAAATGCCTGAGGGAGTATCTATACACTGATGATGTTACAGAGTCTTAGCTTTGTACGACAGCTAAGTCTCTCTCTTGGTTCAAAATGTTCAGATCCAGCAACAAGCAAGAGCAAGATAGCCAGCGACAAGTTAAACTGCAGACCAGCTTAATGCGGGTACTGGTCTCCCGCTTTGTGGTTTTTTAAATCAGAGATTTCCTTCTCCTAGAAAGGTTGCCTTCAACAGGGCTTACGGGAACCCTCTCCACCCCAACACACACATACATACACACAAACACGCACGGTGCTAGTTGGCCGTTGACACCGAAAAAGGGTTCATTCGCCATTTGAGAGGTCTTGTTTTTAATCCTTCAGGGAAACTAGCCACCCTCCTCACCAAACGAGTTTGATAGGGGAACCGGTTTAGTCGCTTTTAGCATGTGTGTACATTTGTCTTTTTGGTTGCATGTGAATATGTGCTTATATGATTGTGTGTATACTCATATAAATGTGCTGTTGATGTATGGATTAGCGTACCTTTTGTATATTCTACTTTTCTGTGTATATGTTTTTGCGCAAATGTGTGCTGCTGAAGTTGGCGTTATGCGCTTTCGTGTTCGGAGAAAAGTTCGGGTGTTTATACTCTGCCACGGGGTTTGATTGATATAGCGCCAAGTGCGTGTGTCAAACGACCAGATGTTCCCAATTCCGTCGTCAAAATAATAAATGAGCTAACTATTGTGAATTATATTTTCGCCTTTTGTAAAATAGAGAATTGATGAACTCCGGAAGCCTCCCAAAGTTAACATCAGTAAGTGTATGAGAAAAGAACGATGGTTCACTGTATTTCCTTTTTTTCTTTCCCCGCAAGTTATGTTCTATTATCATTCAAAAACGGTAGTGTTTTTATATATGGTTCAGTAGCAGTTTTAGTCATTTAGAAATGCTTTAACGCTTTACTGCTCACTCATTTTTCGACCAAATTAAAAACAATTATTACAGTTTATACATTCTCAGCTATATGTTAAGTTATCTTGTGATATTTTAGGTTTTAACCGTGCCGTCTATTTAATCTGTTAAATAGAGTTTCAAAGTATTCACGAATGTATATAAGACAATTAAATAAAACGCTTGACGTAAGTTTATAAAAAGGATGGCAACTTATTTTCTGTTCAATACTTTCTCAATATGCTAGAGAGAGATAGAGAGAGGGGGAGAGAGATAAGGAGATGGGGCATAGCGGAGTCTTGTGGGTGACACAAAATGACAACTGGTCGTGTTGGTGCCATTCTTTTTCACTCTTTTTTCCTTGGTTGGCATTTGGTTTTATCTACAAAAACTTTAGAGAGGAATTTCATTTTTCCATGCTGCATTCCACTGGCCGTTATTAAATCTGTCCAAGGCCAAATTTCAATGACTTTTTTCAAAACCTGTCAATTGAAGAATGTTATTTTCAAAGTTTCTGCTCACTTCTTGCAATCGTTATGACTTTTGAGGACATTTGTTGCTTTGAAGATTTCTACAATATTTGCGTGTGTGCATCCAGCTCCATATGCATATGTGAACAACCAGCAATAATTCCGGTGCTGCCTGGAATACTATTCAACATATATTGTGTCAATAATTTACAGTTTGCGTTCAGTAAAACAAAAGTTATGAATTTAGTGGTGTTCAAAATCGTACAAAAACGTAAAGAAGTAATTGATGTTTTTTATGACTGGTATAAATAGCAACCACATCGCTTAGCGACTAGTGTTGCTACTAATTCACTGCTATCGCGAAAAGAGAAATAACAAGTGAAACTAACAAAACGAAAGAATGAAATGGAGGTAATCGGGGGGATTTTATTTAAGCAGACAAGAGCCGTTCATTGTTATTACATATCTGTAATGTTTAGGGGGGTAAAAAAAATAAGACTGAAATTAAACAAATTGCAAGTGAATTTATTGGAAGTCGTGAAAAATCATGGAGTACAATAGAAAAATGCGAGCATGAAAAATAATATGGTTTAGCTTAAACATGGAAACGTAAGTGACTAGTTGTAAAAACTGGAAAAGGCAATATATTCTAGTAAAATATAATAATTCATAACTTTAAGACTATTTTAATTCAATTTGACATTATATAATCAATTCTTAATGCTGCAATATTTAATGTTATTAATTTATATTATTTACAAGAAAATCTTATCCTTTTCTTTTCCCGTTTTAACAACTAGTCCTTTACTTTTCCATGTTAACACTTTACCATATTGCTTTTCATGCTCGCATATATCTATTGTAATCTATATATTAATGCGATAGCTTGTGTGTTATTTTTTGTGCCACGCTTACATCCGGGTCATTTAATTGTTATAGAATGCCATCTCTAGTAATAAATAATTTTACAAAGAATTCTTCATAATTTTTTACTATAGCTGATGGCAGTCCAGTAATATATCGTTTTAAAAATAATTTTATCAATAATTTTTTATAAGTTTTGGTTCCGGTTTCGATTATAGCTGATGGCACTCAAGTTATATATATATATATATATATATATATATATATATATATATATATATATATATATATATATATATATATTTCATAAGGTTTTGTTTCCCTTTCAATTAAAGCTGATGCACCCAAGTCGTAAGGATATGGATATTTTTTGGTAATCGCAACTTTATAAAAACCGATAGAACCTTAACTGTATAATAATATATACGAAATTATCCATAATTAAAATATCATATTTAAGCGTAGTTTACGACCTGGGCGTCCTTGCTAACTTAGAAAAATAGTTTGTAGTTTAAACAAAATAGCTACAACAATATATTATTTAAACAAAATAGCTACAACAATATATTGCCAAGATCCAAGTGTAGTATCTGTTCTTCAGATGCGGCACTTCCATTTCTCGTTCTCTTTCAGTGGAGGAGAAATCCTTCACGACTGAGACATTTTTTATTTTTGTACGTTTTCTTTACGTTAAAAAAAATCGACCCTGGTGTCTAACTCTGTCTCGTGGGGAGGTATTGTAAATAGGTACCACAATGTCAGGGCGTCACGCTGATAATTTACAGAATACAAGCATCAATATTTTACATATGAAAGAGTTCGCGGTGGAATTTCCACAGGTCCCGTTAGTTTTCTCTTATTAGTATTATTTTTTACTCACATTATTCTCTCGTAATAGTTATCTTTTATTATGTGGCTTATATACAAGTTCAATAAGTGTAATCAATTGTTACTGTAATCTGTTGTTACTTTTCTATTGAATTCGCAAGAAATTAACCTTTCAACACATAACAAATGAAACATTACACCAGATCAACATTTAGTAATATTTTCAAATTATCACTGTACAAACCTGATTTAGTACAGTATGTAGTGTTCAGTGGCAGACAAATAAGTAAAGAAATAAATAGCTACAGCTTCTTATTATATGCTTGCGACCTCGCAAAATAAGGAGATTTCTCGTCAGCTAATGTGCAAATAATATAATAATGCTGAAGTTAAATTTTATGTAATGAATAGTTAACAATTGAATATTTAATTACATTAACAATGTGATGGAAGAAAATAATAGCCATTATATTTGTGTTAGTTCCGCATGTAGAACGCTGTATTTATTTCATGGCGTTTCACTTCATGTGCCCATCTTTTAAAATATCCATATAATCATTATATATTAAGCCACCTTGTGTCAGACTTAACAATGCTAAGATCGTATGCTTCAGAAGAAATGAAATCGTCTACTTTATTAAAGATACTATTATAAGATAGTAGACACTGGTGAATATATTTTCATGCGTGTATCAAATTGCTACCCGTACGCAAAAGGATGTGGTTGTAACGAAAATAGTACTACAATTAAGTTATTATACACGTATTTGTCGTAAGCCCAGTTGAAAAATAGACGACGGTTCCTTACAGATTCTATAAGTTACATACATTACCTTTCAGATATGTTACGAGTTTTGTAAGTTTTTCACATTTGACAGATGTCGATGTCATGAAACCGGTAAGTAATTTCGCCAAACACTGCCAGGGCACGACACGACACGACAATTACACACCGTGATAAAAAATGTGAAAACCTCGACAATATATATATATATATATATATATATATATATATATATATATATATATATATACGTTTTATTTTTATATATATATATATAATAATTATTATATACCTACAGAAACTAGTGTTTCATTCTTTCGGGAATCTTCAGTGCAGGATGTCACGATTAATACCAGTCGAACGATTCGATACGGTAATAAAAAATAAAACGTATATATATAACGATTCGATACGGTAATAACAAATAAAACGTATATATATATATATATATATATATATATATATATATATATATATATATATATATATATATATATATATATATATTCGATACGGTAATAAAAAATAAAACGTATATATATACATATATATATATATATGTATATATATATATATATACCGTATCGAATCGTTCGACTGGTATTAATCGTGACACTCTGCACTGAAGATTCCCGAAAAGATGAAACACTAGTGTCTGTAGGTATTTAATAATTATTATAGTAAAAAAATAAATATATATATATATATATATATACGTTTTATTTTTTATTACCGTATCTTTCTCTTAAGTTAAATTATTGTTTCGGCTACGCGGACGTTTTTTTGGCCGTCTGTAGCGTCCTCAGACTTTAACAGAAATGTTCGCTATACCCGTGTAGCCGAAACAATATTGTAACTTAACAGAAAGATACGGTAAAAAAAAATAAAACGCATATTTGCGCTACAACAGTATTGAGCACTTTCTTCAGTTTTTATTAATTACCATCTCCACTATATATATATATATATATATATATATATATATATATATGTAAGAATGTGTGTGGGGACACTTCTCAACTTATATACTCAGGGAAAATTTAATCTACAAACTTAAAATTGTGTATATTAGATATTGAGACGTATGGAAAACATTTTAATCGGGTTTCATCCAGAAAAAGACGTGCTAGGGGGTCAAAGTCGAAAATCGGTAATGTAACAAAAGAATGACTTCAATCTGTATTATCATCGTTGTTTTGAGTCCACCTTATACATTTCTCCAATATGAACTCGCTACACCATATTATGTGGGAGTCATTGGGTTTTTGTGCGAATCATTCAGATTATGTTAACAATATTTAAGTTTAAGGACATGAAGGAATGTATCAAGTTGGGCTAATTGTTAGATTACTTGCCTCACTGGCTTTGGTATCGATATGAGGTCGAGTATTTTTTTGTTTTACTTTCAAGAATTGAACTGTTTAGAAAATAGCATAATACTTGCATGACCATGTATGAGTTTCTTTTACTTTTTTATTCGTTTAAGGTATTTTACGTTACGTTCAAGACTGGGTTACGCCGGATACATCTTCCAGTATATCATGAAAAATGAAAATATTTATTTTTTTGTGATGACAACTCTCAACCTATATACTCAACAAATTATTGATCTACAAACTTGAAATATCGTATATGAAGGCATTTAGACATGTAGATAACTCTAGAATTGTGAGCCATGTTTAATTTCAGAACAGTCTGCGATGGTTCGTTGTTCTAAACGAGTCTTGAGAGGTGACTGGTTTGCAGTATACAGAACAGTTTCCGATGGTTCCTGAGAGGTGACTTGTTTGCAGTAGACAGTTCCACAGAGCAAAATATTCTTACCGTGTCGAAACGGAAAAAACATGCGAACTTGCTACAGAAAAGGTTTAATATTTATGGAGCAATTCTGTTTTATGATTGGTTGGTAGCAGAACGTGAATTAATTCGATTCGTCAGTTCAAATATTGCAACATACAAAAGGTTTTTAAAAAAGTGACTTCTTTTTCAGCAAAAGTATTAGTTACGCATTAGTACTTTAAAGTGTTAATACAAATAAAATGGATACAGTTTAACGTCTTGTCCAGGACACATTTTTTAATATATATATATGTATAAGAAATTTATATGCATACAGGGTCGAATTCAGTCGAATCCCCCAACAAGTTTTGAGAAAAAACGCTTTAACTTTATTCTTCTTGAATACATCAGCGATATTTTGTTCTGATGATATGTAATTCAAAATAAGGGATTCCTTTTTCACCTGGTTTTGGATGAAATGGTATTTTATATCTATATGCTTAGATCTTTGGTTGATTATCGTGTTCTGTGCTAAGACTATACTGGCTTGATTATCGCAATTAATTACTATGGGGCTTTTAATTCTGGCTCTAAAATAGTCTTTAGGATATTTTAAAGTTTTTTTTTTTTTGGGGGGGGGGTGCTATCGCGATAAATTCTGCTTCACACGTAGAGAAAGATACAAGCTGTTGCTTTTTAGATTTCCATGAAATAATAGGCCAATTTTCTGATAGTCTTAAACAATATCCAGATATACTCTTTCTATCTTCGCCGTTTCCCCAATCTGAATCCGAAAACCCTTCTAATTGTAGGGGATTTCTTGATTTTCTAAATACTAAATTCTGTTCGTTAGTTCCTTTTAAATAACGCAGTACTTGTTTATCTCTGTTTAAATCCTTCATTGTTGGCCGTGATAGTTTTTGTGATAGTTTTGTTACTGCGTAGCATATGTCGGATCTGGTTGCAGTCATTAAATATACCAGACTGCCTATAATTTCGCTGTATTGCTTATCATTTATTATTTCAGATTCTGTGTGTATATTTTTATTAATATCATTTTCGACCGGTGTAGAGCGTTTCTTGCACTCTCCCATTCTAAATTTTAATAGTCTTTTGTCGATATATCTCGATTGAGTCAACGTAACAAGTCCTTTGCTTTGAGTAAATTCTATCCCCAGAAACCAGGATATTTTGCCAAGATCGGTCATTTTGAATCTTTTACTTAATTTGTTCTTAACATCGGTTAACATTATGTAACAATTTGATGCGATTAAAATATCATCGACCCACAAAACCAAGATCAGTAGTTTATCGTCTTTGTGTTGTGTATATGAACATGGGTCTACAGCACTTTATCTGAAATGTTGTTTAATAATATAATCATGAAATACTGTATTCCAACAGTGAGTACTCTGCTTTAGACCATATAATGACTTGTTAAGTGGCCACACGCTATTTTTATTTTTCATTATAAATCCCTCTGGAGGGGTAATATAAATTTCACAGTCTATTGGGGCATTCAAATAAGCATTTTTTACGTCCATTTGATGGATGTTTAGGTCATATCGCGATGCGATTTGCAGTAAAATTCTGATTGTCGTTAGGTTTGTGGGCGGTGAAAACGTAGAAAAGTATTCTTTACCGTAAATCTGAGAGTACCCTTTAGCAACAAATTTAGCTTTGTACTGTTCTACGCCTGATGCTGTAGTATTTTTTGTTAAGACCCATCTTGTAGAAATAACATGTTTATCTTTTGGGAGAGGCACTACCGTATAGGTATCATTTTCGGTTAAAGCATCTATTTATGTTTTCATGGCAATTTTTCATTCATCGCAATGTTCTGAATTAATTGCTTCGCTAAAGTTTTTGGTGTATTTTCCATTAAATAGCAATAGTCGATTTGATAATCTTTTATATTTTCGACCACAAAACAATCTGGTCGCCTTCTATTTCTTTTGGGATATCTTTCGCCTTCATCATCATCATCATCATCGTCATCATCATCATCATCATGGATACTCTTGTCTCCGTCATTTTATTGTCGTCGTTTGTTTTAATTATTTGAGGGAATATAATTTCATCTTCTTCATATGACGGGTTTTCGTCTGTAAAATTAAACGTGTCTGTGAATTTTACACATCGGATTTTTTTTTTAATTTTATTTTTCTCTGGAAAAATACTAAATTGGCTGGACTGTTTTTATCATATCCAAGAAATATACCCCTGTCGGCTTTAATATTCAATATACTCTTTATATATATATATATATATATATATATATATATATATATATATATATATGTATATATATATATATATTCGAAGCAAGTTAAACTAAATATATGCATTCTGCTTAAATTTTTTTTTTTTTTACCACAGAAAAATTCATATGGAATTTTAGATAGTGTTTTGTTAAAACACCTGTTGCGTATATAGGCTGCCGCCATAAGTGCGTACGTCCAGAGGTTTTGGGGGAGTTCTGCTTCAATGAGTAGGCATTTTGCCATTTCAAAAAGTATCCGCCACGCTCTTTCAGCAGTCCTGTTTTCGTGTGACGATCTAGGAGCTGATTTTTCATGCCTGATATGATGGTTAATTTCAAAGTTCAAAGTCTTTATTGGTGGATCCCGTACCGTTGTCAGAGCGAATACATTTAGCTTCACCGTAGTGAGCCATGTCGGCTAGATATTTTTTAGTTGCTAGCAGAGTTACAGATTTGTTCTTTAAAAAGTAAACCATTATTAAACCTGAATAGTCATCTACAAAATTCAACACATATCAATAATGTTCTCTGGCGATCGGTTCCACGGGACCATCCAAGTCACAATGCACCATTGATAGGATTTTTGGGGCTATTTTGTCTGGTATTTTGTTTTGATAGTTTGTCATTTTCCCTTGCGTACAGATGTCGCAGTTGAAGTGTTTTGGTGTTTATATTTTCATTCCATCAACTACAGTCGGCAACTTTTTGATATCAGGAATATTGCAGTGTCCAAGAATTTTATGCCATGTCTGTAGATCATGGCAGGCGGTTTTCGATGGGACTACGCTATTTAAATACAATAGTCTTTTATTTTCTTTAATGTCGAATACAGTTCCATTCGGGTAAACCAGTTTTGATTTATTGGGGCTAAAGTTTATATTTGCACCTTGTTTTGTAGCAGCTTCTACAGAAAATATATTTTGTTTAAATTTTGGGATTAGAAGAGCGTTTTCTAGAATACAGAAACATAGTTCACTTTTATTCTTCTTTAGCGAGATTTTAACATCGCCTCTTTTCAAAACGATATCATTTATTCGACTCCTGTCAGCTAGTTCTACAAAATGATTTTGTGTCTTAAAGTTGGGGCCAAAATTGATAAAATCAAATTCCTTTGTAATCACATGTGCCGTGGCACCACAATCGACAAGAAAATTATTATTGTTTGTTGAAGCATTAAACGTACACGAAAATAAAAATGTATGTTCGCTAACAGAGCTCTCCACATTTTTAATGGAGTCGTCATTTTTACTCCAGTATTTACATTGGAAACTCTTGTGATTAGATCGTCCATAATTATAGCAAATAAGTTTTGTACTTTACTTAGGAGAAAAATTGTTTTTGGCAAAGTTGCGTTTTTTATTTCTGGCATGGGTATAATTTCATTTTAGTGGTTTTATGTGTGTATTTTTAAATTCCATAATATTTGTGGATTCGTTTTTTTCTGTGATCATTTTTTTCAGTTTCTTCGTAACTTCTGAGTGTTACCTTGAATTGGCTAAAAGTCATGGGTTTTTCTTTCTGGGTTATCACGATGGTAAATGGCTTGAAATCAGTCGGTAATCCCATAAGGACCATGGAAATTAACAGACTGTCACTTATAACTTCAACAGACATTTTTAAAGAATTTGCAGTCCTTTCGGCTCTTATAATATAATCAGTAATAGTTTCGGCTTCCATTCGTTTTAGGGAGGTCAGTTCAGTGTAAAGAAATAATTTTGGGTTTTCCTTTCGATAAATAATGCTCTCCTAATATGTTCAATGCTTTGGAGCCATCGTCCAGGGCTTCTCTCATTACCAGTGATAGACTTCGGTCATCTAAACACTGTATTAATTTCGCAAGGACAGTTGCGTTCTTTTCAATGAAGTCGGGGTCGTTTCTGTTTTCAGGTTGTGTTTGAAGTACTTTGTGTAGCTTTTGGATTCGTAGATATCCTAGAAATTTAACTTGCCACGATTCGAATTTTGATTAAGATCCATCGAAATAAATACGCACGCTGGGCGCATAACCTCTAGAAGTGTAAGCCAATTTTAGTTTCAGAACAATAAATTTCAATCCATTTTGTTTCGGAAAAAAGGGGCTGCTTAGAGGTGAAAATTGAAAAATTGTTACGTGGGTCTCGTTGGGTTTTTATCTCTTTTTATCGACTGTTTAACAAATGTGCATGCTTGGAGGAAAACAGAAAAGAAAGAACCTCTTTAGACCATGGCATTTCGAGACTAAATGCTTGTCATTTAGATAAAATATTAATCTATGCTCTATATATATAAAAGCGAAAATGTGTGTATGTATGTATGTATGTATGTGTGTATGTATGTATGTATGTATGTGTGTTTGTGTGTCCGCTAAAAACTTTCGACAGACTGAACAAAAATTCACAAACTTGGTATCATATTGAAGCTCCATCTTTCCCACGAAACATATTGAAGAATTGTCCACAAACGTTACTTTTTCCATCCCGAAATCGACAATTTTCTACAGCGGGGTCAATAAAAAAACGTCCTCTCGTGACGACGACCGGTTCTACGCATGCGTCAGATGACGTGATGGCCTGATTTAGTTTAAATATTTGAAGAACTGACTAAAGTATATGTACGTCGCCTTAGCTCAGTTGGGTCATTATCTAAACTTTTTGGGTTCGAATCGTGGTGTGACATGTCTTTTTTTCGATTTTTTAAATTTAAATATTGTTTAATTTAAGAATTAATAGGTTTAGAAAACACGTTATTGTTCTCATGCTTGGATAACTGTCTGAAGGCTCTGGTTTCGATCTCAGTTCAAGTATTTTTTATTATCAGAAGTGAACTGTTTAGAAAAATACTACTCGTATATGTCTGAGTTCCTTCCTGCATTTTTTACTTCATTTTTAATGAAATTTCACGTTCTGTTTAATATGCACGGTAATTCTCTTTATCTTTATATATAATATTTTGATTGCAGGAATTCCCCTCTTGAACAAAGTACCGTAGCTTTGCAACAACAGACGCCACATAGAAATGTATGTCCAGACTATTAGCTACTATCTTATGTAACTTTAAAACGCCATTTTAGACACATTTAGTCGTTATAATAAAATTCTACATTTCATTCTATGCGCAACACCATTAAAATTTCAACTATATTTAGGGGATGTAGTTCCTATTTTTCCTCTAAATATCAAGACCTCTTGACCATAACCGGAGAAATTCTGCATTTTCGACAGATATGGGGGTTCACCCTTCGTAACTTAATCATAAACTCATAGACAAAGTATAATCTTTCCCTTTTTCCGATTCAAAAATAATAAAGTATCCTCAAGATTATTACGCTCTGTATAATTGGCTGAGCTCTTACCATTTCTGTATTCTGGATTAAGGGTATTCGCTTGTTAAAAAACGCTAATGTTTCATTCAAATAGGATTATACTTACTTTTGCACTCTCAGTAGATTGCGTCGTTAATTTTCTTACATTTTACGGCGTCACTTTTTATTTCATCTCTCTCTTTCTCTCTCTCTCTCTCTTTCTCTCTCTCTCACCGTCCCTATCCCTCTCTCTGTATATATTCTTTCCAACTCGCTCACTCCCTCTCGTGCGCTCGCGCTTTCACTCACTCGCTTTCTAGATTTCTTTTTATGCCGAAGAAAAAAAATCACGGTTATGCTGAAAAAAAAAGAAACATTTATTTCCTCCCCCCCTCTCTCTCTCTCTCTCTCTCTCTCTCTCTCTCTCTCTCGCGCGCGCTCGCTTGCTCGCTTTGTACAATTTTTCCAGTAATTATATTTTTTACAAACATAGTAATGTTTTTTTTTATAAATGTACTATTTTTGAAATATTTAAAGCTGCGCAATTTATTATGTTCGTCGCCGATTAAAAAATAATTTTTTGTCAATATCATCTACTGGATTCGTACTTATTATTAATTTGTTTGAATTTTATGTTCTTTTAACATATCTGAAATATTCAAATTTTAAAAGTGTGTAAATATTTTTATAGTTTACTAGATTTTATGTTTATTTTATTCACCCTTTGTAATGAAAATATAGAAAAATACGTAAACTTTTTGATCAAATAATTTTTATCCCATATCTTTTCAAATAACTATGTTCATTTAAATTTATATATTATATATTTTGTCAAACATTTTAGATATTTTAAAAATATATTTATTTACAGATACATGAAAAAAATGAATGTGTCACATGTGTGTTTTAGCAGTTCAAAAATTGTTTAACAGTTTTAAATTGTGAATATTTCACATAATTAAAAAAAACATTAAATTCAAACAACATAACAAGTAGGAATGCAGTAAATGATATTGCCGAAACATTTAATTTTAAATCGGCGACTGACTCTCGAGATTGCGCACGCGTTACCTTTTAGGAGAGATAGGGGGTACATTTGTACATTAGTACCATCCCCACAATTGTCTTTAGAATGATGCCTTTTAACGGTTTTCGACTATGCTGATTAAGAAAATCTCATTCAAATTTTGCGGAGAAACTGACTTATAGAAATATAACCTGTATTAAGCACTGTAATTCACTGGCTGCGAGCTGTGTACACATGCGCGATAAACAGATTTACTTCTTTCCTACTGAAACTGCCACCCAACATTTTTTTTTTTTTTAGCATTTGTGGATGGGTATGCTGACAACAACTATCTCGGTTAAATTCGGGGGAATTATTTTTTCCACCTTCCCCAAAAAGGGTGTTGTCTACTCCGAAAGCCGTTCTTTACATAGGGATGTTGGAGATGTCTATTCCGAACGCCGTTCTTAACTTATTAAGAGGATGGTGATATATTTTCTGAGATTCGGTTTTAACATAGAGAATTTCGGATGTATATTCAAAACGCCGTTCTTAACATCCCAACACTCAAAGAAGTAACGTGAAAGAAGTTGTAATTGTTTTGTTTTAATCATTAAAAAAGACGATTAAAAACCTTGCCCTGTGCTTGCATACACTTTATGTAAAATTTCAAATGTTTACACCAAAAATTGGCTGAGTAATTTTGGTAGAGGCCGTAGAGGTCAAGTTTTGTTTTTTTTTAATTTTGTCCCGTTAAAGTTAATTTTTTGTGCTCCAATAACATTAAAATGTCGGTCTATATCCAAGTCACCTACGTCTAAAATTTTAAGTGTTTAAACCAAAACTTGACGGAGGAGTTTAGTAGGGGTTTCAAAGTTGAAATCGTTGAATTTTGACCCTCTTCACAGGAAAATTTCTATCTGAAAACCGATTTAAAAGATTTACACAAATCTCAATACCGTTATGTGAAATCTCGAGTCTGTAGACTGAAAATTGACAGAGTAGTTTGGTAGGGAAATCTACACACACACACACATACATACACAGAATGACAGTCAATTGCATTTTCATAGATATATAGAGAGTGGGACCAATATAATATAATAATAAATACGACATATGCATTACTCAAAATATCATATTTTAGTGTATTCTACAACCGGGAAATGCCGAGCGTCATGCTAGTGTACCCGGCGTTGCCCGGGTGTTTGGAGGTGTGTGTTGAGCAAAACAAAAAGTGGTAGTAGGAAGGCAGGATCGAACCCGTACCACGGATGAGGAGAAGAACGTGAAAAAAACGTTACGTCTTTGCTGTTACGACTACCGCCAAACCGGAAGTGACGTAGGTTTAAATTAGATTAAGAGATTAGACAATCGAACAGAGGGGATGACTTTCGAAAATATCGGCGAAAAAAGCGACCCCTCCCTGTAGAACAATGCCAAGTTGAGGATGAAAAAATTAATGTTGTTAGCCAATATTCCGGTTTGTTGTCTGAAGGGTCGAGCTTCAAAATTATACGGTAGCTGTACAATAGAATTATTAGGCAATGGTTTGCTCAATCTCTAACAAAACCTCTCCTGAATCTGCACTGCTTGAATACAAGGACAAGGAGAGGTCCAGGATGACTGAAAACAATGTTTGATATAAACGGAGAGCGCATACAGAATTCCCAAATAGTCAGCAATTTTAGAACTGACCAGTTTCAATGTAACTTAATTTCGGTGATCTAACAGGAACCTGTGTGCTAACGTCATTATGTCTTACATAAGTTGGAATATGTCGGTATTATAACAAAATATATGAGAAAATAAATTAGTATGAGATCAGAAATATTACTATACATTTAAGTAGTATTTCGATTGGATCAAAATGCAGAAGCAACAAATGCAAAGCACATACATAACAATAGTTCAAAATGGTCAAGTATTCAAACAGGTTTCATGTTTTGTCCCAAGGCTTGATACGTTTTTATAATGCATCATGCTGACGTTGTTGTGCAGTTGCGAGTGTCATCAGCGATGACGACTGGTGATAAGTCAACCATATTTTCTGGAATGTTTTGAAACAATCACTGTAAACTCTTCTTGAGTTACTATAATGCAATTGCCTGTAAGGTATTTGATGAGAAAAATGGTGATGATTGGAAAAACGTCGTGTCCTTGACGTTCTAAAGTTTCGATGTGTGGATCAAATTCCAGAAATATTTCTTAACGCGAGACTAGATGAGATATTCTCACAAATTTTCCGATGCCCCTCATATTTTGATATGTTCGACCTCCACTCATTTATCTACATTGAGGGTCCTGGATATGACCTTAAACTATATCCAGTAGTGAGGCCTTAACTTGCGGGCTTTGGGGAGTGTGAGCCACCCTTTAATTGCCATTGCTCCCAGGTCCACTCTGGCCCGTAGTTACCTGTGAGGGTCCCAACTATGGGTTAAATAGAAATCGACTTGAAAACAACAAATATATTCTATTAAAAAATTTGTCTTCAAAATCTTTGGATTCGGCGTTAAATAACATGAAAAGGTTGATATGCCGTAAAACAAAAACAACCAACCAACTGTAACAAGAGGCGTAGTATTAACTTTGACCTTGAATGGACTGGGTACAGAACCTAGGGTCATTCAGGTTGTCCCCATCCCTAAAAATAGAATTAGGAAAGGTTAGGAAGAAGAAGAAAAGAAAGGAAAGAAAAAGAGGTCTAAGAAATATACACTCCCTTATGAATATAAAACGCTGGGAGTAACAGCTTAACGGCAGTGAGAAAGAGTGAGCTAGTAGCTTCCACAGGCAGCCTTTCTCCCCGGCGGATTTGTTCAAAGGCGTCGTAAGAACTGTAACCTCAACCCACTATCACCAGAATCCACCTACTACCCAACTTGGTCATCCCTATTACTACGACGGAGGGTAAAGTACTTTTGATTATCATTTGACCAAACGTCTTGAATATCATATTATATATTAAGTTCCGAGAATAGATTATTGCTTTGCCTAGTTTTCCCCACTATAATTACCTTCCTCTTGTTACCCTTTTTCCCTCATATTTTAATATTGTGTTCATCCCCTTTTGTCCTGTTTAAATACTACTTTCATAAAAATTTATGTCAGCCTATCTTGTATTGGTATGTTTTTTGTCTATAATAAATTCCCTATTTTTATATAAAATACCTGCTTCTTGTATTTGTATAACTCTCCCTCAAAACCTTTTTCCCTACTCTTGCTTACGATAGCAAATACTGTGTTACGGTGTTGTGATTAGCCACCGCACCCGTAACACAACCAACCTACATTGAGGGCAGACAATACATTTAGAATGAGGCGCATGCGACCTGATTGCCGTATATTTGACATGCCCAAGTTTAATAAATTGTTCCTCTGGTTTAATAAATCGTTCCCTTAATGTAACAGAGTTGCTGACGTGTGTACGTAGCAGCAGTTATATGACATATATGCAAATGCCCAAACAAGTACGCAATGTGACGTCACAGCAGAGGAAGAGACGAGGAAAGAAGAGAAAGAGAAAAAAGGCACGACGTGAGAGGACCGAAAAGCGGATACTCGCGAAATATGAACACGTAGCCCGTAACGGCGAGAGACTTTTAAGCCTTTGTTAATATGACAGAGTATTGTAAAGCAATATGTCTGTTCCAGAGGAACTGTAAAAACATGATGCTTGTAAAGTAACGGTAATAAATGCCTTTTGTTTAAACCGAAAAAGAAAATCCGAATTGAATTTCTTTTTATTTATTTGTTTCCTTGTGGCTGTCTCAGACACAATGTGTTGTATCCGGATGTTAAAATGTAACGACATCGTTGAAGTACATGTAACGACCACGTTATGTTAAATATAACAAATCATACTAAATTGTTTATTACCACAGAATTGGCGAACATTTTCGCGTGCTACCATGAATATTTCGTCCATGTAGCATGGTTATGAGACATAATGTTCAAATTGACTAAAATTATATTTTTTTAAACAACATAATCTGATTCCACACATGACTACAAAATGGCGACCAAGTAATTCGATTCAATTACTACAAAGTAAAATTTTAAGCTGTAATAAAACAAGAAATTCGTAGCAAGTTACTCCTGGTCTAAAATGGAACACGTACATCAAATCTGTTGCCAAGGCCGCTGGAAATCGGCGGGATCATTCTATCGATTCAGTAGATGTCTCACTACTGATGCATGTCTCTATCTACATAAGAGCCAGGTACGTCCAAGGATGGAGTACTGTTGCCACAATATGGCAGGAGCTGCTAGAAAGGACTTTCCTGTCTTGATAGAGTCCAAAATAGACTACGTAGCCTCGTAGGAGATGTCCTTTTCTCTTCCCTGACACCTCTATCTCACAGAAGAGATGTTGCGAGTTTGTCTTTGCTTTATCGGGATTTTCATGGCAAGTGCTCGACTTAGCTCCATTCTATGGTCCTCTCTCGCCAAACTTTCACGAGAAACACTCGTCTAGCTGAAACCACTATCAATAATTTCCCCCACTTTTTATCTGTGCCTAAACCTAAACATAGATTCCATGAACAAAGCTTCTTTCTTAGAACTGCACGCCTGTGGAATTGTTTTCTGTTTTCCTGCTTTCTAGCTGACTACAATATGGTTGTCTTCAAGTTCAACGTAAACAAGTTCTTGATGAGCCGTTCCAATTAAGTTAAAAAAAACTTACCGAATTTCCATTATTATCAATTACTATATTGTCCAATTGACTACTGTACACCCTTAAGCCTTATCCTCATGTGGTCTCTGGCCTTGATAAGTGGTTATGTCTATGCAAAAAAAAACAAAAAAAAAACAAATAGAATCACTATTTTATGATGAAGGATTTAGTTACAATTTTTTAAAGCACTAGGAGACACCAAGAAAATAAAGTTGGTAATTGTTCTAGTTATTAAATGAATTGCACGATAGCGGGACACAACAACTTGTTTATTTAAATTTCATTTATATTCTAAACTACCGGGGGTACCCGGCGTTGCCCGAGTGTTTGTTTCCGGGACGGGGGCGGGGGAGTTTTAAAAAATGTTATGGTAGGTAAGTAGGAAGGATCAAACCCGGAGTCATGAGTAAAAGTAGGAAAATAAAGTGTAAAAAAAAAAAAAAAAAAAAAACATCTGCAACGTTAACAGTTCGGCCACCATGAAAAGTCCATTCCAGTTGTTTAGGAAAAAAACAAAAAAAAACACTATGGTAGGTCGGCGCGAACGTGAAAATATAATGTGAATTGTCCAGCAACCTAACCACTACGCCACAGAGCACTGCAGCTTAGTTTTGTGATTTTAAATAACTTAACATGATAGAACTACGAAGCCAAACCGGTGTTCTCTTCTCAACTGTTCTTTGTGAACAATCTCCAAACGGTGTTAAGTGGTGGCAGGGGAAGGAGGAATTTTTAAGAGAGAAAATATTTTACCACTTCCATTGATCTTAACCGATTTTGGCCGTGACTTCTCAGCAGAAAAAGTATAGAAATCTAAGATTATCGAGGAATTTGAGAACTAATAAGCCTATAACAAACCTCAGATATTGTTCTGCCGTTTGTGCATAATGTATTTGCATGAAATAGCTTGATTTTTAATCCTATTAAGGTCAAAATCCCACGGGAAAAAATGAGTTCATTTTATTTATATATATATATATATATATATATATATATATATATATATATAATAATAATAAAGAAGAGAAGAGAAGAAGAAGAGAAGAAGAAGAGAAGAAGAAGAAGAAGAAGAAGAAGAAGAAGAATAGAAGAAGAAGATAGATAGAAAGAATAGAAAAGAATATAGAATAGAAAGAAAGAATAGAAGAAGAGAAGAAGAGATAAGCAAGTTGCTCTGCCCCATCCTGTATATTATTTTTAATGTCTTCTGAAATTTCGTAGTTTTTGAATTCGTATTTATTTAATACTTATGTTGCTCGGGTATCTGTTCAGAGGTAAATGTAATGATAAAGTGCATTGCTTTTCATAAAACATCTAGATACGCATAGTGGAACATTTCATTACGGTTTAGAAGATACAAATGTAGATTATATGACAGGATAATCTGTTCTGGACATGGGATCTGAAGTAACACCTAGCCAATAAAGTACCGTTTCTTTTCTTGGACCGTGATCGGGCATGAATCTAAGATTATTGCATTTTAACGTTATACATAACTAATATATATGAACCGTATGCTGGAAAAGAAAAATTAAAAACTTATAAAACATTGTTTAAAACTAATGCTCTTTATTGCATTACCTTTCTATATTAGATTGACGCGAAAGTTTTTGCGGACTTATAATTTTCATTTCAAATGATGTATTATAAAATAACTTTTGCTGATATTACCTTTGCTTTATATATCATTTTAATGAGATTTTTTCACTGTATCTGATCGTTTTAATTACAATCATTTTAAAGTAATTGTTGATTTTCAGAATGCTGAATACGATATTGAAAAGTGTAAATTCGAAAAATATGGGAAAAAAGCAAATTCGAAAAATTTTAATTCAAGCTTAGCCTAAAAGCTGCTGAAAGCAACTCGCGATATCAACGAAGTGTTTGGTTCAAAAACTACTACTGAACGCACTTCACAATGGTTGCTTAAGAAATTTGATGGCGGCGACGAGAATGTTAAAAATGATGAGCGTAATACTCCGCCATCAGATGTTGACAACGGTCAATTTAGAACCTTAATCGAAGCTAATCCACACACAATTGTTCATGAATTTGTTTCTGAATTAGACAAAGCGTATAAGACGATTTCCGACCACTTGAGAGAAATTGGAAAGACAAAATAACTTGATAAACGGGTGCCTCATGAATTGAATAACCAAAAGCAAGGACATTATGAAATGCCATTTTCCTTCTTTTTACGTAACAAGAACAATTCGTTTCTTGGCCGGTTTGTTACTTGCGGTGAAAGGTTGGTACTTTATGACAACCAGCGACGCTCAACTCAATGGTTAGATGTGGACTAAGCTCTACGACACGTTCCGAGGCCAGAGATGCCTAAAAGAAGGTCATACTGACTGTTTGGTGGTCTGTGCCTCGTCTCATTCGATACAGTTTTTTCAATGCAGACAAAACCATTACAGCGGAGAAGTACTCTCAACAAATATATAAAATACATCTGAAATTCGACAACACTCAGCATTAGTAAACAGAAAGGATCATTTCTCCGCCACTGTCCGACCGCTTTTTGCTTAAAAATTTATTAACTCTTCTAGCGCAGAAATTACAGTCCTGGCTTTCATATGGCGTTTTCCAAAGCATTCTTCCTGCATTTCCAAATGACCCCATAGAAAGACTACACGCGAACTCTTTACTAACTGACTTTTTACTTCAAATTAACATCATGGCGAGAAAGAAAAAAGAAAAAAAGAAAAATTATAAAATTCTGGGGATGGAGTGTAGCGCCGTCATATACATTTTAAACAAATAAATATTTGTTCATTTTTCATAATATTGCGATATAATTTGGCTTTCAAACGTATTTCATACTTATTTTATTTAAAAAATAATGTTAACGCTCTTATCACAGAAATCGAACCCTGACTTTTTGTATCGCGTTGGCCCACACATTATTAAGACATCTTAAGACCGCATATACTGATTTTTTTCTTAAACTTAACATCATGACGAGAAAAAAAAAATTATATAATTTTGAGGGTGAAGTATAGCTCCAAAATATTAATTTGAAACCAATAATTATTTCTTTATTTTTCGGAATGTTGCGTAGTAATTTGGCTTTCAAACGTATCTCATACTATTTTCATTTAAAATTTAATTAACGCTTCTCTCACGGAAATCACAACTCTTACTTTTATAAAGACATTATAAAACAAAAATACACAAATAATGAAATAAGCATGCTATCGCCAATGATTCTATATTTGAAACTGAAGATAATTGAGCCGAAAATGTGAGTTATAATTAACTTAACAAACTGAACAGTATTGACAATATCATTTGAACTGTTCTCTCTGAGAACAAAATAAAACTTCTCCCAGTCGTAAGCAATGAAACCCGTTCCACGCCTGTATTCTAACTATTCCGTGCCAAAGTCCGCTAGTACGATCAGGTTGGTTGTTGGTTTGGTTGTTTTTTGTTTTACAGCATATCAACCCTTTTTAGGTTATTTACTGCCGAATCCATTTATTTTGAAGAATAATTTTTTAATATAATATATATTTTTTTCAAGTCGGTTTCTATTTAACCCATAGTTGGGACCCTAACAGGTACTACCGCTCAGGGTCAGAGTGGACGTGGGAGCAATGGTAATTAAAGGGTGGCTCCACACTCCCCAAAGCCCGCGAGCTGGGGCCTCACCATCGGATATAGTTTAAGGTCATATCCAGGACCGAAGTACGATCAGGAGTCACGTTTTTTTTCTTTTTTGCCACACCGTTTGGCTTCCGATAGTCGTTCTGTTATACACATTCTATGTTGCATATTTGAAACAACAGGCAGACTCAAATTTACATCATGGCGAGAAAAAATGAAAAAACGTATACAATTCTGGTGATAGAATGTAGGCCTGATATATAAATTTTAAAGAAATAATTATCTGTTTATTTTTTATAATATTGGGTTATAATTTTGCTTTCAGACGTATCTCATACATATTTTATTTTAAAATCCAGTCAACGCTTCTATCACGGAAGTCACAATTCTTAGTTCCATATCCTTCTAACAACGTATTCTTTCGAATTTCAAAATAACACAGCAGAGAGAGAACACGTGGACTCTTGATAACTATATTTTTTTCAACTTTACATAATGGCAAGAAAAAATAAAAAATAAAGAAAAAAATGATAAAATTCTTAGGATGGAGTATGACTCCGACATAAAAATTTTAAGCAAATAAATATTTTTAATAAATATTTGCGTTTTACTTTGGCTGTCAAACCTATCTCAAACGTATTTTATTTTAAAAGACTATCAACGCTTCTATCACGGAAATCACAACTCTTATTTATATCGCGTTCGCCAACGCATTCTTCCGGCACTTTAAAATAATACTGCAGATAGACAACTCGCGGATTCTTTACTAACTAATGTTTTTCTTCAATTAACATCATTGCGTGAAAAAAATGTATAAAATTTGGAGGATGATGTATAGCTCCGAAATATTAATTTTAAGCAAATAAATATGTGTTTATTTTTCATAATATTGCGTAATAATTTAGCTTTCAAGGGGACCTCATATGTCTTTTATTTTAAATTTCAATCAACGCTTCTATCATGGAAATCACATTTCTCAGTTTAATAAATTATGAAATAATAATAAACACATAACGACATGAACATGCTATAGCCGATAATTCTTTATTTGACAAAGCAGATCCCCGGGCCGAAAATGTAAGTTATAATTAATTTAATAATTTAACTGGCAATATCAATTGAGCTGTTCTCTATCCCAAAACAAAAGAAAAAACCCAACTTATTCCAGTCATAAGCAATGAAACTCTTTCAACGCATGTATTTTTTACTATTCCCCATTAAAGTCCGCTTGCACGATCAGGAGTCACGCTTTTTTGACACACTGTTTGGCGCCCGACAATCGTTTTTTATGCACATTCTATGTTGCATATTTGCATATATCACGTGATCTCTTTCACGGTCGTTATGCATATTTTGATATTGCCATGGTTTTTCTTTGTTTTTTTTTATTTTTCGTGTTTTTTTTTCACTTCGTCGGTGTCTGCTTTTCATCACATTGTTTTTTTTTTCTTTTTGACTCTATTAAATTATTAAGATAAGAAAATATCAAGTCTTATGTAAAAAGAAGTTCTCTCCAAATCTAATTGAGAGCGATAAGAGAACTAATCACGTAGGTTCTAGACTTAGAAATAAAATGAAGAGCAGAATGTAGAAATAAGAAGGAGGACAAGAACGGATAGAGAAGTCGGAGGTAAATCGAGAGCCAAAGGGGTCTCAAAGTTTTTGGCGATTGGCTTAATAACTTTTATATGGAAGACAAGGTAACACATGCAATTAGACTCAAGTTAATCAATACTTTTTATAGAATGGGAGTATTATATCCGTTGAATCGGGTGTAAGATTACTAACCCAATCTCTTTCTCTCTCTCTCTCTCTCTCTCTCTCTCTCTCTATCTATCTATCTATCTATCTATCTATCTATATATATATATATACATATATATATATATATATAGATAGATAGATAGATAGATTGATAGATAGATATGTATATATTATTTAAATATTAATTATTAATATATATAGATGACTTACTTTTATGCAGGTAGTAATTATGGATTAATAATTAATGAATAATATTTAAATTAAATAAAAAAGTAAAAGCGTCCTAAAATATGGGCAAGGGAAAATGTAAAAAAGGGCAAATAACGCCTTTCTCATAATAAAAACGCTCAAGGAGTGAAATGAAAAAAATAATCGCTAATAAAAAATAAATAAAAATTACACAATCTTTCATTTATAAGCGATAAAAATCGTGCATAAAATTGTCAAGGTCCCGGTGGTCCCGGTGGTCCCGTGGAAAAAACACGACTACTTATCGAGCCGTTATATGTTCGATCTTTTTCAATAACGTCTGGCCGTACTGATGAGGAGTAAAACTCTGAACTATGCATGTATATAGATGACTTACTTTTATACACGTAGTAATTATTAATTAATAATTAATATTTAAATAAAATAAAAATAAAAAAGTTAATACGTCCTAAAATGTGGGCAAAGAAAAAATGTAAACAATAAGCCAATAATGCCTTTCTTATAATAAAAACACTCAGGAAGCGAAATAAAAAGAAAGAAATTAATCGCTAATAAAAACATAACTAACAATTAAACAATCTTATATATATTTATACATATATAGTTTTTATGTAAATGTTTTTGGGGTTTTTTTGCGATAATTTTTAATGATTTTTATTATTTTTACGAAGTGTATTTTAACCTAAATGTGAGTTATAATTTCCCCTTTGACCAATTTGGTACCCGCAATATTGAAAATGAGGAGCGTAGTGGTCGAATGTTGACAACGATCAATTAAGTTCCTTAGTCGATGTCAATCTACGCACAACTGTTCGAGAACCTGCTTTTGTCAAGACGCAACGTACACGACGATCTCCAAACTCTTGAGATAGATTGGAAAGAAAAAAAATATATAAATCTGTGCCTTGCGAATTGAACGACAACCGAAAGAAACGACGTTATTAAGTGTCATCTTTCCTTCTTTTACACAACACGAACGACCTGCTTCTCGACCGGTTTGTCACTTGCGATTAAATGTGGGTTCTTCATGACAACCGTCGACGCTCAGTTCAGTGGTTAGACGCTGCTGAAGCTCCACGATACTACCCGATGCCAAAGTTTCACAAAAAAAAAATGTTATGCTAACTTTTAGGTAGTCTACAACCGGTCTCGTTCATTACAGTTTTTATTTTTATTTATTTATTTATTTTTAATGCAGGAAAACCATTATGGGGGAAAAGTAATATAAAAAAAATGATGAATTACATCAGAAACGTCAACAGCAATACCCAGAATTAGTAAACAAAAAAGGCTCAATTCTCCTCCACGACAATGCCCGACAACACGTTGCTAAACCGACCCTGCGTTGAACGAATTGGGCTACAAAACTCTACCTCATCCGCCATACTCTTCAGATCTCTTACTTACTATCTACCAATTTTTCAAGCATCTCGATAACTTTCTGCGTGAGAAATGCTTCAAAAACCATAAGTGACTTCATCGCCATCAAAATAGTAGATTTTTTTTATGTTACTGATATTTTATAAATTTGTTTTTATAAACTTGTTTTGCGTTAGCAAAAGTGGGTTTATTTTGATGCTGCTTATTAAGATCAATCATTTTTGTTTGAGCCGAGATATGTTCACCTGAATTGAAAAGTTATACACTGCAAGAACTTTCTTGTCAAGCTGATAGTATGTTATCCCCTTGTATCCTCCTTTTTTTAATAAATAGGATCTCCCGATTACTAAAGTCACAATGCAAAATGTGAAATATAAAAGATTATTTCGCGTTTTGGCTGTACGGGAAACTAAAATATACCTTTTTAATCTACTGGCTAGGACTAAAGTGTAATATCTGTTCTGTCTAAATGTCTAAATATCGTATAATGGTGTCGTTAGATTTACATTCCTACCGGGCAGCCATACAATGGAAATATGTTCCAGGCTCCTATAAGGATATTGGAGATTGGCCATAATAACCACATATATTCTGAACTGCATTAGCCAGATTACTTAGAGAAATATATTTACAGTTTTAATAAAAGAGCTGCAGTAACCTCGCGGGAGGGTGCATTCACCGTGAACGTGTACAGAATGTCCAGCAGCAATATAATACATATGAAAGATACCTTTGTGGAATTCCGATAGATCCCACTAGTTTTTAAATATTAGAATTTACGATACTCTTTATAATATTCGGGTTATTCGGACGAGTCTTCTTATTTTGAATATTATTTGCACAGGGATTCCGTCGATATAATCTCTGACATTTTGGTTTTCAGAGGTATCTTGCCAAACTCGTAACTCTTTATGTTAACTCTAGAATCAATACTAACGGAACCCTTTATTTAATCCACGGGGGTAGCATGCTTTTGTTCCATCAGACATAACGATGGTAAACGGCGTCAATAATTCCCAATTATAGTTTTAGTAGCACCCGCTTAGGATTGAACTTAAAACCTCCAGAAGAGTGTTAATTATATGAGGTTGGTGTAAATATAATGTCGTTTTTTTTTTACGTTCAACTTCAAATCAAAAAGCGACATTATTTTTGCACTAACCTAATAACATAATTCTTATAAGTACTTTATGCACTACGCTGCGGGTTCTTAAGATACTTTTTTTTGTTTTATTGTTTGAGTAATCACTGTATTAGAAAGTTGCCAATTTAATGTAAGAAAAAAAATGGTGTATGGGAGGGATATATGAAAATTTCTTGTAATCCGAAAGATGAAAGTTCAAACACTATGAACGCAGAATATTATTGTTTTACTCGAACAAGATTACACTTAAGTCTAATTTATAAAACCCATTTTGTCCGTCTGTTTGTCTATCTTCATATTTCCAAACTCTATCTCGACCGAAACTAAACGTCGCAGAGCGGAGTTAGGGACCTCAAATGAATGGATTTTTAATGGGCCGTTCTTTCATGGGTCTTTAGTCGGTTAAAATAGTTTTTAAGGGGTCAAATATAATTGGAAGAAAAACATCGTTGTACATTGTGTAGGTTCATCTTAGTTTATTTTTAATTTTTAATCAGTTTATATGTGTGTCACGTTGGTACAATGGTAACGTAACCAGTTTTGAATGTTACAGTTTGGATTTAGGTTTCAATACTTTTTTTGTTAACTTTTAAAATTACGACCCTATAATAATATATACGAAATCTGAGCAAATTAAAATATAATATTTAAGCATATTTTACGACCGGGCAAAGTTAGGCGCCCAACTCTGCTAGTTTTATATGGGATTGGACATGGCTATACAGAAAATGTAAGTTTATTGTAATGCTGACGAAAGAAGAAAAAACACACCACTTTACGTTCGCCGGCTAACGAATGGACGCAGTCAGCCGAAGACACAAAGAAAACGAAGTGTGTTGAATTATCTATCTATCTATCTATCTATCTATCTATCTATATAAATAAAAAAGAATTTTGTGCGCACGCGCGCGCGTGTGTGTATGTGTGTGAGTTCGTTTTGTATAGACTCCTTAATGGCTGGGCCGATTTTTGGAAATTTTACAAAAATTAATTTTATGTGCCTGGCAGTGTTCTCAGATAGATTTAATATCGGAATGTCTTCGATAATATTCTATAATCGATAAAATAATATAAAAAACTCTGATGAAAGAAGGAAATAAAGTAAACGCTTTATACAGCCTTACATCACAAGTGTATTTAAAAAGTTTTTTACGGCCCGAGCAAAAAGTTCCAGCATAAAAAAATCAACAATAGGTTCTTTGATATAACAGGGACGCGTTCAAAATTAATATTTTGGTTCAGAGAATAATTAAACCATGATACTTGACTTTTGAACTTCACATTTTTATTCAAGCCATTACCACCGTACAACTGGAAATGTCCGGCATATAAAATCAAGATTATGTTCTTTGATATAATAGGGGCGCATTCGAAATGAATGTTTTTGTTTATAGCACAATTGAACCATGATACTTGACTTTTGTACTTTTATTCGGGTTCTTATATTTTTTTATAAAATCAACAGTAGTTTCTCTACAGTGCAATGAAGACTACAATGCATTGTGGAATAATGACTGCAGAGAAGCAAAACAGGCATTGAATTGATTTGATTTAAAAAAACGGGTGATTTCATTGCTTTCGATTAGAATAAAATATGGAAGGGTGAAACATTCGTCGATAATCATTCAATCTCGGACAACGTTGGGTCTGCCTGCTAGCACAGTGTAAGAGTGGGGATGACGGTTCCTAAGAATACACTGAATAATTATTAGTTCTCTTAGTTTTTGCATTGCATAGTAGGTTGGTTTTTTTTGTGGGGGGGGGGGTTCTCAGGTCTATCAAATAAACCACTCTCCCACATAACTGTGAAAATCATAAAAGATATTGAAACGGATATGAAAGTTCTAAACGGGTGTGTATTTGTAGCAATCCTAGGAATACTGTAACTCGTCACTGTCTGTCACGATAAAAGGGTTTGTCTTGTAGAGTCACAAAAGAACAGACAAAAATCAATAAACCCGACTCTATTTTTTGGGTTTTTTTTTATTTTATTAAAAATCATATATTACCATTACTTTCCAAACAATGCCTGCTTTTTTGGTTTAACTGTTAATTTTATCTGCCATGTGATTAACGTCACTCTGCCGTCTCGACACCAGCTTAAAAGTCTCTCGCCGCCACTATTGGGCCACACATCCATTTCCCCGGACGTTTTTCTTCCTCCACTTACCACATGGTGCATTTTTCTTTCTGACGAAAGCCCGCTAACACGTGATAATTTGCATGGGACCCGAACGGCTGCTGATGCTGCTGTCGATACCTTTGCTAGCCATCTATCCTTCGGCCCATGTTGAAATTTTCACACACACTCATACGCGCTCTGTCACAGCGCGTGAACGGATAAATGAGGCAGTACGAACCAAATATGGTCTTCCAGAAAGTTAGGATAACATTTCGTATGAGTAAAACTACTGAGGCTGCCTATCGTTTTCCTTATCATACCGACATATAATATCTATAAAAAGTTGATTTAGTATTGTTACATGTAAAAGGCTTGTCTCCTTTTTCATGTAAGTAAAAATAAAGAGAATTAGTAAATGAAAATAAAATGAGAGAAAACGGGAATCGAACCCTGGAGATAAGTTTTAAAGAACAATAGGTTTTAAATGGAATGTCCAGTAAATTGTTGATTCTGATAAAATATTTAATAAATACAAATTTGGCTGGAAACTATGCACATTGTTAAGTAGAATGAATAATAAAATATGGGTTATATGAATTAGATAAGTAGGTTAAATTCCTTTGTAAAACAACAAAGGGAAACGAGAAATTTCCTGGTCAATAGAATGTTTCAAAAACGTACAAATCGCGCATGTTGATGACACATGAATTATAGTCACTTTGGTCAGACATACATGTGATTTCTCAATATAGGAGAGTTCGAAGTTAGTTAGTTAGAGAGAGAGTCAGAGGGTCGGAGAGTCAGACAAGAGTCCGACCAGGGATGCAGAGAGGTTCAGACCGAACCTTGACACCGTCTGGAAGCGAGAGGGTTTTAGAAGAAGAAGAAGATGTAAAGAAGAAACTTTGAATTCCTGGATGCAAATCCATTGACCGGTCATATGGAAGAAATAAATGATCACCATGTTTTTCATAACTGCCGTCTTCTCTGTTCAACATTACAACGAGAAAAGGTGTTGTCCATTTATGTATGAGAACCATTTAATAAAATCATCATCTAAAAAATATGTGTTAGGATGTATATGTGTCAAACTATACATGTTATATAAAAACTCCCGTTTCATACAGAACTGTCAATAGCATAAATGCCAATCTATCGGTCTATCTATCTAGATATCGAATCGCCTCGCAAAGTGTATTCATATGTACTTTCTCTCTCTTTATATATACTTGTTAATGTCTCCATCCCATCTCTTACAATATGAACATCTCAACAATATAAACACTCACAATGAATATATATATATAATAACTAGCATCTCTTCCAACAACATGATTAAGTCTCTTATCTCTCACTAAGACTCTTCCTCTTCTTACAACATGAACAACAAAAGAACATTCATCATTCTAATAATAACACCACTACGTAACAGTATGAAACGCTGAGTGTATATGCATACAGAGAAGTCATAGAAAGCTATTATCAGAGGAAATGAAAATATGCCAGCGAAGAGCATAAAAAGAAAAATTAAGTAAATTTATTTCTTCGTAAATCATATATGAATTAACAACAGCTTATGCACACAAGATGAAGTACGCAACTATGGTCTAGAGTATATTTCGAGGTAAGACTTCTTTATCAAATTGTGTATCAAATCTGCTAAAACACGTATGTGCTCGTAATATTCATTTTTTTTTACACAGTGATCACCACTTATCAAGGCCCGGAAGCCACTCGGGGGTAAGATTTAATTTTGCACAATAATGCCAGTTAAATTAATCTAATAGTTATACATTTATTTCTTTCAATTTATTTGTTAGTTGTCATATTAATCTAAATTAGTGTTTATATTAAATTATTTTAATGTTTAATACAATGAGTAGAATGCCCAACTAATTAGCTTTAGTTTCTGCATGATAGCTCAACCAATCACACTTCCGGTTCCATTTTTATGATATTTCCATTTTCATGAAATTCTTTTGGTGACTTATATTTTCAAAAAAAATATAATATTCTCAAAATATTTAAGACATCTACCATTTCGGTTATTTCACACAGAATTATATTTGTGATATTTGTTTGAAAAATATATAGTTGCACGAAGATATAACAAGGTCGATCGTCATTAGTTGCGTGCTCTCGTGTAATGAATGAATGAGTGAATGTAGGATTGACATCAAATTCTTAAAGATAAATTAAAATGACCGAAAAATGGGCTGAACTGACTTAACTTAAATAAAAAATAAATGACTTAGAATGACTTTAATGAACTTAAGCATGAATTCAATGAACTTAAGAATGACTTGAATGCCTAAAAAATAACTGGAATCCTTCAAAAACAACTTCAATGATCTAGAGAATTATTGTAATGGCTTTGAGACTGACTGGTTGTAAAGTGGGTGATCATTTTACATTAAACTAATACAAAAAAGTAATCCCCCACTTTATATCACAAAGTTACAAACATAAGTACAGCATGTGGTAAGACAGATACTACACTTTGATCTTTGCCAAAAGGCCAAGAAAAGCGGTATTTATTTGCTCCACCACCGAGCAAATTAGGCACAAGGCCGATTTTTAATGCAAGGAGTGAAGGGGACATGGGGTACAACTCACCAGAGAGCAGGGGAGCTGGATAGTGACAATTGGCATGAAGGGTTTCCCCTACATTGATCAAGGTCTTATATGTGGGGTTGCCCCCACATAGGGTCTTTGTTTGCAGTATCTGCCGGAACAGATACTACACTTGATCTTGACCAAAAGGCCAAGGAAAAGTTAAAAAGCTAAGAACAGCATCTATTAACAAGACCTTTGATCTTAACCAAAAAGGCCAAGCACAAAAGTGTTACGGACAAACCGACCGACCGACCGACCGATGGAGTGACTTATAGAGTCGCTTGCACGCGATTAAAAGCCTATATGTTTTTGCTCATACCTTACATCACTTCAACACTCGTTTTTTTTTAATTGTTATTGCATTCTTATACTGTTCCTTATTTATTTAACAACAGTGCTTCAAGCAAACTACATTTCCCGTTTAAAATTTCAGTATATGTTTTTAATTTATTTTTAACTATTAATTTTTTCTGCCAAATCAAGGGAATAATTTCGAAATTATTGCAGTGGATAACTCCTCTTAATAGAATGCAATACTTTTTATATACATAATACTTTGTAACTGATGGATTTAAAATATCTAATGATGCTTTTTATGAAAAGATGAATGTCCTTGGATATATGCATGGGAATCGTCGCTCACGGGGTTATAATTTGCAGAAATATAATAACACAATACACGCAGCACATATCTGATTTTTTTTCTAACACGTGCAAAGGAAAGAATCATCGAAAGAGTAAAGGAAATATAAAACAGTGAGAATTTTCCTTCTCCCTAAATCTTTATCACCAAACTAGTAGTGGGCAATACGCCGAAAATGAGACGGACGTAACTAACGAAAAAAAAAAACGAAACGAAAATAATCCTGTTAAGTATACTTCCCTGCGGTTATCTCTAAGAAACTTCCGGGATCCAGCAGATCTACATTTTACGAAAACCGAACAGATGAATTCCAATATTAAAATACATGTTGCCTTTTTGTGATTTCGTGGGGACATTTTGCGGCATGACACGCACACACGACACTCGATCCATCAAAGCGTATAACAAGGTATTCACACACGATAGTTACGAAAAGAAAACATATGAATAAAACTATTACTTTATATATATATATATATATATATATATATATATATATATATATATATTCAAAGCTCACGACTAATAATATATATATATATATATATATATATATATATATATATATATATATATATTCCCCACTCTTTATCTGTGCCTAAATCCAAACGTAGATTCCATGAGCAAAGCTTCTTTCTTAGAACTGCACGCTAGTGGAACTCTCTGCCACTTGCCTGTTTTCCATCTGACTACAACTTGAACGTCTTCAAGTCCAACATAAACAAACTCCTGACAAACCGCCCCCTTAAGTAAGACACTCTATCTAACCACCCGATACTAATAATTACTACAATACTATCTCATTGATTATTGTACACGCAATAACCCTTATCCCTGAGTGGCCTTCGGGCCTTGATAAGTGGTGACCCCATGTAAAATATATATATATATATATATATATATATACAGTATATCACATCTCCTCAAATGTTTAAGTGTATCTCTTTATAGAACAACACTGAAAAAATTATTTTAACACAATGAACACTAGTGTGCCTGCAGTATATATAACAGAGTTAATTTATTTTTCCCTCAAAATAACTCAAAATATAGCCATTTAAAGCTAAATCCCTGGCAATAAAAGTGAGTACATCTCTTACGAAATGTTGTCAATATTAACATACAACATGTCAACTCTCAATATTTTGTGTGGCCACCATCACTATTAAAAACTTCCATTACTCTCTTGGTTATGGAGTTTGCCAGAGATTCACATATAGCCAGTGGGATGCTCTTCTACTCTTTAATTACGACGTCATTGAGTTGGCGGATATTTTAGACTTTGCGCATCTCTACTTTCCGCTTGAAGATGCCCCAAAGATTGTTTTCAAGTCTGGAGACATGCTTGGCCAGTCCATCACCTTTACCCTCAGCCTCTTCAGTTAAATAGTGGGTGTGTTGAATGTGTGTTTTGGGTCATTGTCATTCTGGAACACTGCTCTGCAACCCAATTCCTGTAACACTCATGCAGCCCCAAACCGTGACATTCCCACCACCATGCTTGACTGTAGGCATACCTACCTTATCTTTGTACTCTTTACCTGGTCGCCACCACACATGCAACATGTCAACTCTCAATCACAACTATTACGAAATAATCATGCAATCATCAGAACCAAACAAATTTAATTTCGTCTCATCAGACAATAGAACATGGTCCCAGTAATCTATGAGTTTTGTTGACATTTGTTCAGCAAACTGTTTGCGGGCTTTCTTGTGTATTGCCTTCAGAAGAGGCTTCATCCTCTAGTTACAGCTATGCACACCAATTTGAGGTATACAAAGATAAGTGTGTTATGCCTATAGTCAAGCATGGTGATGGGAATGTCATGGTCTGGGACGGCATGAGTGCTGCAGGTATTGAAGAGTTACATTTCATTGAGGAAAACATAGACTCAAACATGTACAGTCAAATACTGCAGCAGAGCATGATCCCATCCCTCCAGAAACTGTATCGCAGAGTAGTGTTTAAGCATGACAATGGCCCAAAACACTCCTTCAAGACAACCACTCCTTAAAAGTGCTGAAATAATAACATTTTATTTATTGACCCCGCCCCCAATAATTCCTACTTCATACATTTGGATTCTTTTTGAACATTATGTAAAATATAGCACGGTCCATATTATGCACACGTACAAAATACTATTGCGATATACTACGGCGTTAATGTAACGGAAAGTAACCTCTATAAAACAACAATAATAACCAGTAATCACAAGCGTCAAGAATGACAACCAGTGAATCTTGCTAGCTGCTACTTCAAGACAATGCACGGCAGCTGGAGTCAGATACTTTTATTTTGGCTTCTGACGTCAGTGCCCGAAAGTTCTCTGCGGCAAACAATGCCTATGATTAATAACCGCCACCACTTATCATTGAAAATATTTTAGCTGTGTATCCATAGTCAGTAATTTACATCACTCCCATATGATAATGCATTAGACAGTCATATGTATATTTCTTTAGGAAAGGTAGCTTCACCGCAGTTGTTCTGACTTTGGGTCGGGCCTCCACTTGGAAACCGTCGCTACACAGATCCGATTAGTTTTTTATTTAATTTACATACGATATGATGTGTGCGTATGTTAAGAAATCTATGCAAGTACTTTACAGGAAGTCATTTTGAGTAATGCGTTTATCACGACCTTCGTAAAGAAAGCCTGTTCCACTCGGAACTAACGTCATAGGCATTGGATCAAACAATTTTCAGAAATATAGAAGAAATGCACTGAAGAAGAAACATGAAAAACATGATTTATACTGAAACTGACTTTTATTCAATAGTATTTTTTTTAAAGAAACAAACAAGAAGTAATTCAAACAGTAAAAGTGTGTTCTGTTTCTGAGTTTAAAGTAAATAAACATTACATTGGTTCATGGATTTTAAACATCGTCTAATTATTTTGATGGTGTGTGTGTGTGTGTGTGTGTGTATGTGTGTGTGTGTGTGGAAAGAGAAAGAAAGAGAGAGAGGGAGTGTAGATAACTAGATGAATAAATAGATTGATAGATATAATAAAATAATGATTATCCTATCACACTTACATACACTTGTGTTTTATGTTTAAGCAATTATCAGTGTAAGAGGTGATAATTTCAGTCGGGATTATCTTATGCAGCCGCGAAGCCACCTTTGACTCCATTTGCTTCTGGGAAACACTTCAGCCACTATCCAACAAATTTGAAGTTGTTTATACGGTAACGGAGAATTCTAATCTGCTTGCCGGCGGTTTGCCTATAACTCTACCTTGGGCCCAGCAAACGACTTCCTTCAATATTTTCCTCTAAAGATAGAAACTACATTAAATGATCTGACAATCACACCGCCTCCAGTACATTATATCATATAAAACCTAGACATATCAAAAACATGTGGTCCTGATTTTATCCCGGCTCTCATATTAAAAAAATGCTCCGCTAAGTTTGCCCCAGTTCTCACCAAATTTTTCAACAAATGTTTTAACGAATCTTTCTTTACTGACTGCTGGGAACTGCTTTTGTGGTATCCGTTTACAAGAATTCTGTCAGAATTAAATTATCGCTTCATTAGCTTCCTCCCGCTTTTCACTAAAATATTTAAGTCCATAATTAAATAAGTTCTAGCCCATCACCTTACAGCTGCTAAACTTCTGCCCGACTAACAATATGGGTTAAGGGAAATCCGTTCCACTGTAAATATATTAGTTGTAATTTCTGAACCATGCACTGAATAAAGCAGAGGAAGCAACGACAGCAGCCTAAGTTATATCTGAGTGTTTGACAGGATATGAAACGATGGTCTTCTCATAAAAAACAAATTCTATAGTATTATTGGACGAATAATCAACATAATTAGATCTTTAAAAGAATTCGGGTTATCCTCGATAGTCGTAAGTCAAAACAATATGATATAAATGCGTGTGTACCTCAGGAACCGATCCTTGGACCTTTATTATTCCTGATATTCATAAATGACGTCTTTGATAAAATTTGCTGACAACACCACGCTCTATAACTGGCAAAAGAGGAAAGCGAATCAACACGTATCTCATGCAATGGCAGAAACCCTAGAGAAGACCTCCAGTCTGTAGCCGAATGGGGATAAAAATGAATGGTTACATTTAATGCTACCAAGAATAAGCTTCTTTCCTTTAATAACTACAATAAAAAAAATTATGTTTTCCACATCTTTCGTACATTTGAGAGTAGATGTTATGATGCTTCCTGAGAAAAGAACCTGATCAACTTCCTCTAGTGATTGGCCATTTACGAAAGTATTGATATTAGCAAGTAGGAGTTCAGGTGGGGGTTGGACTAGTGTTTTGGTCTCTTCTGCATTGAGTTGCATCCAAAAACGTTTGTAGGCTACATTGTATGCATCTGCTAGTGACTGAAGGTCCTGTGCAGTCTGACCTGGGGTGGCGTTGTCATTAGCATAGTGCAGCTCTTGCTCAAAGCATGTGGAGGACTTAGTTCTAGCACGGAGTAATGCTAGGTTGAGAAAACTCCCATGTATGCGAAAACGGAGATGTATTGATATATTAGTGTGTATATGTCTTTGTGTATGTATGTATGATTGTATGTATGTATGTATGTGTGTGTGTATTTTTGTATGAAGTGGAAAACACAAAACAAAAAAATGCAGTTAAATTAATCGAAGTAATGTTTTTATATTGAGAGTTATTTCCACAAGATTTTCGTAGATGCAATCACTGGCGCTCTACAGATGTATATATTTTCATGTTTGATATTTATGTTAATATTGAAATGATTATCACACATGCCCATTTATACACTTGAAGAAGGTCGAGAAACGTTGTGCAAAAAAAAAAACACTTCAGATGAAAATATTACTCTGATTAATTTAAGTAATACACAAAAGCCATTTGAAAAAAGCAGATTTTAGATTTTTAAAGTTAATCTGCGTGTAATATACATTATATTGCTTAGGGGATACTATCTATTATTTTTCTTTTACCTAATCCGAAAACATGTTTCCGTACATAAGGTATTAAATTATAAACATGCAAATTCAAATATAGCCGATTAATTAGAGAAAAGAATCAACTTTTTTAGTCGAAATAGTTAACTTTTTGTAACTATTATGTTTTTTCCATCGTTTAAATATTCCGTAGATAAAAAAAACGAAAATAACACACACACACACACACACATATATATATATATATATATCAAAAACGAAAATAACATATATATATAGAGAGAGAGGGAGAGAGAGAGGGAAGGAGTGAGGGGAAGAGAGAGAGAGAGAAATAAAAAGGAAGAAACCGAGTTATGTGTTCATCAACGTTTTGTCTTTATTTCGAGACTTCCTCTAGATGAATCTCGAAATAAAGACGAAACGTTGATGAACACATAGACCGCTTTGTTCCTTTTTATTTCTCTGTTTCATCGGAATACTATTTCCATTATTGTCATCACACACACACACACTCACACATACACACACGCACATATACATATATATATATATACATATATATATATATATATATATATATATATATATATATATATATTATGAAATAATCATATAAACACGCCAGTTCTTGTTAGGTAACCGAAATTTTAGCAACGTTGATCTCGCTTAGTAGCTGATGGATGGCCACTGGGGAATGTCAGGTGCTCTATGAATAATGGCCTCGGCACTTCCATGCAAGAATTGGAAATACTTAACTCGCCGGGGATATACAGGCGACTGGGGATCGTCAGTTAATTTCATATTGTCTTTTCACTTTCTCCTTTCCAGGATGTCGGTTGGACCTAACTAGGAGTATGTTGTATAACAAGTCGATTATACATTTTCTAAAATCTCGGTATCACTTTAAATGTGGTTTCTATTTACTTGACTCTTTTCGTGGTTAATGTTCGATATACGGTCGGCGTTTTTCCTGGAGAAAATCCACCTCCCGAAATAGAGGAGACTATGTTGGGAAAAATATTTAAAGGTCTTAGTGTAGGACTGGACCGGAAACACGCAACCCATCGGAACATGCCGAGCACTTGTCAAGTCGATCAGTCAAACTTTTTAGTTATTAATTTAAAATCATGAAGTAAACTAAAATTGACTCCTTATCTGAAATGGAACAGCCACATCAAATTCATTGCCAAGGGAGGAATAATATTGCCACATCTGGGTAGGAGCTCCTAGAAGCATCTTATCCTGTCTTGACAGTGTTCAAAATAGACTTCGTAGCTTAGTTTGAGATGTCATTTTCTCTTCCCTATAATCTCTTTACCAGAGAAGGGGCGTTGCCAGCCTGTCTCTGCTCTATCGTTATTGTCATGGCAAATGCTCATCTGAGCTCCAATCCATATCTCCATAGCCAACTGTTCATTAAAAGCACTCGTCTAGCTAAAACCACTATCAATAATGTCCCTTCACTCTTTATCTGTTCCTAAGCCTAAACGTGAATTCCATGAACAAAGTTTCTTTCTTAGAAATGCATGTCTGTCAAACTCTCTTCCGTGCTTGACTCATTTTCGTTAGGTTTATGTTTTGATCTCAGCTCGGGTATGTTTTTATTTATTTATTTATTTATTTTGCTTACAAGAAATAAACAGTTTAGAAAAATACAAAACTAGCATACACATGATTCAGTTTTTTTTTCAATTTATTTTTTAAAAGAAATTTTTCGTTACGTTTAATACCTACGGTGCTTCTGTTTAATGAGAATTTTGCATTAATTAAAATAGTATATTTATGCATATTTTACGACCGACCAATGTTGGACGGTTTGCTAATTATTAAAATGCAAACAAATTAAGAAGAAACGATAAATAATTTTAAACATGGGAACGATAAATGAATAAAAAATTTTGTAAATATTATAAAAATAAAAAAAAACTATGCGGTAATAATTATACAACAAAGACATGGTATTGTTTATTTTTCATTGTTTGAATTAAATTTCATCGTTCTGTATATAATAGTTTGATTGCAGAAATTCCCATCCGGACAAAATTACGTTTACAATAATAGATGTATCATACAAATTTATTATATCTAAACCTTTACCCACTATCCTATGTAACCTTTGAACGCCGGGACAGGCACATTAATTCGTTATAATAAAACCCTCTCTTATTTCCTATCATCGACATTATCACGATTGACAAGATCTATAGACAAAGTATTTCGTATTTTCACCTCTATCTGAGAAGTCCTCCCACTCCCCCCAGTCAAGACCGGGTAAATATATAACTATTATTACTATATTGACCTGACACCCTTATTAATGGGAGTAAACACTTAGACTTATACAAATGCCATTCTACTTCACTATTCGAAGATACTAATCTTTCCCCAGTAACATTTTGTCTATTCTCACTGGCTGAGATCATTTTATTATTCCGGATTATACACAATCATACAAAAAAAACACGTCAGCCATTAATCCATATGACCGTATTGTTTTTAATCATTTATACTTTGCTATTGTCGTTTTTCCTCTACTTTACAAACTACTGTTTACAATAATTAATCATGAAATGTCTCTTAGAATTACAGAAAAGATATTCTTAACTTTCGTATAAACAATTAAACGCAGCTAGATCAGGTGGTGTTTACATCTACTGCACATACTGTGGCGTCCTGAATTATGTCAATTCGCATTATTTAAATTATCATTATTTACATATATTTTGCACTAAAAAATAACGTCACAAACTTCTTTTTATCATGTCCGGTTTGGGCGCCCTAAATAATTCGATGCTAAAATGAACTGATCTCTTAGTAAACTATTAGAAACTGTTCCCTGTAACCGAGTATTAACAGAAAAAATGAACCACCAAAACTTACATGACATGAAAGCTTTTACCCAAAATGTGGCGAATCTGCGGCAACTATTTTATATATTGTTTTTTCTTTATATTACATGTTATGACAACGTTTCTAAAACACTTTTCTACTAGATTAAAAAATAAAACAAAAATTCGTTCCACGTCCTTATTTTAATATTTAATAAAAAAAATTCTGGGGATCGAGCGTCAAAACTTATGCGATAATAATGTGAACGGATCACTGGCGGATGTTTAGGAAAGTTACGCCTTCTCTAACATCCACAATTTACACTATATTCACGTCAAACTTATCGATTACAAACTTACTTTTCAGATAAAAACATTTCTGATGATTTTTACCGTCTGGGATCAGTTTGGAATTATTAAAATGTACAAAATTGAACACGTATTCGTGAGCATCATCGAGCAAAATATTATGATGATATTTTGCTCAAACTTATTATTGACAAATAATCCTTTACGATAAGTCATAATTTTCTTTTAATTTTATGTTTTTTAGTGTGAAAGTGAAGTTTGAACCTGATGAGATTTGCATGAAAAAAGAAAAAAAAATCTAAATTGTGGAATTTAGAGGGAGCAATTTCACAAACGTCCGCCGATTCTCTTAATAAAAAAAATAGTTGACTTTGCTTTATAGCCTTTGCGGGTGGGTATGCTGACATGTATCAGGGTTGAACCTGGGGCAAATACTTTGACAGTCCTTCCACTCATATATCAAAGTGGCAGAGAGCCTACATTGTAGTTATTAGGCAAAAATCAAAAAAATATTTTTCACTTTCGAAATCATAAAAACTATTTATTTTCATATAAAACATATTTTTAGACTCATTACTTTTCATTCAGTTTGTATTTGATATTTATGCCATTTTTGTTTACTTTCTTTGTATGTCAAATAATTCGCCCTACTAAACATAAATGTCCCCTTTATTACATTGCCTACGTATATACTTATTTGTTATATATTGGTTTTTGTTTTGTTTTTTAATATAGTTGTTTTTGTTTAGTTCTATTATAAGGAAAATGTTCCACACTGCTCAGACATGAACTTTCTAGGTACTTTTTTTTTTACCTTAGCACTAACTACACCATTTCCTTTAAACTGCCGACTTCTATAGGTTTTAGACTCTACTGAATAAGACAATCAATTTTAACTTTGGCGGAGACAAGCAGTTTTCGAGATATAATGACATAAATTATGCACTGTTCCACACACGCGTGATAAAAATGGATATTTCTCTCCGCACGATACTGTCACCCACTTTTTTTTTGGTTTGTTTGAGGGTGGGTATGCTGACAACGTGTATCAAGGTTTAACTTGGGGCAAATACTTTGAGAGTTCACCCCACTCATAAAATGGGGCGTCTATTCTGATAGCCGTACTTATCATGGCAAGGTTGGTCGTGTCTATTCTATACGACGATCTGGCCATAAGGAGGTTGGGTGTGTCTATACCGAAAACCATTCTTAACATTAGGATGTTGGGGATTAGATACCAACATCAACCGTAGTTTATTTTTTTACGAGGAGTGTGTATGCTTCCACCGGGTACGCCGGTTTACGGGGCCCACTAGTCTTGAAATGAAATTAGTTGTAAAGTGTTCAAGATATAACTTTAAGCGAATGGGTTACATAATTTGTCTAGCACCAACCATATTTGAATTGTTTCAAATTTTATTACACACATAAATAATTTTTACACAAAAATAAACTTTCGACAAGTTTTAACGGCATGTTTAGTCGATAATATTTTATTGCTAAAATTTGTTTAAAACCTGGTGTACATAGAAATTCAAGTTATATGTGTTCCAAAGTAAAATAGAATATAGAAGCACGACAAAAATGTTTTATCTAATATACTCAGATCATTGTGTAAAACATACATTCAACTTTAGGGAAAACTATCAAAGAGACTCGACCATGCCCGGGTTCGAATGAAAATCTATAAATATTTCACACAGCCAATATTTTTATTGTGATCGAAATTAGTGAAATTGTCATTTTGTTTATTACATCGATGTCTTGTTTGCATTAGTCAAGGACCCACAGCTGAGCACCGGAAGATAGCTCGATATGCCTTTCTGCAGTTATTTAGTCAATAAATCATTGTAGTTTACATAGCACTTTAGAGCGCCTACTGCTGATGTCATGATATATTTTATATAATTACTTGAAGTTAAATTTAAAAATGCAAAAGTCAAGTACAATTGTTCAGTTCTGCTCTAAACAGACATATCTATTTTGAACGCACATTGTTTATCAAAGAACATACTGTTGATTTTATACGTCGAGCCCTTCTAAAAAAGTAAAGCTATGCTATTCGAGGTGCATGAGGAGGAAGGTTATGTACTTCCCTGCAGTGACTTAGTAATCTGCTTTACACTGTATGGCATCTACTATTGATTTTTTAAAAATATTTATTTGCCTGAAATAAAGTTTAAAATACATGTCTAGTATCATGGTTCAATTTAGCTTTAAACAGAAATGCTCATTTTGAAGCATCTCTGTCATACCAAACAACATACAGTTGGTTTTATGCGCCAGTCCTTACTGCTTATGAGATGATAAACTTTCTCAAATGCACTTGCGATGTTAGACTGTATAAAAGTGTTAACTTTGATCAAAATCGGACTGTTCCTTCTTTAATTTTTTTCTTTTTTCGATTATCGATTTACAATACTTATCGGAGGCATTATGATACAAACCCTTGAGAAAAACACGTCCAAGATCATAAAGAATGTTAGTGTGAAATTTCAATAACAAAACGGTCCAGTCGTTTTAGAGCCCATGAGAGACGGACCCACACGCACAGACCCATCAACACACACACTCACGCGCGTACGCATACACGTACACAGACACGCAAAGACAAACTGTCTCTTTTATATTTAACCAGCAGTTCAATCCGGCTTTGCTAGGGCCTTATGTACTGTTGATAATATTATTCTCATATATATATATATATATATATATATATTTAAAGGAGATTAGAATAATAGTCTAAAGAGCTAAGTGTATTTTAATGTAATAGTGAAATTACTAGTTTAATTAAAATACAGGAAATGCTCGTTGTAATTTAGATATATAATAAGCTCGATAGTTAAATGTCCTAGAGCTAATTCAATATTAAGTAATGTGATTTATAATTTAAAAGTTTTAAAATTTTTAAAATTTAAAAATCAAAATTTAATTAAATTAAAAATCAGTTTCATAAGAAGGAACAACAACAAAGTCAATTATCTGTACGATCGTTTCGGAAATCCGTGCTTTTTATTTGTGGTATACATGAAGTCACGTAGAATAATTATACATAGTTTTTTTGGTAAGCACGGTCTCCTCATCAGCAAATTTAGGAGGATTTCTATTGAATTGAAAAGACACCAAAAATAAACCTAGCATTAAAAGTAAGGCAGATGAATCTGAAAAATTGAAGTAAAAGGTTTGGATATAAAATTTATAAGAAAATTAATAAGGAAATTGGTATAGGTTAGAGATAGAAATGAGTAGAAAAAAAATATATATTTTTGAATTTACATAATAAATTTGATTTAAAAATATATATATATAATTACCTTTTGGTTTTCATTTTTTTGAAATCAGGAACTGTATTTAAAGTAGTCATTTAGATGTTTGCTATAGCTTTTTATTTTATTGAATGATGAATTTTAAAAGGGCGACGCTCGTGCAGTAAATTGTTTCCGTTAGCGTATTTTGATTTAGAGACGCCACAGTTAATATCTATAGAGAGAGAGTTTTTTTTTTTTTTTTTTTTTTTTTTTTTTTTTTTTTTTTGCAAGTTTTTAAGGGGAGGTAATTGTCATGGCTTTATTTATTATTTGATTTACGAGTCTAAGGGCGGTAATTGGTTTAACTTAATTTATTAAAAAAAAAAAAAAAAAAAAAAAATCTATTTTTACTAATGAGTAATTTTTAATGATTTAAGGTGGTTTATATTTATTAAATTTAAACCAACGTTTATGATTACACGATAGAAGCTCGTGTCTTGAATTTACTAGTTTGGTTGTGCTTTTTATATCTTCATATTTTAAAATTTTTACGGTTTCTTTTGTACATAATGTACAAAATTTATCTCCTGGTTTATATGATTTGCAAGTCTCAATTATTTGCCATTTTAAGTTGAAAGAAATATTGCTATTTTTTAGTTGCCAAATATAGTTGGATAGAGTAGTTTGGTTTGATAGAGAGTTATTTTTAAAAGAATGTTTGTGCGTTGAAATTCTATGTTTTATTGGGCCAGATGTGGAACCAATATATATTACCTCTTGATTATTATGATTATTTTCCGTTAGGTCTATTGTTGGATTATAATGTGGTGGGTTGGTTAATAATTGATCGGTAGATTGATTTAAGTTGGTGTTATTATTTAATTCGGTAGTTGAGTTATGGCTGTTGATAGGTTCTTGTATATTTGGAGTTTTTGATACTGTGCAGCTATAGATAACATTTTTAATTTTACATGAGCCTTGTAGGGGACATTTATTTTTTCTTCTACAGTTACAGTCCGATGTATTTTGTATAGTTGCATTTTGTAGTTTATTAATTTTATTATTATTAGAGCTAATTATTTTCTGATGAAGGTTAGGCATAGTAGAGTAAGAGACTTTAATTGTGTTCTTATTGAAAATCTTATTATATCTATGGGGGGCTTTAAAGTTCTTATCTAATATTTTAAAAAATTCTCTAGCTATGTTTGTTTCTAGGTTTTTGGAATACGGGGGGTTGAACCATAGGATCTCCTTGTGTCTATTCTTAGGTTTGCGGGTTTTAGTTTGTTGTTTATTTATATTATTATCTAATATTTGTAGTTTGGTTTTATCTTTTTTTGTCTCCTGGTTATTTTTCTTAACTCGTATACGGGAAGACATTGCCATATTATATGTTATTACGCTCTTAATAGGTTTATTTTTAATGCAGTTTATGTTTCTATCATTTTCATTTATGAATTTAATTTGTGAATTATATCCAGAGTTTTTAAGGGCTTCATTATAGTATTTTTCATTTTTGGTAAATATTGATTTAGTAGAAGACAGTCTAGAAATTCTTAGAGCGATATTGGGAACTATTGATTTTAATATTGATTTAGGGTGGTTTGATTGATTGTGGACATATAGAAGTGATTGGTTAGGTTTATGGTATGGTTCAAAGGTAGAATTTTCAAGATTTAAGGTTATGTCTAAGAAATTAACAATTTTTTTATTAGGGTCGATTTTTATACTAAGTCCATAATTTTTAAATAATTTATGTAGAGCTTTAATTGCATTTTCATAATTTTTATTAGTAGAATTCGTTATGAAAAGTGCATCATCTCTATATAGCCCTCCTTCAAGTTTGAATTGTTTATGGAGTATACAATATATATATATATATATATGTATATACAATATATATATATATATATATGTATATATATATATATATATATATATATATATATATATATATATATATATATAAAGCTGAACGTCTCTCTGTGTGTCTGGTCACGAATAGGCTCCTATATGGTTGACTATTATAGGAAACTGATCACATATAATGATAGGAGATGTATCGAAACACAGGAATGGGTATGTTTGATCTGGCATAATGATGATTCATTAAAATTGTGGGGTCTGCGTACGTGCCTGGTCCACAAAGTATGAAAATAAAATATTTAAAAATAAAAAAAAAAACGTTTACAAGTGTTTTTGATATAGATGTACATAATAATACATTGATAAGTATGTTTTAAATTAAATAAGAATGGTATAATAAAATTGTGGCCTCTATAGATTTTTGGTTAGTTGTTTTTGTTTTACAGCATATCAACGATTTTCGGATTATTTAATGCCGAATCCAAAGATTTAAGAAAAGTTTTTCATAGAATGTGTTTGTTGTTTTCACGCCGGTGTCTATTTAACCCATAGTTGGGACCCTACCAGGTACTACCACTCCGGGTCAGAGTGGACCTGGGAGCAATGGTATTTAAAGGGTGGCTCCACATTCCCCAAAACCCGCAAGTTGGGGCCCTGGCCTCTATAGAATAGAAATAGGTACAAACTTTAATAAAAACTTTTCATATCTATCTACGTAAGTATACTTTGATAATTATGTTTTAGGTTGAAGAAAAAAGGTGTAATAAATTTATGGGGTGTTCGTTCAGGCCTGATCTCCATAGACTGGAAATATGTCCCAAAGTTTAACAAGGTTTTTTAATATAGATCCACAGAATATTGTGATAAGTGTTTCAGTGTGAACAGGTATGGTATAATAAATTATGGGGGTTATCTTATATATTATAAAGTTTGTCTCATTTCCAATTTGGATTCAAAATTAGAGGAAGAGTTTGGTAGAGTCTGAAAAGGTCAACTATTTTAACTTTGACCTCTTGGCAGCTAAATTTACGCCCCAAAACTGATTAAAAACTTGCTGCATGTCTGAGTACCCTTTATGTAAATTCCAAATGTTTAGACTCAAAATTGGTGAAAGAGTTTGCTAGAGACCGCAAAAGTAAAAGCTTTTTAACTTTGACCTCTTGGCAGCCAAATTTTCAGTCAAAAACCTATTAAAACCTTGCCCTATGTCTGGATACACTTTATGTAAAATTACAAATGTTTAGATAAAAAATTGGCTGAGTAATATGGTAGAGACGGCAGACGTCATTTTTCTAACTTTGTCCCCAAGTTTTACCCCCTAACATTTATCGTTTTGGGCTCAAACCAAATTAAAAGTTTGATCCATGCCCAAGTTACCTACATCTGAAATTTCAAGTGTTTAGACCCAAAATTAGCGGAAGAGTTTGGTAGAGATTTCAAAGGTCAAATCGTTGAACTTTTCCTCGTTGACTGCCAGACTTCTGGCCGAAGACTGATTAAAAATATTTTCTCAAAACTCAATACCCGTTATGTAAAATCCCCAGTGTTTGGACTGACAATTGGCGGAGTAGTTTTGTAGAGAAAACACCGACACACATACACACAAATTCACTTTTATAGATATACTAGCATTTCAGTCCGGCGTTGCCCGGATGTTTGGAGGTGTATGTTGAGCAAACAATAGTGGTAGTAGGAAGGCAGGCTCGAACCCTACCGGAAAGGAGGAAAAGAACGAGAAAAACCTTACGTCTTTGCTGTTACTATCACCGCCAATCCGGAAGTGGCGTATGTTTTAATTAAGGCTAGACAATCGAAAGGACAGTATAACTTCCAAAAATATCGGCGAAAAAAGCGACCCTCTCCCTGTAGAAAAGTGTCCAGTTGAAGGTGAAGATAATAATAATTTAATTGAATTTTTCGATATTTGTCGTCTGAAAGGTTGAACTTCAAAACGATACTGATCTTGTAAAAATCCGTCGCCTCTGTCGAAAATTTTAGGCAGATCTGCAAACATACATACATACATATATTTATTACTAACAAAAATCTTTCGACCCAAACCGATTAAAAAGCTTGCCCTATCTCTAAATACCTTTTATGTAAAATTTCAAATGTTTAGATCAGAAATTGCCTGAGTAATTTGGTAGAGACCACAGAGGTCATTTTTTTAAAACTTTGACACCTACTATGACCCCTTAAGATTTATTGTTTTGGGTTCAAATCAAGTTATTAAGTTAGATCCATGTCCGAGGAACCTCTATCTAAAATTTCAAGTGTTTAGACCCAAAATTGTTTGAGGAGTTTGGTAGAGTTCTCAAAGGTCACATCGTTGAATTTTGACCCCTTAATAGCCAAATTTCTGTCCGAAAACGACTTACATAGATTTTCCCAAATCTCAGTACTCTGTATATAAAAATTTGGATGTTGTCGACTGAAAATTGACAGATTTATTGCGTAGGCAAATGTACACACACAGACACACAGATACGCAGACACACAGGTACACCGACACGTTCACTTTTATAGATATACTAACAATTCAGCCCGGCTATTCTCGGGCCCTATGTACTGTTCACAACTTGTCTTACGTGTGAATATACTTTATGTAATATTTCAACTATTTAGACCCAAAATTGTCTTAGTAATTTCGTAGAGACCGCGGAGGTAATTTTTTTTATAAACTGGACGCCAATTTTGATCCCTTAACATTAATTATTTTTGTCTGGTCAAAATGTAAAGTTTTCCTTATGTCTAAGTTACCTACATCTAAAATTCCAAGTCTTTCGACTCAAAATTGGCGGAGAAATTTCGTAGAATAGGCAAAGGTCAACTCTTTCAACTTTGACATTTTGGCAACCAAATTTTCGCCCAGAAACTGATAAAATGCTTGCCGCCTGTTTGAATACCCGTTATGTGTAAATTTTAAATGATTAGGCTCAAAATTAGGTGAGTAGTTTACTAGGAACCGCAACGGTCAAATCTTTTCAACTTTGACCTCTCGGAAGCTTAAGTTTTTGACACAACTAGATTAAAAAGCTTGCCTTATTTCTGGATACTCTTTATGTAAAATTTCAAATGTTTAGACCAGAAATTGTCTGAGTAATCTGATAGAGACCGCAGCGGTCATTTTTTTTATAACTTTGACCCCTATTTATTATTTTGGCCTCAAATCAAGTTATTAAATTAGATTCCATGAACATATATCTAAAATTTGAAGTGTTTAGACCCAAAATTGTCGGAAGAGCTTTGTAGAGTTGACCCCTTAACAGCCAAATTTCTGGCCGAAAACAGATTACAATTTTTTTCCTAATCTCAGTACCCTGTATATCAAATTTCCTGTATGTAGACTGAAAATTGACAGAGTTATTGCGTAAGGGAAAGTACACATGTTCACTTTTATAGATAGATAGATAGATAGATAGATAGATAGATCAGCATCTGTTTTTATTTGATATTTTTCTTATCAATACGTTTTTTTTCGTCCCGTTTGAATTTTAGTCTAAACAAGTGTTAGTATAGCTTTATTTCCAAATTACCATCAAATGTTTACTTGGAAAACAATATGAACAGAACAATTAGCTTCCTTTTTTTAAATAGCTAACTATTACCAAATCAAAGATGAATTAATTGAAGAGAAAAATTACAACTGCCATATGTCTACATATTTTTAAGCGTTTTGTTTATCTTCTCATCAATGGAGTCACAGGGTAAGAAAATAAAGATTGCGGGCTTTGGGGAGTGTGGATCCACCCTTTAATTGCCATTGCTCCCAGGTCCACTCTGACCCGGAGTGGTAGTACCTGTTTCGGTCCCAACTATGGGTTAAATAGAATCCGACTTGAAAACAACAAATATATTCTATTAATTTTTTTTTTCTTCAAAACCTTTGGATTCGACATTAAATAACCTTAAATGGGTTGATATGACGTAAAACAAAAACAACCAAACCAAAACCAACCATTGAGACGTTAACAGATAAACGAGATTGAGTCGCACGGTCTTTTCTTTATGAAGGACACGATATGGCAACTCGTGTCGCAATCAACTGCATGAACTTCATCTAATAACGTACGATTACTAATAAGATATTCATCTTTGGGACTGAATACTAGAGAAATCACTTTAATATTTCAAATCGTTTGGTGTAAAATATACGAAGAAATTGATATTATTCGTTCTAGAAATATTTTACAGCCACATGTAAATTAAGATATATATTTACTCTCTGATATGATGTTGAACTACATTTTTATTGTGGTATCAGTCGGGATACGGCATCGACAATCAGTTCCACAGGGGCATTGTTGCTGCCAGGTTGAAATATAGTTTTGTTCAGTCACAGTTTACTCTCCGGCATCACCTTATCTTAAAGAAACTTAATACTAATCACATAGGGCGCCCTCACCAGGAAATGCCGGTTTTAAGTCAGAGTTCGCTAATTTTATTCACTTGCGTTTAAACCTTACTCATGACCTTGTGAAGACGTAAATAAAATAAGACAAACGTGCTTGTTTGAGAAAGTAGGTATTTTGACGGAGCAATCATGGTTCATTTGTAAACGGATAAAAACGGTATCATTTATGAATCAGAAGTCGATTTTAATCTGTTAGCTTTATATTTTGCTTCAACAAAACAAACTGTAAGTATGGTATGTGTCAAAATAAAAAAAGAAAAAAAAAAGAATGTCTGTGATCTAATCTATTGGAATAAATAGGTTTTCGTACGTCTGGTTAGTTGATCCATCGTGAAATTGATTTCATCGACAAGACAAGCACGTTCTACTGTAGCATCGTTTTTGACTCGAGGCTGAAATATAAAACTGCATAAGTATACAAGCTAAGTTGGTGAAACTATAATGAATCTGAAGTAACCTTATTAAGCCGAGGATCTTGAAGATGCTATTTATATTGCGGTCAATTTCGTCAGTGTACACATTCTCTAAGTATTATATAACTTCTATAAAATACGAAATTATGTCGGTGGCTTCAGTATTATTTTCTTTGTTATTGCCATCGCTCGAGACAAGACACGGAGCCACTTGTTGTAAAAAGCTAACAACAACAAAAACAGGAAGGGAGTTCCACAAACTATTGCATAGCGGGGGATGAAATATGAAAGAAGAATTATGCTTCATACATTTGTCTCTGGTGGTCATTTCTGTTCCCGCTGCGGGGCGCTGTGATGAATGCCGACCATACTGAAACAATAAGACGACTGAAACATAGCTGACTTTTCTTCTTCGTGAAACACGGGACAACGACTTTAAATGAATTTATGAATTTATTTCGGATGTCTCAGTGTTTCACGAGTTGGCTACATGTCTTTTTTTTACATGGGGAATCACCACTTATCAAGGCCCGAAGGTCACTCAGGATAAGGGTTATTGCGTGTACAGTAATCAATGAGATAGTATTGTAGTAATCATTAGTATTGGGGGTTTTGATAGAGTGTCTTACTTTAGGAGGCGGTTTGTCAGGAGTTTGTTTATGTTGGACTTGAAGACGTCCAAGTTGTAGTAAGGTGGGAAATAGACAAGCGGCAGAAAGTTCCACTGGCGTGCAGTTCTAAGAAACAAGCTTTGCTCATGGAATCTACGTTTGGATTTAGGCACAAATTAAGAGTGAGGAAAATTATTGACAGTAGTTTCAGCCAGACGGGTGTTTCTTGTGAAAGATTGGCGAGGGGGGACGAGGGATTGGAGCTCAGACGAGCATCTGCCATGGAAATAGCGATAAAACAAGGACAGGCTTGCAACGTCTCTTCTGTGGGAGAGAGGTTGCAGGGAAGAGAAAAGGGCATCCCCCACTAAACCACGAAGTCTATTTTGTACTCTGTCAAGGCAGGATAGGCTGTTTTTAGCAGCTCCTGTCCAGATGTGGCAGCAGTACTCCATCCGTGGACGTACTTGGCTTGTGTTTGTCTAGCCTCGTTTCCAAGCCTTTTTGGAGCACGTCTGCACACTTTGGTGACAAAATCCAAAACTCACCGCTTTAATCTTTTCCACCTGTCAGTTCTGGTGACGTAGATGATTAAAGGGCACGTCTCTTTAACGTAACATCCGGTCACATATCTAAATGTGGTGTGAACAGTGCCACTTATCAATTATTGCTTTGGATTTCTAAATTCTTATGTTTATAACTAACTACAGCTAAATCTAAGAATATATCGCTTAACTATTTCATAATTAACTTTCAGCTAAATTACTTGACCAAAACAACATTTATCTTCTTAGCCAAGCAAGGCCACTGGTGTTGTCCACTGCTCACTAGATAGATAGATAGATAGATAGACAGACAGACAGACAGACAAATAGATAGATAGATAGATAGATAGCCATACTATTATCTAATATAACTTGTAGTTCTTGGAACGAAGCTACTGGAATATGACGTTCTATTAAAACTGTAAATTGAATATGAAGAGCTATTAGAACAGTAAATTGATAGAGACGCCTAGATTAATGAGTCAAAGAAGCTAGAAGAAAAACGCAGGGAATAGATCAGACATATCTATGGAACACATACATATATTAGAATTTGTAGAAAGACTGAGAGTAGCAACATCACGTCTATGAGAGAGAGAGAGAGTGGTTGAAGTGAAGAAGAAAGTGTGAGGGCAATCAAATTATAGATATGTTTCTATAATTTATCAAGAACCTTCATATATATATGTGCAATTAAGAATAGGAAATTGGATCAAATGTTTGTAACATGTCTTCTTCCTAAGATTAAGGGTGGTGGTGTTTCATCAACACTGCTGGGGAGCCATGATGTAACATACTGTTTTGTTTTTAAATCCCCGAAACAGTGTTTCATGGTAAACAACTGATGATCCCTTGAAAAATAAAATATTGGTATTATAGTAAATTCGAGAGCGAGTTGATGCAGTGATTGCAGGTGATTAAATGACTTACTGACTAGATGGTTTTCTAACGAATGATAAAAAATATTTGTTGTATAGTTTTAAAGGTTAAAAACTTAAAAGACAATATATATATATATATATATATATATATATATATATATATATATATATATATATATACAGTAGCGTCCATAACTAAGGGAAACATTTTAAAACCTAATATATTCTTTATCTATCCTTTGCAAATGATTCAAATTTTAGAATGCTATTATGGATGATAACGACTATCAGTTATCAAAATTTCAGTTTTTCACAGTTGTTATTTCTAACAAATATCAGGTTTTAAAATTATGTCCCTTAGTCTTAGACGCTACTGTTGAACGTCAAAAAGCACACTTATTTTCGAACCAACCTAATAAGTTAAATAAATAAAATAATTGCTTTAAACATTAACTTTTAAATCAATGTATCGAATATTGCTAAATACCTTTCTCCGACCAATTTATGTTTGTAGAGACTGTGAGTCACAAATTTAAAAAAGATTAAAATTAGCAGTTACACGGTCACTGCAGATGGGCAATCCCCTGAAATCATCAGTCATGTACAAATCAGTTACTTAGCAATTTCAATGTGTTCAACCTTTTTTCTTTAATATGAAAATATGCAAAGTAAAATAATTAAAATATGCAAAGTAAAATAATTCCGACTTTCTTCTGGGATGAAATTAATAATTTCACCTGAGTGCATTTAAAATATTCTCTTCGCATCAAATGTTTTTGTCATGTGAAAATTGGTTCACTTGTAAACTGTTTCTTATTAAATTAAATTAATTGTCTAGGATGAATTATACATGCAGCATTGATTTTTATTTCATATTAATTTAAATCTTACGACCATACACGAGGAGAAAACAAAGCATTCTTTTCATGGAAGAATTGTATTTTATTTTATTGTCCTGTAAGATACTATGGACGAAAACTGACACAGTTTTTATTCAATTTTACAAGTATCTGCAACGATAAACATACGCAAATTAGGCTCGAAGAATAACAGTTTTAGTGATTTTACTGCAGATATGTCAAACACAAAGTCCATAGGGGTTAGTCTGACTTATCGTAAATGGCTGCATTCCTACAATTATGACTGAGGTAGTTTAATAAAGAGTTATTGAAGAATAGTTTTCTTTTACTTCAGATACATGCAATACTTTAGTCATATTCAAGAATTCAAATACAAATATAACAGGATCAGCCGGTCACTGGCGTCTGACCGACCCACGTATTACATTAAATGTCTTAGAAACGATCCCATGATGATGTGGCGATGAGCCAGTTGTTAGGATCTGAATATCAAGAGGAAAAGCATACCTGAGATGTCGGATGTGGGTGTGGGGCTCCTTCATTCACCAAACATAACTCTGGTGGCATTCTGGCTGGGACCGTCTTCGTCTTCATACCCGCTTCGTTTTTTAATGCAGATATTTATGCCAGACACAAAAAAAAACAGCGCGCGACATAATTGTAATATATGCGAAATATAATTGACTATTTATTTATTTACAGGAAAATATTACAATATTAAAAAAAAAAACAATTTACAAGTGATAATTAACATTTACAGCTAACACTAACTAACCTTAACCAACGCTGAGGAAAGTGCCTTCCTCCTTTACGGAGAGGCAAAAATATACGTCTTACCCCATGTTGTTCAGACAAAAAAGAGATCGAGAAAAGGGAACTGTGGGATTGTTTTCTGCTTGCTCATGTATGCCTCAGCCTAGGGCCAAATCATATCTTGGCCACGCAAAGGGGTGTTAATAACCACCACAACCGAGGCACGAAGATATAGTGCTACACAGACATACAAGTAGTGGAATAAAAGGAAAACGAAGAAAATTTACCTGAGAAATCAATGTGTTCATTTAATGTGTTTTATACTAGCTGGGGCGTAAAATACGCTTAAGTATATTTTACTTCATGCAACTTCCGTATTTATTATAAACAGTCTATTCTTTATTGAATATAATATTATACCTAGTATATAGTAGTTGAATCAAAAGCTTTTAAAAATCACCTGGCTCCAATCAGCTAAAATCAAAAGTAAACCATTTAGTACTCCATCCGCACCCCTTACGGATGTATTAGGTTGATACAAAAACAATATCGTTTTCTCACATGGGTAACTTTTATATATGATTTCTGAATACTTTCATTGATATATATATATATATATATATATATATATATATATATATATATATATATATCAATGAAAGTATTCAGAAATATATATATATGTACATATATGGCTAGCATGGCTGCCCGGGTATTTAGAGATGTATGTTGAGCAAAAAAAAAGTGGTCATTTTTTATAAATTGGACCCTTATTATGACCCTTAAAATGTATTGTTTTCGGCTAAAATCAAGTTATTAAGTTAGATCCATGACCATGGAATCTATATCTAAAATTCCAAGTGTTTAAACTGAAAATTGTCAGAGGAGTGTCGTAGAGTTCTCAAAGGTTAAATCGTTGAACTTTAACCCATTAATCACCAAATTTTTAGCCGAAAACACATCATATCGATTTCCCCAAATCTCAGTACATTGTATATCAATTTTCGAGTCTGTAGACTAAAAATTGACAGAGTTATTGCGTAGGGAAATGTACACACACACAGATACACAGATACACAGACAGACAAACACTTTCACTTTTATAGATATATATATTTCTGAATATTTCATTGTTATATATATATATATGCATACATACATATAAATATGTATATATATATATATATATATATATATATATATATATCACTTCTAGAACTTCTGTTTTCTGTGCTAATGTGATAAACTTATTTCTCATCGACAAAAATTGTCGGTTCTTATTTCGATTAATAAAGTTTATTATGAAATGAGTGATGATTTCTTGACATTGAACGTCAAAACACGACATTATTTTACCACGAAAAACTTGTTTTATCTCTTTTGTTTTAGGCGTTTTACTGCACGCTTTAATGTCTGTCACTTTTGAAATGCTTACTTCTTCTCATATAACTTCCTGTTCCTTGGTCTTATTCGCTAGGATCGAAGAGTCAATGAAATACAACATAACAACTTTATTGTTTTATGTATATAGTTCTATTCTACAAATTTATATGTCTATAGTATATTTATACATATATTAAACACACACACACGATTTGGGAATCTAACTAAGATTCACAAATCGTGTGAAGATTTCCGGTGTGCTTGCGGTATAGTGATGAATCAGATCGGCATAGCAAAAGTACAGAGACAAGGACGACCATTGACACCTCTCCCCAATTTTTTGTTTATTACTGTTTTGTAGTATACTTTTCAGAATAAACAAAAAATATATAACTCTAAGTGTAGTATCTGTTTCGATACTGCACTTCGCCTTTTCTGACCTCGATGATTGGAGGAAAACCCCTTCTAGATTTAGGCAATTTTAATTTTTGTTCCTATCCAGAGTGCCGCTTTTATGGGGAGCTGGATTTTCCCCACATTAAAAACTGACCTTGTGTCTAAATCTGCCCTCGTGGGGAAGCAAGGAAATAGGAACTTCTTATCAACGCCATCTAGCAGGTACGAATCAACTTGTTTAAAAGTCACCAGAATTAAATATCTATAATGTGGACATTCACTGTCTATATAATTGACCTAATTGATATGTTTCCGGGACATAGAATCGGTTATGTTAATGGAAATAATCTGCGTTTTGCCTATTTATTTATTTATTGATTTATTTATTTATTCTGGCATGTACACCTATACTGTAGAGAATCACGATTATTTCCACACTATATGTACATACGCAAATTGTTTTCAATTAGGAGTATATTGTGAACCATTTACCAGAAGGTATCGTGTTAGATTAATACAAATAAAAACCATCTGTTTTACATAAAATCAGACGTACGGAATGAATTTATATTGATATAAATATAGATGTGACTATAGTTGCGGATGCGAAATTAAATATGCATATCTTAAAAGCAAGGTGGATCACAAAACAATAAAAGTACGAAATAAAAGCGAAGAGTGAAAATAAAAAAGGTAGAAATAATATATACAGGATGGAACGATAAATGTGTCGCATTAAAAAAAAGGATGCTGCAGATTTATCTTTAAAATGTTATTGAGAAAAATCAATTCAGATAACTTGATTATGTAGTAGATCTTACATCTACTCAATGTAGCCGCCTTCAGCCTCTATCACCGCCTCGATACGGGTCCGGAACTAGGAGCATGTATTTCGCACAAGCACCGGCGGGAGTTCGGCGGATAGCCGCGTTCAGGCTGGCTTTGGTGTTGTTAAAGGTTATGTTGGTGATGTGATTGACGTATGGCCAAACGAAGTAGTCTAGTGGGTTCAGGACAGTGAGAAAAGAGTACAAAATTGTAGCACTCCTTCTGATGCTAAGCTTGGGTCTTTTTGGATTAGTGGGGCGTCGCAGAGCCACCTGATTACACCCTTCAGCACATACAAATATCCTTAGGTGTTGACTTTCAAGCCAACTTCAAAGATGTAATGTGGCATGATGTAACTCTCACTTGAACTCACACCAGGAAACATAACTTTGACTGGAAACATAGTTAAAATATGCTCTAAAGCGTTGAATCGTCCGAATTCGCATTTTGATGGTGCTGGCCATAGTCCTGTTGACATAACTTGAATTGGAAGAGAGCATAAATTGTACAGCGGCACATCTCCGGTCTCGCGCGTAAAGCATTGTCATTTTCAGACATGATGGGGTTTTATTCGCTCTTGGGATTTGTACACAACTAGGCAACAAAAAAAAACGGTTTTCATCCGACGGAAATCGAATCATGTTGTCTCTTCTAGGGCGGCAATTTTATCGTTCCACCTTGTATACAAAATGAAACATTAATGAACATTAAAAATCATCCACTTAAGAGGATCTAAGCATCAGTCGGGCAGAGAAAATACAGTTACGTTATTTGACAGATTAAATAGGCGTATTTCATTGTGGATCAATTTGCTGCAACTTTAAAATAGATTTTTTCCTGTTATTCCAATTACCATTCTCACCCGTGTCTCTATTGTCATAAGGTTTTTTATACAAATGACTCATTTGCGAGGGGCGTTCAATAAGAAATCTCCATACCTCATTTACCGTTATCTGATGTAGCTGAAATTTTGCGTGTGCGATGATTTATATCTCTATGGCTTATGTGGCAATTGCAGTTCTAAACTAATTGTGGTTTTTGATTTACAGTTTTGATGAAGTGTAAGCCATGTTTAGTTTCAGAACAGTTTCCGATTGTTCGTTGTTACACACAAGTCCTGAGAGGTGATTTGTTTGCAGTAGACAGTTCCACAGAGCAAAATATTCTTACTGCGTCGAGACGGAAAAAAACATGCGAAATTGCTACAGAAAAGGTTTAATATTTATGGAGCCATTCTGGTTTGTGATTGGTTGCTAGCAGAACGTGAATTAATTCGATTCGTCAGTTCTTAGCAGCATCGTTTTTAAATAGAATCGCCCGACTGTGTGGGATCATACACCATTATGAATCTTTCATGATGGGATGTGTCTCCTAGCGGCTTCGGCTGCAGGGAGACAGGGTAGTAGTGCACGTCAAGGATTCGTCACTTGACACTCAGCCCAACAGGTGAGGGGCTGGGAACCGGCCCAGCACCTGTTGGACTGAGGTACGCCGCCTGGGTAATACCTAGAAGGTCCACCCTCCCAGGCCTTGTCACTGTGCTTTCCGGTGGAGTAAGTTAATTGCTTACTGCCTGAGGCGCCCCGACCGGGGAATGCCGGCGGGGTTACTCGGGCAATTTTTTAAATTGCAGGAGTTCCCCTCCTTTAGGTGAGCCTGCTGGATCCCCACTTTCCGGCCTTGTGCCACATTTTGCCGAGGTGGGCGGCAAATAAATATGTACCCCATTATTAATCTTTCATGATGGGATGTGTCTCCTAGCGGCTTCGGCTACAGGGAGACAGGGTAGTACACGTCAAGGATTCGTCACTTGACACTCAGCCCAACAGGTGAGGGGCCGGGAACCGGCCCAGACACTGTTGGACTGAGGTACGCCGCCTGGGTAATACCTAGGAGGTCCACACTCCCAGGCCTTGCCACCGGGCTTTCCGGTGGGGCAAGTATATTGCTTACTGCCTGAGGCGCCCCGACCGGGGAATGCCGACGGGGTTACTCATGCAATATTTTTTAATTTCAGGAGTGCCCCTCCTCTAGGGGAGCCTGCGGGGTTCCCACTTTCTGGCCTTGTGCCACATATTTCTGATGTGGGCAGCAATTAAATATATACCCCATTATGAATCAAAAATATCGCAACAACTATCATTTATCATCACTATGCATATGCATAAGGTATCTGCCGGTTGGATTACTAAGTTGCTGACACCTTTCCTGAACTGATGATTCATTGGGTGCTTAAGGATGAATTTGGAGATATACCAAGATCTGTAAAAGTTTTTCAACTCATTATAAATGATTAAATCTGGGTCTCTAAGTATGATTCAGAGTCAAAAACCTAGTCAATGCAATGAAAGCACTTGGATTCTCCAGCTATACAGAAGGCAAGGGTGTAACCTTTCACTGGCAAATTCATGCTTACACTTTTATGGGACACAGACGGAGTAGTGATGATAGATTATTTGGAAAAGTGTCCAAAATTTGAGGAACTTATGATTCATTGAGGAAAGAAGCGGGGCAAGATCAGCAAAAGTTTTCTACTTCTGCAAGACAAGACAACGCTCCGGTCCAGAGCGTGTATGTTGCCAGATCAGAAGCACATGCGTGTGGCCATGAAATCTTCCTCCGCTCACTCCCCTGATATTGCACCATATGACATTCATCTTTTACGTAATGTATTCAGCTGTAATATACACATGCAATAACGGTATTGCAATTGATACGCAACCTAATGAAAACTGTTTACATTACTAAAAAGGAAGACACAACATTGTCCGGAATTGAATGAGTATCAACAAATTAATATTGTCATCGATATAAGTGAAATCGTCCATTTTTTTTAATCAAATCAATTTATTTCCTGCAAAAGTTAGGGGCAGTCCGCAGTGTACAGGGGGAAAGTTTCACATCTCTCCCCGCAGTGACTTAGTCAACAATACAATCTTATCTACATTGCATTGTAGAGCATCTACTGTTAATTTTATAAAATTATCTCTAAATCATCGCATTACTTAAGTTTAAGATGCAAAAATCAACTATCATGATTCATTTGTTTTCTAAATAGAGACGGTTATTTCGAACAAGCACGTGTCTTATTAAGGAACCAATTATTCATTTTATGAAATTATGTTCACATAATGACTTGAATTAAAGTTAAACGTACAAAATCAAAATATCACAGTTGAAGTGAGCTCTCAAAAACAATCATTTCCAACACACGTCTTTCTAATAAACAAAAATCTACGGTTGATTTTATATGCTGGGCCTTTCTGCTTTTTCGGTAATAAAATGCCTCAAAGGCATTTGTGATGCACAGTTGTACAAAAGTGTTTACTTTGGTAAATATCTGGACTTCCTTCTGGAATCAGATTTGTTTGACTATCGATTTTAGATGCTTATTGAATGCATTCAATTACAAAACGACGTAAGAACATTCCCAGGCACATCAAGTATCGTCATGTGATATTAAAAAAAATAGGCTCAGCCGTTTCTGAGTGCATAGGGAATGAACTCACACACACGCAGAAGGTCCGTGTTGTATAATTGTAGATAGATAGATAGATAGATAGATAGATAGATAGATAGATAGATTTGCGGTTTGAATTTCTAACGGCTATTTTGGTTGGGAAAGCAAAAATGAAAATATTGTTCACTATTCACCAACAACATCCAGTGTGAATGTACCTGAAGATGGCCGGAAGTTACATCGGGCGAAACGATGTGAAAAAAAACAACGAAGTAGAGATATTTGTAAACCGTTTTATAATAGCTTACATACAAGAGTTGTTTCCAAATAATTGCCTCCTATTTTTTTACGCAAAAAAAATGAAGAGCTAAGGAAACAGAAGTGGTGCCATTAAAACGAGTGACGTTTCATGCTTCCAAATTTGTTTGTTACATATTACCACAATTCTTAATTCACTTTCTCTAAAGCCTTAATGCATCGGTCACAAAAATCAGTGCCTGCTGAGACGGTCATTTATTATAGTGTTGCTGTCGAGGAAATGCTGTCCACGTAATGCATCCTTCAGAGACCCGACCAAGTGGAAGTTTTACAATGGTTGGTTGAGACCATACAATAGTTAGAACAATACTATTCAGCCGAACCGTGTCAAACAATCCGTAGTCTTCAAAATTGTGTTTGGGCTCGCATTATTGTGTTGAAACAGAATATTTCCATTTTTTTCTGTCATTACACTCAATCCGGGCCTTCAACTTTCTTAACGTTTCAAGATAACCGTTTAGAATTGACATTTAACTCTGGTTCCAATAAATCTATGAGGGACACTTTTTCCTGCCCGGGAGGACGGGACACATTACTTTGCCTGCAAATGTCTGTGTCTTGTATTTCTTTTTTACTGACATTTTATCAACCGTCGTTTGGGCTCCAGCTCTGAAATTGACAACACATCTCGTCACCAGTGATGTTGCGATCTAAGAATCCATTACCTTCAGCTTCATACTGATTGGACAAGTCCTGACGGAAACTTCATAGGTGGTCATTTTGGCCCTACCCGTGCATTAGTTCAGTACACAGTGCACGCACATTGTGTATCTAACGGATGATAACATTGTATCAGTACACTAACACACACATTCAACTCTACAAGCAATGGATTTATTATGTTCCGTCTATTGGCGCGGATAAGTTGACCGAGGCGCATAGTGTTTTCTGGGGTGGTGGCTGTGCATGGGCGATCTTAGCGTGCTTTGTCCGTTATATCTTTTTCGCCACTCAAGAATCGACGAACCCATCTCATAACTGCGCTAATGTTAAATGTATCAGCTTCGTAAACATTCAACAGGTACTAGTGAATGTTGATCAGTTCAGTTTTTTTTTATCTGCATAGAGGACTTCAATGACGTACGTGTATATTTGGCGAACGTCCATGACGTGCTGTGTTTTGGTCGCACAATATCAATATCTACAACAGAGAGATGAAACTTTCAGGTCATGAACGTATGTGTTCAGTTACTATTACAATTTGCAATCACCTCTGATTCATTCGGTCGGACTAAAAATAGGAGGCATTAATTTTGAACGCAACTCGTATTACCTGTAGGAAAACATATTTTACCTCTCGATTTAATAAAACAGGGCACAAGTCTGATGGAGTTATACTGAACCTAACCTTGGGAATGTAGATTTAAAATTGATTAAAACCAAACTATCTTAAGCAGCTTATAAATATTTTGAGAGAGAAGCAAGTTGTTTGATTCACAAAGCCTTTTTAATCCTCGAATATTCTTAAGAATCTAAGATCAATGTTTCATTTTCAAAACAAAATGGCTGATTTTCGTTGGATTTAAGAGATATTTATAAACTCTTCGAATCTGATAAACCGATATAATTCTGCAATGTATAGTGTTTCAGAAAACATATATGTGTGCGGCGTAAATTCAATGATGATCAATTCGTATCTTAAATGAATAGAAACGCAGGCTTCAACATCATGAATCTGACATAGGTCGCAGTTTTCAAGTTTTCAACGTATTGCAATGTACGCAACATCGTTGCAACAACTTGTTAAAAACTGTAATTGCTTGAAATATCTTACTTTAATTTTTAATATATATATAGACAGAACAGAAAAACAAACTAAGAGGTTATAGAAATGGCGGACAAAAAATGGTCTCTAATAAAGGATGTACGAAAAAGACAAATGAGATATATGGGTTATGTCTACAGAAAAAGCAGAATAGAACAGATTAGTCTGACGGGAAAGATTGTGCGTAGAAGAAGAAGAGGACGACAGCGAGAAACATACATTGACAGTCTGAATAACCGATGAGCAACAATGAATCCATGAATGCCGAGAGAGAGAGAGATGGAGAGCCATAGTTGTCAATGCGTTTACCAGGCAGGACATCAATTGAATGAATGAATGTACGCTGTCAACTTTTACACACATTAAATTGATGATAATAATTATAATTTTTATAAGATAATACACAAGCTTTACTCTTCACCAGGCAATATACATACCAATTAGCCATCCTCTACATGAGAATACGGGTTATTACTGTCATTTGTTTTAATAAAACTTCTTTAGCACACTATCTAGTAACACATTTCTTTTACATATTTTATTTTTAATCTACGAAATATACGCATGTGTTTACCCAGCACATAATCAGTAAAGCTCCGACATTGGCATTTTTTTGAATTATTACTAGTTTAAATACCGGAAAACAACTCTTTCTTAAATAACATGAGAGATAGGTTGGCCTTAGGTTTATTTAAATATAGTTAATATAAACAGGTTTGTCTGCTTTAAACAGTTTTAACATTATCAGTGTAATTTATTTCCGAATTTACATTCAGATATAATTGTTACACTTGTTTTAGAATATTTAATTAGTTTTTTCATTTAGATGCATTGAAATGTGATTGTATTTTTGAAATATCTATATAAGAATCGTGTGTAGTAAAGCATCCGCAGGTATCAGATGCTTATAAATAATTTAAAAGATGAGCGTACAAATTGAGGTTTCCATCTAGAGCTGATTATCGTTTTCAGCACGTCTAAGTTCAGAATATTGAAACGATATGTCGTAATTTGTATAATATTAAGATAATTCTTTATGTTCGAATTTTCTTTCTAGATATCCTTTATAATCATTTAATATATATATATATATATATATATATATATATATATATATATATATATATATATATCGTGGACGACCAAACACAAGTCAGTGGATAATTATATTTTAAAAATAATATATATGCCGCTCCCCATTAATGCGTACCAGATTGGTCAATGGGGAAATTATTTCCAACAAGCATTTAGATAAAAATGCACTTTCGTATAAATACTTGAATTCATTCAAAAAAGTATCGCTAACAAAAACAAATAAACACACACACACACATACACACACACATATATATACATATATATATATATATATCAGTGGAATTGTTTGTGTGTGTTTATTTCCCTACAAAATTACTCTGTCAATTTTCAGTCTACAGACCCGATATTTGATACAAATGAGTACTGAAATTTAGGACATAGATTAAACTTTATAATTTGATTTGAGCCCAAAAGAATAAATGTTAAGGAGTCAAAATCGGGATCAAATTAAAAACGAATTTGACCATTCACCCAATTTTTAGTCTAAACATTTGAAATTTTATTCAAGCATAGGTAAAGCTTTTTAATTAGTTTTTGGCCGAAGATGTGGCTACCAAGGGGTCAAAGTTTAAAAAAATTGACCTCTGCCGTCTCTAGCAAAGTATTAAGCAAATTTCGGGTCTAAACATTTGAAATTTTACATAAAGGGACGTCAGACATACAGCAAGCTTTCTCGCTAGTTTTGGGGCGAAAATTTGACTGCCAAGAGGTCAAAGTTGAAAGAGCTTACTTGTGCAGACTCTATCAAACTCCTCTGCCCATTTTGGGTCTAAACACTTGAAATTTTAGATGGAGGTTATCTGGAGATAAGTCAAATATATATATATATATATATATATATATATATATATATGCACATAAAGTTAAGAACAGTATATAGGGCCCAAGCAAAGCTGGCCTGAACTGCTAGTGTGTATAATATATATATATATATATATATATATATATATATATATATATATACATATATATATATGCATATATATATATATATACATATACATATATATACTTATATTATGTACATACAGGTGTACTAGCCGGCGTAAAATACGCTGCAATATAATATTTGGATTAACGAAAATTTCGTATTTATTATAATATTACATTTTACACAATATATAGGAATGATTTAACAAGATTTTTTTTAAATGACTTGTACACCACAACCGAGAATTGGAACAAAAACGTTTAGTATACGATTTACTTTCTTCGTTGACGTTAATGTCTAAGCTTTGAAGATATGTTTGCTACAAGGCTAAAAATTTAAACATGAACTAATAGCTATTACGTTACGTATTCATATTCGTACTATCGTAGTTCGATTTTCATCTGGAAAATTTCAATTTAAAAAAAAAAAATTCACACATTTGTATTAAAACCCAAATATAAAGTTTCATATGGGTTCGAATACCCATTTTTATTAAGCTGTATATATTTCGAATAAAAACTGACAAAGGAGTCTGGTAGGAAATTTATTTAAAGAAATATATATATTTATATATATATATACGCATGCATAAATATATGTATAGAAAGAGGTTTGTATTTACTATAAACATTTTACGCAAATATTACTTAAGTATAAATCATGTAGACTATCTGCATGAATGCAATTACACGTAATAGTTAACTAAAGATGATCATCTATATATATATAAAAGCGAAAATGTATGTATGTATGTATGTATGTTTGTGTGTCTGCTGAAAACTTTTGACCGACGTAACAAAAATTCACAAACTTGGTATCATATTAAAGCCCCACCCTCCGGACGACAAATATCGAAAGATTAGCCCAAAAGGACCATCAGAAGTGCGTCAATTGATCGATTTTCTGCAGGGGGGACCTAAAAAGTGACATTTTAATGTTAAACATTACAGATTTTTAAATCGATTTATAACTGGCCCAAAAAGTACGGGCGCCAACTCTTCTACATAAAGTATACACGGGACCGTTTATTTTTTCATGTCACGTTATCTTGACGTCAGCAAGCTCTAATGGCAGTCTTAATTAAAAAATTGTTGTTATCGGTAACATAAAAATTAACCCTCACACAAGCTAAACTATTAACTTCTACGCTATGACAACGTTACCAAAGTTATTAGCACATTAAAAATACTTAGATACGGTAGTTAAACGAAAAATAACAAGCCAAAAATGTGAATTAAAATAAATACGCTTACAAAAAATATTAACGATCGAAGTTTTTTCAAAAAAACAGCCAGACGCCATTTTCTTTTTTAGTAACAGTCGAAGTGAGAGAGAGAGAGAGACGCAAACAGAGAGAGAGACAGAAACAGAGAGAGAGAGAGAGATAGAAAGAAAAACGTTAACTTTTTCACCCCGAAATCGACAATTTTCGACAGGGGGGGTTACCAACGCATCCGTCAGATGACGTTATGACGTCGTGACCTGATTTACTTTAAATAGTTTAAAAACCGAGATAATTTCAGATGCGTCGGTGCGCCCAGGTAGTTAAGGCTTTGGTTCATTATCTAAACGTTTTGGGTTCGAATCGTGGTGTGAGATTTTTTTTTCGATTTTTTATATTTAAATATTGAACCCTGTATTATTTAAGCCATTTTTCACGTAACGTTCGTTTTCCTGTTTTTTTTTTACTTGGCTTATTCTTAGCGACACCCAAAAACACCCGGGTACCCACCTGTTTTCTTTTTTACTTCGCTTATTCTTAGCGACACCCAAAAACACCCGGGTACCCACCGATTTTTTAAATTTTGATATCGAAACAGGATTTTTTAAGCCATTATTCACGTGTTCGTTTTACTGTTTTCATCGTTCGTTTGCCTTACGTTAGTTTTTTTCGATGTTTTGATTACCCCCCGCCTGATTAAAACGTTGTTTTCTTTTCTTACTTCGCTTATAACAATGCTTACATCGTCATCGTCGTCGTTATATATATATATATATATATATATATATATATATATATATAAACTTCATGTAGAAATTATATGTAGGTTATGGATTGGTATAAAAGGTGCGTCTTTAATGTTAAAAGTTCTATTATGATGTAGTTTGATTCTACTCTATATTATTGACTTGTTAAAGCATAACCATGAAAAAGTAATGGTCTAGTTGTTATAACTGGAAAAGAAAAGGACAGGACATTCTAGTAAAAATCTAATAAATTTATAACTTAAAATATTGCAGCATTAAGAATTGATTATATAATGTTATACATTGAATTTAAAACAACAATTCTTAATGCTACAATATTTTAAGTTATAAATTTATATTTTTTACTAGAATATCTTATATTATCAACTAGTCCTTTTTGAATCGTTTGTACAGTTGTTTGTTTCCATTTGTCTTTTCGCGTCTTATCCTTTGTCTCTCTATTTCTGTCTATGCGTTTTTTTTTTTGGGGGCGGGGGTTGTTTTTTCAGTGATTCTTCCGCGGTATTTTTTCTATTGTAATCTATGATTTTTCCAGGCTTCAAGTAAATTCAGTTGTTCTTTGTTTAATATCAGTTTTATTTTTTGCCCCCATAAACATAACATACACATAACAATGTACGGCACACGTCTGCTTTCAATAAACTCCTCACAATCATCTCCCTTTCGTTCTTTCATTCTCGCTGTTTCACTTGTTACTTCTATTTTCGCGAAAGCGGCGAATTGGTAGTAAGAGAACTCGCTGAAGCGACGTGGTTGCTATGGAACCCATTCATAAAAAACGTCGCTCACCTCCTTACGTTTTTTTTTTCACGATTTTAAACACCAGTAAATTCATCATAACTTTTGTTTTACGGAACGAAAATAGATTTTTTTCAAAATATAGCTGAGGAGATGATCCGCAAACTGCAATAATTATTTGAAATTTGGTCGAAAATGAATGAGCGGTAAAGCTTTAAACAGTTTTAAATTACATTACTAAAACTGCCACTTAACCATATATTCAAACACTACCGCATTTGAAATATATATATATATATATATATATATATATATATATAGAGAGAGAGAGAGAGAGAGAGAGAGAGAGGACATTTTTTTCGTTGAAATAATTACAAAGTTCACAGTGCAGACTTATTTGGCTATCGTTAGTTGTTAGTGTTATTTGTAGTGTTATTTTTAGTGTTATTTTTAGTGTTATTTTAGTGTTATTTGATTTGATAACTTTACATTATTATACTTTGTAAAACTAATATAGAAACATAATACGAAAATATTTTGGAACAAATGTGACAATTCCTTAAAAATAACATAGTAAAACATTTTATTCTACCAATAAATCATATGTTAATAGCAAATAAGTACTTAAAAAATATTTTATTGCACAAACACTTGTTTTACAACCATTATCAGCCTCTTGTCTACAGCAGATGTTGGATTTGCAATAGTCGTAGTCGCTAGTTTGCAGCAAGTTTAACTCCAAGAAGCAACACGTGCTGGTGAATACCCTTCCATAGGAATAAATATCTCTATTGAGGATGTTCAACACGTTCTCAAGGTGATTTATGTCGCATCTATTTGAAGGTCAGTCCAATATCAGAATCTTGAAGAATTCCTTTTTCGTTAAATCTTAATTTAGGAAATATTGATCATGACTTCGTGCGTTGGCTCGACTTAAAATCATACATCAACGTTTAGGTGAAGACTGGGAATCAAGCCGTTTAAATAAATGTTGCTCTAGAAAATAAAACTGATTACTATTAATCCTAGCTCATCTGAAACTACCAGCTCTTTTTTTGGCGTTTTAAAAATTGTCTTGATCATGTAGACCGTAAATGAAAAAGTGCTCAAAGCATTTCGGTTTCTTATAAATTCTCTTGATATAGATAGAATAGATAGATTAAATAGGTAGATGTAATAGATAGATGTAATATATATATATATATATATATATATATATATATATATATATATATATATGTAATATATAGATATAATAAGTAGATGTGATAGAAAGATGTAATAGATAGATGTGATAGATAGATAGATATATTAGATAGATCCAATATATAGATGAGATAGATGTATTAGATAGATGTAACAGATATATGTAATATATATGTATGTAAACTGTGTCCATCGCTTTATTGCAGATTACAAAATAATCAATATTTCAGTAAATATCAGTTATAAAAAGCTGAAAATTACACCAGCCAAGGACTGTATTAAGGTGAGATAAATCCCAAAATGTCATCAAAATTCATGTTATATTTAAAAAGTTATGTTATTTTTTAATATTCAAGGAATTTTCACCGTCCATCGCTTTATTGCAAGTCTTCTAAGATAATGTTTTAGCTCAATAAAACAATACCAAAGCATCATAAATTTATATTGAACACATTTCCTGGGGAAAATTAACAAAAACAAAGGCACATCCCGAGGTCAAAGAAATTAATTATTTGTCCACATGTCCTCCATGTTTTGAAATTTCATTAAACAACCTTTTGTCCACCGAGGGCGTCAATTGTTCGATCTGAGATGGGGTAATGGTTCTGGCAACGTCGACTATTTTGTTCCAAAGGGCATCCTTCGAAGAAAACTGCTCTCCTACCTCATAAACTCCTCGTTTCGATATTGACCATAGGTGTTCGATGGGGTTAAGGTCCGGAGAACACGGTGGCCAGGACATGAGGGTTTCTTCAACAAAGCCATGAGATCCAAGGAAGGATGTAGTATCCCTAGCAGCATGAGATGGGGCATTGTCATGCATAAAAATAATCTTAAAACGACGTGACAAGGGAAGATCATCTAGCCATGGTAACAAATTCTCATTTAGAAAGGCAGTGTAGGCATTGCTGGTGAGCTTGACACTTTCTGGCACTCGGAATGGTCCACATAGCTTATCCCCAATAATTCCTGCCCAAAACATTATGCCTCCACCTCCGTATTGGCGACGAAATCTATAAGGCGTTGGAGTTCCATTTGGATTCCAAACTTTGGCCCATCCGTTCGGTCCATCAAGGGTAGCGCGAGCCTCATCTGTAAACAGAACATTTTGGCAATACATTTTCATATATTTTTGTGCCCAAGCCAGTCGTTTTTCTTTGTGGGTTTGGCTCAATGGAGGCCTTGTAATAGGATTGATGTTCCTTGCCATTTCATTCAGTACATTGCATCGGGCTTGTCTGGACCTTGGTATGACTCCAGCCCTCGCAAAAATTGTTGCACTGGTGCTGTTTGGGTTGCGCAAAATCTCTCTACGAATTTTTCGAAGATCCCGATCAGAAAGGTTCCTCCTTGTGCCCTTATCTTTCCTGGACTTGATGTTGGGGTTCTTGACGAATGTAGCTAAAGTTCGGGGATCACTTTTTAGTTCTGTGGCTAAATTTATGATCGAGAGTCCTTGTGCTAATCCTGCAATAATCCTCTGCTTCTCGGTAGCTGCTAAACGTCCTTTTTTTGGCATTTTATTAGACCTGCAATAAAGCGATGGACGGTGAAAATTCCTTGAATATTAAAAAAATAACATAACTTTTTAAATATAACATAAATTTTGATGACATTTTAGGATTTATCTCACCTTAATACAGTCCTTGGATGGTGTAATTTTCAGCTTTTTATAACTGATATTTACTGAAATATTGATTATTTTGTAATCTGCAATAAAGCGATGAACACAGTTTATTAGATAGTTGTAATAGATAGGTGTAATAGATAGATGTAATTAAATAGACGTGATAGATATGATAGATAGATGTCATAGATTGATGCAATAGATAGATGTGATATATATGTATTAGATAGATGTAATAGATAGATATGATAGATATATGTGATAGATAAATGTGATAGATGTAATAGATAGATATGATAGATATATGTGATAGATAAATGTGATAGATCTAATAGATAGATGTAATAAAATAGATGTAATAGATAGATGTAATATATATATATATTAAATAGACAGATGTAATAGATATATGTGATAGACAGATGTAATAGATCACACTTTGTTAAATTCATGAATTACACCTCATACTTTTTTCCTTTGTTAAATGTTCTATTTGACTTATTTTCGTCATTGTCCAATGATTTATATTTAAATTCTATAGCGAAAAGAAGCGAATACTTTCTTTTGCTAATGGCTTTCATTTTATGGTTCTTTTAATTCACCATGAGTTATTCTTTACGAATCATACCACTAAATTTCAGTTCTAGTAAATAAACTCTTTACATTGCAAATTGCTATAATTACTAAGGGCTAGTTGCTTCCATGCTTATTTGCTGTACACAAGAGCACAAAATTTTTCAATCGATAACACATATATATGAAGTTTACATAAAATATTTGACAATATATCAGTTCTATATAATCTCAATAAAATATCATCCAGGATATCCGAATGGAATTCCGCAGTGAAATGTGTGCTCTGCTAGTTATTAGATGGGAAAAACTAGAGGCAACGAAAAACATGGAGCTACCCAAACAAACGTGAATGAGGGCATTAAGTGAAAATGGCAGCTACCAATATTTTGAAGTTATTGAAGAAGACATTCTTAAAGCAACTAAAAACGAAACAGAAAATTGGACATGGATGCGTCCGAAGAACAAGAACCCCCCCCCCCCAGAAACTAAATTACATAGAAGAAACCTGATAAAGGATTTAAATACATGGGCAGTTTTACTAGTAAGATAATCCGAACCGTTTAGAAGTGAAGCATCTCGACAATTTGACCAGCAATATCATGACTATACACAATGTACGACCCCCAAAGAATAATGTTGACAATACTCTACGTGAAAAGAAAAGAAAAACGGAGGAAGAGGACTGGTTTGTATAAAAGACTTTGTGAATGACACGAAAAGAAGTAGCAAATTCATATAATGCTGAAAATTGAAAGAATAATTACCGTAGCAAGAATCGTTTGAAAAAAAACGAACGAGACAGAAGTCTAAAGGCAAACACGAGAAGAGGCAAATGGAAACAAACCACTACACAAACGATTCATAAAGCTGACAAAAAATGACACTTACGATTAGACATGGTCTTGGCTACAAAAAGAAAACCTTAATAAAGAGACTAACATTGCTTGATAACAGCTGAACAAGAAAACGCGATTAGAATCAACCATATCAGAGCTAGGATCGACAAGACACAAGAAAACAGCAAATGTATACTCTGTGGCCAAAGAGGCGAAACAATAAATTATATAATAAGTGAATGCAACAAACTAGCCATAAAGAATATAAGAATAGACACGATCAAGTGGAGAAGGCAGTACAAAGGGAATTATACAGACAACTGCATCTTGAGCACCCAGGCAAATGGTACAAGCACAAACTGGCAGCAGTATTTGAAAATGAAAATCACGAAATCCTATTGGATATTGATATACAAACACGATAAACCTATTCAACCATAAAGACCAGATATTATAATAATTAACAAAAAAGAAAAAAACATCCTACCAGATCGTAAATTTCGCTGTTGTAGCAAATCTCACAGTAAATATCAAAATGACGGATAAGCAGAGAAAATAAACAGAACTTGTCATAGAGCTGAAAGGAATATGGAAAATTAAGCAAGTCAAGAAAAAAAAACAATAATAGTAGAAGCATTCGGGATAATTTTGAAAAAATTGAAAAAAATGGAAGAAATTGGAATTAGAGGAAGATAAACCGGATAAAAATAATGAAAACGGCTGTAATATTAAGGAAAACTAATGACTGTGGAGATTAATGTAGAGAGCTACAAGCGCCAGAGGGACATATAGAAACTGCTACAGATGTTAAACAGAGAGAAACACCATAGGGAATCATGGAAACTGAAACTGTACAATGTTAAATTACCCCTAGTCACACCACCACCCGCCAAAATAAATTACTTTATTAAACAATGTAAGGCTGCCATAAACGAGTACCAGATCAAATAATAGAGAAGGGTCAAATAGGATGGAAAGACTGAGAAGAGAAAGCATTAACTAGGGCGAAGAGGACTGGGCTATTAAGGAGGCTTCAAGGGCGCAAATTTCATTTAAGACCACTGATCGCTACCAATGCGATATCAATGGTAAACGGCTATTACGATAACGCAAAATAATTTGCAAAGGTTATCGAGAGATGTGGTGAGTGTTGAAAAATTGGGGGGACTTATTGTATCTCCGACTCCAGGGAACATCACAGGTTGTTAACAAAAGAAAATGTTTGTGAAAACTAGTGAAGAAGAAGAAGAAGAAGAAGAAGAAGAAGAAGAACCATAATAATAATAATAATAATAATAATAATAATAATAATAATAATAATAATGAATCAAGATAATAGTACTGGGAACAATTCCAAAAAGATTTGGAGCACTGGGAACAATTCCAAAAAGATTTGAAAAAAGAATGGGAGAAATTGGAATCAGGGGAATGACTAGAAAGCTATAAAGAATAACACTCATGAAAAGGGCTGAAATATTAAGAAGCCTTGACTGCGCGGGCCAGACAATCCGCTGCAGAGGCAACACATGAAAAGGGGTTACATAAACCAAAACAATTGAAGCTGCATATCTATAAGTTCTCGATCCGATCCCCTACCCATTGCCCCGTCGGCGCCCCGCTCTAGAAGAGTGATTTCAAATAGTCGAGAAGGATTAAGGAGGATGAAAAGACCGAGGAGAGAGCGCTGACCAGACCTCCGCTGGACAAGTGCGAAGAGAACTGGGATCTTGGGGAGGCTTATCGCTATCGCAGTGGAGACCAATGGCCGCTGTCGGCGGGAAATCAATGGGAAACGGCTGGTGCAATAACGCAAATTCACTTGCGAATGTTATCACAGGAGGTAGGGAGTACTGAAAATCTGTAGTGATTTATTATCACTCAGCCTCGGTTGAAGGTTGTCTTCAAGAAGAGATACTTGATAATCTGTGTGAAAACTCTTTGTGAGCCAATAATAATAATAATAATAATAATAATAATAACAACAATAATAATACCAGGGACATGAAGAAAATCAATATATTAGCAATAATTTTAGGATCACTAGAAACAATCCCAAATAATTAAAAAAAAAGAAAAGAAAAAGAGAAATTAGACTCGAAAGGGAAGACTATGAAACGAACGGTAATGACGAAAACATCTGAAATCTCCAGGAAAACCCTTGAATACGGAAACTAATCCACATGAGCAATAAACGATAACCAGATACATAGAAACTGCAACAGAAGTAAAACAAAAAAAAATGAAACCAAGAATACTGAGACTGCCAAATTGATATCCGACTCCTACTCCTTCTCCCTTCTAAAACTTCTGTAGATTCAGCATTGATTGGTACCATATGGCCAAGTATAGTGGAAGACCGAAAAGGAAAAGCACTAGCCAGACCTCCACTCTATGGATGCGAAGAGGGCTAAGGCCTTAAGAAGATCCACTATCACCCAAATTTACGTGATAGTCAATGATCATTGTCAGAGGGAAGTCAATGGAAAGTGGTTGTTTCAATAACGCAAATTCATTTGCAAACGTTATCGAGAAAAGTTGGAGACTTGTTGTTACTCCAATTCCAGGGTAAACCATCAGTTATTGGCAGTGGGCAATCCCTAATGATGATCTATGTGAAGATGCCGAATGGATAATAATAGTAATAATAATAATAATAATAATAATAATAATAATAATAACAATAACAATAACAACAACAATAACAATAACAATAACAAAAATAATAATAATAATAATAATAATAATAATAAAAATAATAATAATAATAATAATAACAATAACAATAATAATAATAATAATAAAAATAATAATAATAATAATAAAAATAATAATAATAATAATAATAATAATAATAACAATAACAATAATAATAATAATAAAAATAATAATAATAATAATAATAATAAAATTAATAATAATAATAATAATAATAACAATAACAATAATAATAATAATAATAATAATAATAATAATAATAATAATAATAATAATAATAATCAGAAAAGGATTCGGATGATAAAGAAAATCAAAATAATACATATAATAATAGGATCACTAGGAAAAACCCCGAAAAGCTTTGATAAAAGAATAGGAGAAAATGAAATCAAAGGTATGGCTGTAAAGATACAGCGAATAACAATAATGAAAACAGCTGAAATATTAAGGAAAACCCTTGAATGTGGAGACTAATATATATGAGCCATATGAGCGGACTAGGCAAATGCTGCAGAAGCAAACCATGAAAAGGGGTTACATTGAACCAAGAACATTAAAGTTGCATATCTAAAAGTTCTCGATCACCTTGCCCCTCCCCTCTCATTGCCCCATCATCGTCCCCCAAAAGAGTGATGCCAAATAGCTGACAAGTGTCAAAGAAGACTGTAAACACGAGGAGAGAGCACTGACCAGACCTCCGCTGGACAAATGCGAAGAGAACTGGGATATTGTGGATGCTTATTGTCACTTTAATTCCAGTGGGGACCAGTGGCTGCTGCCAGCGAGAAATCAATGGTAAGCGGCTGTTGCGATAACGTAATTCTGTTAGCAAATGTTACTGAAAGATGTTGAGAGTTCTGGAAACCTGAGGAGACTCGTTTTCACTAAGACTTCAGGGAACACAGCAGGTTGTTTTCAAAGAGAGATTATTGGTGACCCGTGTGAAAGATCCTTGTGAGCCGATAATAATAATAATAATAATAATAATAATAATAATAATAATAATAATAATAATAATAATAGTAATAATAATAATAGTAATAATAATAATAATAATAATAATAATAATAATAATAATGGACCAGTACAAAAAGAACTGGGAACTTGGGGAGGCTTATTGCCACACAAATACCAGTGAAGACCAATGGCCACCGCCAGTAAGAAATCATTGGAAAGCGACTGTTGTGATAATGCAAATTTATTTGCAAATGTTATCGAAAGAGGTGGAGAGTACTGGAAATCTGAGGAAGCTTGTTGTCACTCAGCTTCTAGGGAACGCCACAGGTTGGCTTCAAAGAGAGATATTTGATAACCTGTGTGCTCTTTGCGAACAAATAATAAATAAAAGCAAGCGAGAATGATAAAGGCTGAATATGCAGTGAGGAATATTAAAAGCTGTGAAACATTGTTAGTAATTTGCTCGAAACTAGTATCACGTGGCAACAATGGACGGCATGGCAAGGTTGCAAGAACTTTTTGATTTGAGCATGTGCGAGCAACCTGAATGAGTGAGATCAAAGCCATGCAAACGCGGCAACTGGGAAAGAAAACTGCAAAATAATGCGCAATCCAATGCTTCGACGTGATTACCATATTTCATTTTAGAAACCCGAACAATAAAAAAAAGAAGCAAAGAAATGAAAAGAACTTGCATGTTAATTAAAACCACATGTTCTGGTGAAGACTTGTTGAAAGAGGATGAATTGAGTTTCTATGGCAAATTGAAGTAGAAAAATACGATTGGTGAACAATGAGAACAGTTGGTGCGATACCAATTGAAATCCGTGTACTTAGATGTATCAGAATACAACGAGCACGTTCCAAACAAGATTAGAACGACGCTTGAGATCAAACTTTTACAAACTTCATCAAAGCGTGGAATTGTAAGAGCATTTCGCGTGGTTCTTGAAGTATCGATTGTAATCAAGTGTATGCTGGTTGTATACAGATGATACATTATATCGATTGAAACTAAATAATAATAATAATAATAATAATAATAATAATAATAACGACAATAAAATAATTAAAATAATAACAAAAAGTAATAATAATAACAATAATAATATTATTAATAATAATAACGACAACAAAAATAATAATAATAACAAAACAAAAAAAATTTTAAAAATTAAATGATGATGATGATGATGATGATGATGATGATGATGATGATGATGATGATGATGATGATGATGATGATATAGAGGATAGCTGTAAATGTAAATGTAATTTATCAACATCTCCCTGGAAAGGGATGAGATTCATTTCTAAAGGATTTCCCTCAATCCCGGCTCCAAACCTGGAGCTTCAAATATCATGGGTTTTCCTAAGGATGTTGGCGGTGCCTACAATAGCAGAGGTCTTAACACATCGAGGATTTGTAGTTTTTTTCAATTGTCCTTCCAGACGACTTAATCCTACTCCTAGCGTACCAACTACAATCGGGATTATTTGTGTTTTAACCCTGTGTATACGTCATATCTCCAAGGCCAATGGAGCATAATTGCTCGACTTTTCGTTCACCTTCTCTCTCACATTCCTGTCCCAGAGTACTGAGACGTCTACAATCTGCTAGTTTTTTCAGACTTTGTCAATGACGACCAAATCCGATCGATTATGTTCCAATTGTTTGGTCGTTATGACAGTGTTGTCTCACCATACTTCTACCTTGCCATCCTTACTTGTTCGCATTTCATCAGGCACGTCCTCAAAACATTTTCCAGCACACTTTACCCCAACCTTCTTACACACCTCCCAATATATCCGGAACCCCATGCGATCGTGTCTTTGGGCCAATCCACTACACTCTGCTGCAAGGTGCGCAATTGACTCTGAGGTCTTACCACAAATCCGGCGTTCTTCAGCAATTTCCTCTCCTAGAACCACTTTTTTGAACAATCATGTTCCTAATGCCTGCTCTTGTGCTGCGCAAACAAAACCTCAGTACTCGTAGCCAGATACCCAGCTCTAAGCCATTGCCATGATCTTTTATCAGCCACTTCTGCTATATCCTGGAAGAACCTTCAGTGCATTTTCTTCCTAGCCAGTTCCTTTGCCCTTTCTCTATGCACACGTTTCACATAATCGGCCTTGGTCTCACATACCTCAACTTCATTGGCCACAACCTTAAGCATCCACACTTCATTTCTAACCACATGTTCCTTCAACAACATCTCCTCGGTTCTAACACAATCTTTTACACTTTTCAATCCTCACCCACCGTCTTTCATCCTTTGATAAAGCCTCGCTACGCTACTTCGAATGTGAAATATACCAAACATTGTTAAAATTTGTCTTGTTTTGATATCTATGGCATGCAACTCCTTGTCAGACAATTTTAAAATTTCCGCATTGTACCTCCAAACACTGACTGCCCATATATTCACTGATTTCATTGGGTTTCCTCCATGCAGTTTCGACTTTGCAATTAGTTTCACTCTTCTAAGATACACCTTCCTAACTTTCTCCTTCATTTTTCTGTTCACGATGCCTACACCCTCCAGCACTCCCAAATACTTATGCCTTGTTGCGTCTATTTCTTTCCTAATGTCTCCATTTGGCAACACTATTCCATTCGAATGAACCTTTACACCCTTTTTCATCACCAGCACCGCACATTTACTAATCCCAAACCCCATCCCAATGTCTTCTGAGTATGTCCTCACAAGTTCTACCAGTCTCTCCATTTCCTTTTCATTTCTACTGAATATTTTCAAATCATAAACAGTAGATGGTTGAGGCGTCTGACACCAGATCCAAAGTTATACCCCAGTTTTTGTTCTCTTCAAGAGGATGCTCAGTGGCATCATTATCATTACAAAAAGAAGTGGAGATAACGAATCTCCTTGGAATATACCATGTTTAATGCCAACCTGTCCCACCACCTCTCTGTTTGCTGTCAACACCGTTTTCCATTGAGCCATACTTGTCTCTAAAAGCCCAACCATATTCTCAGCAACCGCCATCATCAATAGTGTTTCACGTATCCATGAATGAGAAACCATGTCGGAAGCCTTTCTGTAATCGATCCAAGCTACACTCAGATTCCTCTTCTTATTTGCATCCTGCATTAATGCTTTATTAATTAGTAGTTGCTCTTTGGTACCTCTAGAGTCTTTCCGTCACCCTTTCTTTTCATCAGGGAAAACACCAGTACTCAGATGTTAATATTTTCTGCAGATTCCAGTTAACAGTTTCCACATTAGTGATAGACATGTAATTAGTCTAAAATTATTGGCATCTGTTCCCTTTGCAGGATCCGTCTTAATTAGTGTCGCTCTTCCCTTTACAAGCCAATCAGGGGCATCTCCCGACTCAACGACCCTTTTCTCTGACCGCTCGCAACCAGCTAGCTTTCTTATTGTATCGCCCTTCGACAGACCAAATCCCACTCCAGAACTTCCTGGCATCATTTGCATTTGAAGAATTGTTATTTCTCGTCTGTTTGCTAACATTTAATTCTTTATACAACTGAGACTGATTGTTCCGGGAATTTTCATGCCACAAGTGTGGACCTTCTATTTCAACATTGTTAGAACGGTCATCGTTCCCTTTTCAAGCTCGTCATTGGCTTTTTGTCCTTGTTTAACTCCTTTTTTATGTATTCGCTTCTACCAATGTCTTTCCGCCACCGTTTAATACTTTCTCTACCGCCTCTGCCAGTATGGCCTTCTATCCTTCATTTCTCTTTTTTCTTCTGTAATAAGCCAAGAAGATTCGCAATAACGTATGATGCTGCATACAGATGCCTGTTAAGTTCCGTAATCCATATGTTCTTTCTTATGATGTTGTGAATTACTCCTTGAACTAAGTTTACCTCGCTTTTCACCTTCCGCCTATCATTACTCTTCATGTTTATGATCTCGTCTCTAAGAACTTCTCTTAACTTCTGAAGTACTTCTTTTTTCTACAGCAGTCAAAGCACGAACTTCATAACCACTTCTCCATACATCTGCTCTTTCCACTGATTCAATTATCTCAGAGCCAATGATTTCATCTGCCTTAGATCCTTCAAACTCCTTCTCATCACTTTTCCTAACAATAGGATTCCATTCCTCCTCAGTTGCCCGCCTCCCATCATTGTTTACATTTCCCTTCTGCACTTCCACTATCTCAGTGCTTTCAGCAAAGCTAGTTCCATCAATTTTACTTTCGCTATTCATTTCATTCCTAACCATCTGTTCAATCTCTTCTCTTGCAATCACTCACTGAAAGTAGATTGTTATATTTAATTTTTTTTAACTGGGTTACCAAACTCGCAACATCCTAGCTCCTCCTCCTCCCGGTTCTCACTCTTTTTTCACTGTTCAGATATATCCACCAGATTTGGTAGTTCCACTTTTTACAAAGCATTCCCACAGTATTCTTCTTTCCCCATCCGTCCATGTTTTTTTTTTTATATTTCCTGTTCCAACTCCCTTCGTGTCTTGGGACCCTCTCTGCCAATTCTCACGGCCCCTACATCCACCCAGATCCTCAGAATTTCGAACAGTTGTATGATGACGATAGGGCCCACCCTATTGACCAGTGGGGCACTTGCCGGACGTGATACCTTCGCAAGATGTTCCAGCCTCATTCACGTCGATATTTTCAAAATGGGGTTAGTGAATTTTAGGTTGCACCACCACCGATAGTTTTATTGAGAAATCATCTCTAGGAGGGTTCTACACAAAGGTTAAAGATCCCTTCCCGATCTTTCTCCTCCACCACCACAACTATTATCGCTACCACCACCACCAACAACAACAACAACAACACCAACAACAACAACATAAATAAATAAATAAATAAAATTTACAATGATAATAGTAACATTAATATCGGTAGTAATAATAATAGTAGCAACAACAATAATAGCAATGACAGCAAAAACAACAATAATAAGAATAAGAGCTACGATAATAATAACAACAACATACTACTACTATTAATAATAATAATAATGATAATAATAATAATAGTAATAATAATAATAATAAAAATAAAAAGCAATAATAGTAAGAATAGTAAGAACCAATAATATGAAATGATTGGGAATGTTTTTTTCCTCCTCTCTCTCCCCCTCGTTTTCCTTTTTTTATAATAACTTATTAATTAATTAATTTATTATTATTATTATTATTATTATTATTATTATTATTATTATTATTATTATTATTATTATTTTAGTGTATCGTTAACATATTTATGAGTAAATAAAATAAACAAATCTTTCACATGAAAAAAAATTGTCCGGAGAGTCGCTTTATCTGTCTTTTCGTATTAATTCAAACATTGAGGCGGTTACAAACGCACTTTTGTGTGTGTGTGTGTGTGTGTGTGTGTGTGTGTGTGTGTGTGTGTGTGTGTGTGTGTGTGTGTGCCCCCAAACGATGACGACGGTGAAAACACAAACAGTTAAATATATAAATTTCTAAATCAAATAAATAATAATAATAATAATAATAATAATAATAATAATAATAATAATAATAATAATAATAATAATAATAATTAAGTTGTTTTCAGTAATATTTTATAATGACTTGTGTGAGGATTCTTAGTGAGTAAAAAAAAAATAATAATAATAATAACAATAATAATAACAAAAATAATAATAAAAACAACAATAATAATAACAATAATAATAACAACAATAATAATAACAATAATAATAATACCAGACCTCGGCTGGACAAGCTCAAAGAGAACTGGAACCTTGGGGAGGCTGAGTGCCACTCAAATTCCAGTATAAACCAATGGTCACTTCCAGCGAGAAATCAATGGTAAGCGGCTGTTGCGATGATGTAAATTCATTTGCAAATGCTATCGAAGGAGGTGGAGAGAGCTGGACGTCTGGGGAGACTTGTTGTCACTCAGCTTCCAGAGAACACCACAGGTTTCCAATCAGATCGTTTGTTGACTTGTGTGAACGCTCCATGTGAGCCGATAATTATAATAACAACAACAATAATAATAATAACAGCAATAATTATAATAATAATAATAATAACAATAATAATAATAACAACAACAATAATAATAACAACAACTACAATAATTGTAATAACAACAACAACAATAATAATAATAATAAGAAGAAGAAGACGAAGAAGAAGAAGAAGAAGAAGAAGAAGAAGAAAACACCGATGGTTGGGCAACCTACAATTCATTAAACGTCTTATGAATAAAATGTCAAATCACAGTTAAAAATATTAAATATTAAATACATCTGTGTAAATATTCCACGCTCGACATGCGTATACAGGCACAGCAGCAAATATCCGGTCTATCGTGAATGAAACGGGGTAAATAGTTTAACAAGGATGTCATAAAATGCTTTTTCAGAAGCAATATTTATAATGAAAATGTAAAGCCTATCAGGTGTACAGAAAACGCCTGCTTGGATTCAACAGAACAGCGCATGTGTGATCACGCAATAAAAATGTATGTTATCAGAACTAGAATTGGAATCAATAAAGAAATAAAAAACAAATGAAGGCTGAATAATCGGTGATGCAGCAATGAAAGATGCACGCAGGTTAATGACAAAAAGATAGAAATTCAAGTGGAAGGTGCGGCTGAAACTGTGGAAAACAAATGGAAATCAAGAGAATAGGTAATTAGTAATGATGCTGAAACTGATGAAGTGGTACTTGATGAAAATGAGGAAATGAGAATGCTTGTTGAATGACTGAAAATATATTGTGGACGGAAAGAGAAGTAATAAAATTATGCTGATGAAAGTAAACAGAAAAAAAATTGAAAATGCAAGGTTAAAAAAGTAAATGAAATATGTGTGATGCAGGACCAGCACAGAAGCATATAATTTAGTCGTAGAAGAGAAGTTTTGGGGCTGCAGAAAAGTGAACGTGTCTGTGTGTGTCTGCGTGTCTATGTGTCTGTGTACATTTCCCTATGCAATAACTCTGTCAATTTTAAGTCTACAGACTCAGAAATTTGATATACAGGGTACTGAGATTTGGAATAAAAAAAACTTTGTAATCGGTTTTCGGACAGAAATTTGGCTGTTAAGGCGTCAAAGTTCCAAGATTTTACCTTTGAGAACTCTATCAAACTCCTCCGACAATTTTGGGTCTAAATACTTCCTTGGGCATGGATCTAACTTATTAACTTGATTTAAGCCCAAAACAATAAAGGTTATGGGGTTATGATAGGGATCAAAGTTAAAAAGAATTGACAGCTGTTTTTTGTTCAACATACATCTGCAAACGCCCGGACAACGCCGGGCTGAAATGCTAGTTGGTAATAATTGTGGTGATTGGACAGACTTTGGGTATTAAGGACGATGGTATGTTTTATTTGTAACATTAATAAAAAAGTTGCCATCTTAAATGTTATACTAAAAACATTTTCATCGATGCAACTTACGACCTTTCCCGAGTGCGTCGCATTGAACGCGGCAATCTTTGTAAGCAATTCGGATATTTGCACAGAACCATTTATTCGATCCAGCTCCGTAGCTTGATCCTATTTCAAAAGCCATGACTGGGTACAAATTTTCAATAATTAATAGTTATATTCTTAGTACCAAAGACTAAACATCCAACCTATGAATAAGTGAAGCATGCATGGTCCCCCATGAGGTCACAGTTTACGAGGTATAAAAAATGACTAAGTTCAGTATTTACCCCGCCCACGTAAAATCCTGGTGAAAATGAACAAACGGTGTAAGTTTAAGTTCTGCACCAGGCAAATAAAAAATGGATGCCCATCATTTGCCCCCCCCCCTATTTAGCCCCAAAAGTCCCTAAGGCCTTAACATATTATAATTTGAGTTCAGCACCATAAAAAACTGCTAAATAAACATACACAGAAAATTTTGTACAAATACGGTAAAATAGTCCCAAAAATGGAGTGTTTTTATTAGCCCTAAAAAAGTCCCTGAGGCACACCCAAGAGTTATCGCCAAGTATAGACAAACAAAATTATATAGAAGTTACAATTTTTTCAAAAAGTATTATAAAAATCCAAGGCATCAATTTTTAAAATAAGAACGAACGTGTCAATTTTAGACATTTTAACTCAAAAGACACCCCTGAGGGTGGGGGCAACCGGAGTTTTCCGGAAAATCTATTCTGTAACTTTTTTTTTCCTCATATCAGCCATAATGTTTGTGCAAAATTTAAAAAAAATTTCCAGATGTAGTGATTGAGAACTAGTGCAGACAGACAAACGGTCGAACGGATAAGGGTGAATTTAAAGGTCCACCCTCCTTTAGTCGGGGGACAAAATTTTTTTTTTAACTAATTATTCATTTTTCAGTTGTACACAAGCACGTGTGATTTAACGGTTAAAAATGTTAATTACTAATCCGTTTAATGTGACAATCTTCTTGATGTCGAAGATTTAATCTTCAGTCGGACGATGCTAAGAATATATTCACGGACATTTTTTGTTTTTAACCGGCTAATGCTGATCTAACAGGAGCAATTTAACGTGGATTGTATAAAAGGGTTCCCTTAGATATACCGTACAAAGTTCTGCATACAAATTCTAGGATTTGACGAGACACACGAGAGAAATATTGGCGATTACATCGAGATAAAACATGTTAGAATAATATCCCAGGCCAGAACGGTTGTCCCAAATAATCAAAATATCTAAACATGCATCATAGTATAATCCATTCAAAAATATGTTCATATTTTTAAAAAGTTGTACATGAATGCTTGCATATCTTTTATATTATTCTAGTGTGGGTGCCCGGCGTTGCCCGAGTGTATCGATGTGTGTGTAAGGGGGTAAGTTGAGCAACCAAAGCCCTAAAAAATGAATTAAAACAACTCAAAATGGCAGCGAGTACATGTGCGAACGCAAACAAAAAATATTAGAAGTAGGAAGCAGACTCGAACCCGTAACGCGAAGACTGAAAATGAGGTGAATAAAAAGCAGACGGTCTTATCGATGCGCCTACTGCAGTTATAACGTCACGTACGTTCGAAATAACCTATTTAGTGCGACGTTTTACACGCGAGGCTTCAATGACTTGCAAAAATGTCGACACAAAAACTTACCCCTCCTTGTAAAAAACAGACTAGTTTACGGTGAAAGAATAAGTGTTTTAGTCCATTTTTTATATTATATGGCCGAGAGATAGGGCTTTCAAACAATATCAATTTTGTCAGTTTTGATTACGGGACATACAAACATGCATACACATAAACAGACGTTTGAGATTTATATAACAGATTTCTATTGGTTCGATCTAGCTGAATATTTTATGAACATTTAACATAAGCAGGTGCAACAGACCAAACATTATGGTATCCGTTCTACGTACAGTTAAGGACAAATAGGGATGAATGTAGTAATTACTCTTTTTAAAGAAACTAGTGTAACGATTAGGCTGAAATTTTGTAGTCAGCTTTATTATGATGAAGTGCACCGAACCAAGTATTATGATATTCGTTGGATGAACAGTCAGGAATTAATAGATATTAGTATTTAAGTTCCATTGTTTTAAGTAACTACTATTATCGATCTGGCTGAAAGTTTGCTTCTACCTTTTCTATGATATGGTGCAACAAACCAAATATTATTGTATCAGTTCGATTCACAGTTTGTGATTAAAAGGAATTAGTATTTAATGTAAAACAGAACACAAATTTAACCATGTTTAACTATCAGTTTGGCAACAAGCATCTAGTCTAAGTTCATTTTGCACGTTTTTGATTGGTTAAAAATTTAAGTTTTATTATAATAAGGAAAGTGTTCAGTATTTTTGTATAATAATCGGGGTACATATCGGGGACTCATATAGCGTGGGCTAAAAACAAAGGATGATAATGACATTTATATAGATTACACACACAGTTCATATTTATAACACATAGGAGATGCGAATTCATTATTGAAAGAGAGGGGTATGTAATACAATTCTCTTACATCAGAGAGGGGAATCATTACTAATGATGGAGGAAGGGACAGACAATTAATACTTGAAGAAAGGGTTATACAAAATTCGTTTACAAGATGATAGACAAAACATATTTACCTTTAAGTTGTAATGACGACGACGACGACGACGACGACGACAATGAGACCAGTTTGCAAATATTAGATGATTCTTTATTCAAACAAGCTGGATGATAATTGATTGTCAGGGATCCAAGCCTTTACGACCACATAGTCTCCTCTTCCCATTCACCTCTTAGCGGCATCAGCTTCCAGTCTGACCAACTCTCCCTGAGTCACTCTTGCTGTTACCGTGTTTATGACTAACTCTTACTTCGAACCCTGTCTCAATATATTGAGAACATCTTTCTTTATGACGTCAGAGACCTGCTGTCTCACGTAAATAAATTTCACGTGGATTTTACATATGTATGTCCGAACACACTTTTAGCAAAACAGCATTCTCAATTTTAATTGTTCAATATCTAACCTATTTTTAATAAATATTTCTAAAAATCGTATTTTTATTCTTTTAACTGACATATTAAATATCCAGTTATTTCTGAAAGAATAAATAATCTACTGCATTCATGAATTAAATATATATCTCTGACAAAAATAATATTTAGTTATTTCCGAAGCAATGACAATCTTTCTGCATTCCAAGGATTTCAATATCTATTATCTTTTAAAACTTGCCTACTGGGTTCGATTCTAGCCTTTTCCTTTTAGCATTTTCAAACTTATCTAGTTTTGCTTTCTTACTACGCGCCGGCTTTTTTCATAACATTTTCTTAACTGTTATAACTAGTTAAATATGAACTTGTTTTGTGTTCGTTTCCATTAAATAATTGCTCTCTAAGCTACATAAGTCGCGAGGTTTATTGAGATGAACGATCAAAGCTTCTTGAAACTATTACATTTCGTCGCATATACTTGTATACCGCATGGTTTATTGGATATTTACCTTGAATGACGAGAAATGGTTAAACCTGTTACCCGGCAAGCATAAAGTAATTAGCTTCTGACATTGTATGAAACCAGACAAGAAAACAGAAACCAAACTGTAAGGCAATTGTGTTATAAATGTCACACTACATGCTATTGTGCAACTGGAAGATTATGGGTTATATACACAATCAGACGCTACTGGTTGTATCCTTTGAAGAATGATTATCTCCGCTTGAAGTAGAAATCGTGTCGAAGCTGTAATTTTACAAAAGAGGAAAGTATCCAGAGATAATTCCAGTCTAAAATTTAACAAATAGCACATATTATAAGAAAGTTAAAAATGAGTTTTCTTACTTTTAGGAAGCTTCTGCAACCATATATATATATATATATATATATATATATATATATATATATATATATATATATGTATATATATATATGGAGAGAGAGAGACAGAGAGAGAAACAGAGAGAGAGAGAAATAATGTGACAGAAGCTTTCAAAAGTTAGTTTAATATTAGTGATATTTATTTATATATAAATATATATATATATATCTTTACATATATAATCTATATATATATAAAAGCGAAAATGTATGTATGTATGTATGTATGTATGTTTGTGTGTCTGCTAAAAACTTTTGACCGACGGAACAAAAATTTACAAACTTGGTATCATATTAAAGCCCCACCCTCTGGACGACAAATATCGAAATATTAGCCCAAAAGGACCATCATAAGTGCGTCAACTGATCGATTTTCTGCAGGGGGGCCAAAAAAGTGACATTTTAATGTTAAACATTACATATTTTTAAATCGATTTATAACTGCCCCCAAAAATACGGGCGCCAACTCTTCTACAAAAAGTATAATCAGGGCCGTTTATTTTGGGTCAACTTGTATTTAAAACCCGCTGAGTCATGTCACGTGAACTGAACGTCAGCAAGCACTAATGGCAGTCTGAATTTAATGTTTGTTGTTATCGGTAAAAAAATTTTTACCCTCACACAAGCTTAACTATGAACTTCTATGCTATGACAACGTTACCAAAGTTATTAGCACATTGAAAATACTTAAATACGATAGTTAAACGAAAAATAACAAGCCAAAAATGTGAAGTAAAAAAAAATACGCTTACAAAAAATATTAACGTTTTTACAAAGAAACAGCCAGATGCCATTTTCTTTTTTAGTAACAGTCTTTAGAGTAAGGAAGACAAAGTGAGAGAGAGACACCTACACAAACGCAAACAGAGAGAGAGAGAGAAAGAGAAAGAGACAGATAGAGAGAGATGTTTAGAAAGGAAACGAAATACGTAATTTAATAAACGCTAATGTGAAGTAAAACAAACAAAAAAAAATACTGCTACGTCATCTCGTAACGCTCCCGCGATGACATCATTTCGTGGCTATCTGTCAATCACACCTCTTTCACTCGCTTTATAAGCCTTATTTTAACACTATAATCAATTCCTCTTATTCTTGGCCTAGACAGTTAAGTGGTTGGAGTTTGTTTAACCTCCGCGTCAAGGCTCCCGGGTTCAATCCAGCCTCACGACCAAAACTATGTTTTTTTCTTTAACATCTTTAGACACGCAGGCAACGTTTCTTTATTTTTTTTACTTCGCTTATTCTTTAGTTTACTTCCCCCCCCCCCTATACACACAGCGTTTTTTAATATTTTTTTTTGGTTTTGGTTTTTCAGATTATTTTAACATCGTTTCAGGGTTACTTATCCTCCCCCATATACACACCTACAAACACCCGGGCAACGCCGGGTACACCCCCGCTAGTATAATATAAAGTTGAACGTGTGTGTGTGTGGTCACGTATAGGTTCCTATATGGTTGACTATTATAGAAAACTTATCACATGTAATGATAGAAGATGTATCGAGACCCAGGAATGAGTATGTTTGATCTGGCATAATGATGATTTATCAAAATTGTGCGGTCTGCGTACGCGCCTGGTCCACAAAGTATGGACATAAAAACATTAAAAATTAAAAAACGTTTACAAGTGTTTTTGATAAGTATGTTTTAATTTAAATAGGGATGGCACTAATAAATTGTGGGGGCTACGAGAATGGAAATAGGCACAAACATTAATAAAGACTTTTAATATCTATCTGCGTAAGTATACTTTGATAATTATGTTTCAGTTTGAAAAAATATAGTGTAATAAAATTATGGGGGGTTCGTTCGCGCCTTACCTCCATAGTATGGAAATATGTCACAAAGTTTTACAAGGTTTTTTAATATGGATCCACAGACTATTGTGATAAATGTTTCAGTGTGTACAGGCATGGTATAATGAATTATGGGGTAAATCAATTTTATTTTTACTTTCATCGTATTTTGCTTTGGTTTTGATAACCCCAAATTCGAAGCTATCTCTTTACAACACTTCCTTTTCATAACCTATCGTAATTTCACAAATCAGAGTCCATTTTCTGTAGGCTGTTTTTGAACCCAGTAAACGAGGGGATAATCTTGCTATTATGCATATATATATATATATATATATATATATATAGTAAGTTATAATAAAATGTATATGGCGATTAAGCTACACTGAATATCCCGCGTTTCATCCACTCTAGGACTCTTCAGGCTTATGCGCCTATGAAGAGTCCTAGAGTGGATGAAACGCTGAATATTCAGTGTAGCCAAATCGCCATATACATTCTACAACCTACTACACACATATATATACATATACACATATACATACATATACACACGTACATGTGCATATATATGCGTATATACATATATATACATACATATATATACATATACATATTTATACATATATATATGCATATATACATATATACACATATACACACATATACATATAGCAAGTTACAAAATGTATATGGCGACTAAGCTACACTGAATATTCCGCGTTTCATCCACTCTAGGACTCTTCAGGCTTATGCGTGAATTCTGTGGTTCTTTGTCGTTTTTATATGTGCATCTTTTATTGAGAGTTTAGTAAACTAATCAGCTTCTAGTATCCACCGCGCCCTTCCTATCACCCAATGAGCATGTACTTATCGGACAAAGGCTTATTTGACCTCTGGTTGACCTGTTCCGTTGTGTGTGCTCTATTTAGCCTGGATATTTAGCTTCTTGATCTGTTTTAAATCTAGGTTAGTGTTTTTTATGTTAGTTTATATATAAATAAATATATGTGTACATACATATATGCACATATATATACATATATATACATACATATATGTGTGATCGTTTATGTATATTCATGTTTATTTAATTTATTTATTTGTTTATTTTTTATTGTTTTTGTTAATTTTAAAACTATTTTATATCGCTATCCTAGAGTAAATTTTATCTTGTGAACACAGTTGTTTGCTATTTCTCTTCTACTCTTTAATAGATACTGGGGTTCTTTACAGTACAGGATAGCAAATTTTTCATGAAGGCATAATCTACATGGATCCTCTAGGTCCCTACACGTGGTAGCTTGTCTTATTATTTTCCATTCGACTACCGGCTAATGTCCGCTTTCCTTGAGTTCCCAGTATTTATTTGCTAGTGTTGTTTTCATTCGGTGTTTTTTATTGTTGAATGTACTTTTGTGGTCATAATATCGAGTTTTGAAATCTAAGGAAGTCATACCTACGTAATATTTCTTGTTATTCGGGTTTTCTTTCGCAAATATTGTGGCCTGGTAAACTACGCTTTTGGTTAGACATTTATTTTGAAGTGGGCAAAATGTGCGGTGTCTACAATTGCATTTATCTTGTTCGTTATTAGTATTTTTATTTATAGTATGGTTGTTCATGTCCGGGGTTGGTTTATTATTATTATTATTATTATTATTATTATTATTATTATTATTATTATTATTATTATTATTATTATTATTATTTCTGCTAGTGTTAGTTTTATTTTTGTCATGGTGTCTACGTTTTTATTGTTTATTTTGTTGTTGTTTACATTGTTTTTATTTAATATTCTGTTACTATGTGCTTTGATTATCATCTCTAAATTTTCGCAACAACTGTAGGATAACTTTAAGGTATTTTTATTGAAAATTTTGTGTAAGGGGTTGGCTGCGGGAAAGTATTTTTCAATAAGATCTAGAAATTTCTTGCCAAGTTTTGTTTTTAACATTTCATTGTATGTATACCAAATTATAGTTGTTTTCTTCTATTTTTAATTTTATTATAGTTGTTGGTGTTTTGTTGCTTATATTTGATATCGATGATTTCGTATCCCCTATTTTTTAGGGCTGTTTCATAGATATTGGTTGACCTGTTAAATGCATTTTCATCGCTTGAGTCATTACTGAGTCTACTTACAATCGAATTAGGAATGTTTTATAATTGATGGTGGGTGATTGGACTTAGGGTTTACGTATATTGGAGTAGCGTTATCTTTCAAATGTGTTTTTATCCAAATTTAACGTGACGTCCAGGAAGTTTGTTATTTTTATTTTAGCTGATACGTCTGCTTTTAGGCCTAAATTTTTCATTTCCTTGTGTATGATTTTCTTAGAGTTATCTCCCTTGACTTTGTTGGAGTTTTTTTTTGTTATAGCTAGTCCATTATCTCTATATAGGCAGATATCCGTAGTATCAAATATGCTTGTGAGGGTATATAGAATGAATAATCCCACAAGATCTGATGCCTCTGCAAAATCCCTGGCACCCATCGCCAAATCAAACGAATTTTTCATTTTAGTTTTTATCCATTGGTTATTGGTATTTATTAGAACTGATTTTCTACATTTTTTAATGATGTTGATTTCGTCCGAGGATATATCAGTGTATGCCTCGGCAGATTCTAGAGCAATGTTTAAAAGTTCTTCGGATATCGAGGGATAGAAGACTATGATGTCGAACTGTATAAACGTACATTTATTTTTGTTTTCTATATTTTTAAACCAGGTGATTGCTTCGGCAGTATTTGCCCACTGGTTTAATTCTAGGTCTTGTTTGATTTGTTTGTTTACTCTTGAAAGTATTGTTTTGCTAATTCTACCTATTTCTGGTTTAGTTGGGTTTATCAAGCGGGTGCTAGGATTATTATTAAAGTCCCATTTGTGGTATTTAAGCAGAATTTATTATTATATCATATTGGACCCAATATATAGAAATGACTTGAAAATTAAAAAAAAAAATTACTCGTGCGCCACCACTAAGAATCGAAACCAAAATCTTTAACTAACGATTATTTTTTGTCCTTTCACGTTAATGCCTGACCTATGAATGCATGGTTGCTACAAGGCTAAACATTTAAGCATGAATCAATAGATATTACGTTACGCACACATATTCGTAATGCCGTCGGTCGACCTATCCATTTTTTCACGCTATTGCATGGATCTCCCCCGGCTAAAATCCAAATGTAATGTTTCGTATTGGTTCGAATACCCTTTGTGTTAAGTTTCATATTTGTAGGCAAAAACTAAAAGAGGAGCTTGGTAGGTATTTGTTAACTAATCTATATACGTATACGAAAATATAGATATTTGTTTCACTATTACTATTTACGCAAGTATAAATGATGTAGGATTTCTGCATCAATATTATTACAGGTAGTAGATTATCATCTCATAAGAAAACCGAAAAAACTAAAAAGGAATTAATTAAAATGAATGTTTTAAAGAACATGCAAATTAGCTAGATCTTTTGCATATGAACGCAGTTTCAGACCCATATATAACAAAGTTGTTTTACTTGTTAAATAAATAGAAAACAGAATTTTTTTATATAAATATCTATACGCAAGAACAACAAATTCCCAGGAGCATATATACACTGCTGATAACAAATTTAAGACCATTTAAAAATCTTTAAAAATAAACCTTATTTTTTAAGGATAGATTTTAAACTCTTTTGACTTAAGGTTACCAATACTACAATCTAAAAAGTTATGGAGACAAAAACGTACATTCCACAAATTTTATTTAAAATTTGCATTGTTATTAAATTAGTCTTTTTACACATGATCCAAATTATAAGACCAAAGATATAAAGTGTAAGATTTATGGTAATTCTAATGTTTTTAGTTAAGTTAAAGATTAGCAATCACCGTGTAAAGGTATAACTATGCCTAAAGCAAGAAAACTAACCGAAGTTGAGCACTCTCGAATTCTAGGATTCTATAAGCATGGTTTGTCACAGCGAGTGATAGAAGCTAGGTAAATCTCAGTAAGACTGTTATTTGCAACTTTTTAAAGAACACTTAGAATTATGGAAAAGTCAACTCCTTTGGTAGGCTTCCCCCAATATTTCTCCTGCATTGAGCAGGAGAATCAGACGGGTTGTTATGAATGACAGAGAACTTGCTTCTAGTAAAATTTAGGCGGTTACAGATGCTGATTGTAGTCCAATAACCATCAGACGACACTTACAATAAAAAAGCATGGTAAATAAAAAGCGTTCAAAAATTCCTCGGTAGAGTTTAAAATCTATCCTTTAAAAAAAGTTTTCTTAAATTTTGGATCAGCAGTATATATGATGATGATTGCAACGTCTTGTCAGTCGAGTGCCACTCCCTCAGACATTTAAAATCCATGAGCCCAAATGTCTGAGGGAGTATCTATACAAATATGATGTTAAAGAGTCTTAGCTTTGTACGACAGCTAAGTCTCTCTCTCGGTTCAAAATGTTGAGATCCAGCAACAAGCAAGAGCAAGATAGCCAGCAACAAATTAAACTGCAGACCAACTTAATGCGGGTACTGGTCTTCCGCTTTATGGTTTTTTAAAGGGCGAATGAACTCTTTTTCTGGGTCAACGGCCAACTAGCACCGTGTATATTTGTGTGTGTGTATATGTGTATTGGGGTAGAGAGGGCTCCCGTAAGCCGTGGTGAAGGCAACCTTTCTAGGAGAAGCAAGTCTCTGAGTATATATATATATATATATATATATATATATATATATATATATATAATAAAAAATTCAAAGATGACGTAACAAAATGAAAATATAATTGCAACTTCTCGCTCAATATTCGACTTTTGTAATCATGCTCATATGCTTTTTTTCTGATGAGTTAATGGCGGAATGAATTACATAATTGACATAATAATTACATGAATGATTCAGTGATCCGGAAGAATTGTGCATCTCAATGTACTTCAAATGAATACACGGTAAGATGGTCAACATCTTAAAATTGGGAATATAGACTTTTGTCCTCTATTTACATATGCTCTGTAGTTACATCGAGTTTCATAAATTAAAGGATTGGTATAAATATAATGTGAAATATGTAATATATGTAAAATGTGAAATAAAATATGAGATATGTAATAAACATATCTAACCATAATTATATTTATATGAAAAATAAAAAAATAAAAAGACTATAGCATCGGATATATATCAACATTTCGTCCCTCATATCAACAAGTTCCCAAATATTCAACAATTATGAGGCTGCTTGCACGGAAACCGAGAAGGCTAACATGCTTGCCAATCGATTTGTTTTTGGAGGCAGCAAACAACTCCCTCCCTAATTTTCTTGTACGGACATAAACCACATTAAATGATCTGAAACATGATATCATAAAAAACTAGATACCGCAAAAGTATGTGGATCTGGTCTTATTCCGGCTGTACTATTAAAAAATGCTCCGTTGAGGCTGTTGCAGTTCTCTCCAAACTCTTCAACAAATGCCTTAACTAATTTTGCTTTCCTGCCTGCAAGAAACTGCTTGTGTGGGACCAGTTTACAAGAATTTTGGCGAAAGGACTGACCCATTAAATTATCGCCCCATTAGCCCATTCTTCTCTTCGTCAAAATATTTGACTCCATAATTAACCAAGCCTTAGTCATCCACCCCTTACATTTGCTAAACTTCTGTTCGACTAACATTGGCCTTCGAGACAAGATCAACGTGTAGTATCTGTTCTTCAGATGCTGCACTTCAATTTCTTGTTCTCTGTCAGTGGAGGAGAAATCCTTCACGACTGAGACAATTTTTATTTCTGTTCCTTTTCTCCACGTTAAAAAACGACCCTGGTGTCTAACTCTGTCCCGTGGGGAAGCATTGTAAATATGGACCGTTCTACTGCTGATATCCTAACTGTAATATCTGAACTTATTTACCATGCACCACTGGATAAAGCAGGGGAATGTAGGGCAGTAACCCTAGATATATCTAAGGCTTTTGACAGGGTATGGCACGAAGGTCTTCCTAGGAAAATCAGATCATATGGTATTACTGAACTTTTTCCGGTTTACTGCTTTTCCGACTGTGCTAACATGCAGAAGTTCAAGTGACATGTAAACAGACATCTTACTGCTCAACTCCCTTCAAAGTATCGCTGCAATTATGTCCTACATCAAAGTGGCACCAAGCCTTGTTTGGGGTAAAATGCAATGAAAAAAACTTAATGCAAGAAGAAGAAGAAGAAGGAGCAGGGAAGTAGTAGTAGTAGTAGTAGTAGTAGTAGTAGTAGTAGTAGTAGTAGTAGTAGTAGTAGTAGAAGAAGAAGAAGAAGAAGAAGAAGAAGAAGAAGAAGAAATGCAAATAGATTAACATTTTTAATTAAATAACTATCGCCAAAATGAGATCCTCCTTTTTTAATGATTACGTGGCGCAAAGAAAAAAAAACCCAATTATTTCATGATTTCGAGTAGGAAAGCAGTTTTGCACATAAAATAAACATAAAATGATAATCATTTCCAGCCTATTCTAATTTTTTAGCTTGTTAAATCGCTCAAAAATCAAAAATTAAACAAGACACTTGTAGAGTAAGCGTTTTCCGTCGATTGTGAAAATTTATTTGAAATGTTTTTTCAAGCGTTTGGTTAATTTTCGATTTTGAGCAGTTATCCTTCTGCAGAGTTTATTGGTTAAGCAGTTTAAATTTTCTAACTCATAGAAGAGACACTAAGTTTTTTTTTTTTTTAACTAAAAACACGCCGGCGGGCATCACCACATTCTTCAGCATATCCAGATACACTTTGGTGTTGACTTTCAAGCCGACTTCGAAGATGTGAGGTGGCATAATATGGACCTCACTTGAAATCAAACAAAAGACCATAGTATCCGTCCGGATTTGAATTTTGGGGGTGCTGGCAATGGTCCTGTTGTCATAACTTGGATCGCTAAAGACCATGATTTGTACAGCAGTGCATCTCTGATCTCGCTGGCTTTACATTGTGTTACTTTCAGACATGATAGAAGGTTCTTATCTCTCTCTTGAGATTCGTACACAGCTGGGCAAATAGTACATGATCTGCAACAAAAAAAGAAACCCGGTTTTTATCAAATGGAAATGGAATCATGCTGTCTTTTTTATGGCGACAATTTTATCGTTCCACCCTTTATTTTAAATTCACAAATTATGATTCTTGAGTAAAGTTTGGTCTTGATATGCGGTGACTTATTAACATAAATTGCTTCAAGTAAATTATTACCATATGTTTATAGTAATATACTGAGTTGTATGCTAAGGAGCGATTGGGCTGGCCGCATTATTTTAAATAACGCTTCGTTTTTACAAAATTTTCCCAGTAAAACGGCATATTATTAGTCTAAACTGACGGGCTGAAAATTTATCAGCGTGTTGCCCCGTAACCAAAAAGTAATTAGCTTCTTTGTATATTGTATAGAACCAGAAAACATGTACTAAGATATTAAGTAAACTAGCTTTACGGCAACTTTGGTATAAATGTAATATGATATCGGAGCGGCCAAAAGGAAAAGGACACTGTTGTACAAACGTCGCAATTTACTGACCTGCGGTCTTTAGAGAATTACTTTTATTCGCACGAGGTAACAATGCTTGTCTGGCCGGTAATTCTAAAACGTTGAAAGCATCCAAAGAAAATGCCGACTTGACTTAGGCCTCAAATCAATACAATTATTCAAAAGTTTACGTTGGTCATTCAATTATCTTGGAAGTTTCCGAAACAGTCATTTATTTACAAAGAAAAGTAATGTGTATATATTACCCGACCTATCTACAATACAGAATAATAGACACACAACTTATACACAAATCAATGTGCCATAAATTAATATCGAATCATATTTAGATTAAGTTTATTACACTGATAGAATACTTCTAAATCATAGTTACTTAGTTACTTATGGTAGCATATCAATGTGAATGACGACGCCTTCTTCGACTTCTTCTTCTTAATTGACCCTGTAACTCTGTTGATGACTGTGAAGCCCGATGCGTGATGTACACTGTTTTGCACAGATAGAGCACATTTGAGTTTTGATGGTGAGTGGCTGCCGCTCGTCGGTGTTTAAGCGTGCGACGCTCCATAGCTGTTCGCTCACGTTCGTTGTTGAAGAAGACCATTCCGCTATCACATATGGAGGGCCAAGTGTTCCTCTCCGTTGCCAAAGTCTCCAAATGATTGAAAGGGGATATTACAGCACTTGAAGCTGGGCTTTATGCAGTATACGTTGCGTTTCTACGGGCAGCCGATTTTTGTCGGCCATAAATGAGCTGACCTTAAAGAACTCTTCGAGGTAGACTGCTGGAGGGCATCCTAGTGACGTGGTGCAAATATCGAAGCTGACGACGTATAAGGAGTGACTCTAGATGGGAAACTCTAGCTCTCTGATGAATCTCTGAATAGGACACCATGTGCCACTAAAGGAGGTCGAAGATCTCTGTAGTCGTCTGATGTGAAATGACTCCCGCATCCTGATGTAATGGCGATACAGAAGCCATGCCTATGAACCGTACAGGATGGATCTTGAGCTTGTGGTTAACAAAGGTTCGATCATTCTGAATCATTCAACTGAACTGTTGGATGCATTTGTGTAGATGTCCGGTTATTGAAGTGAGGTCTAAGACTAGAACCATACTGTTGAGTATTTTGTAAAATAAAACCAGTGCTTGTATATATATATATATATATATATATATATATATATATATATATATATATATATATATATATATATACGGAGGGAGACCCGATGTTGTCCGGGATTGAATGAGGAGCAACAAATTTTCCACTCTCCTATACTGTTTTTGTCATCGAAATCGGTGAAATTGCCAATTTATCAGTCAAATCAATATTTAGACATCCTCCTGCAGTGTATCGGAATGAAGATTCACATGCATCCCCGTCGTGATTTAGTCGACAATACATTTTAGTCTCCATCGCACCGTAGATGTTAATTTGATAAAATTATGTGTACCTAATAACTTTAGTTACATTTTTAAATGCGAAAAAATGTATCTTGCTTCAATTGTGCTCAAAACAGTAACATTCATTTAGAACGTGCTCCTGTCTTATCAAGAATTAACTGTTGGTTTTATGGAATTATTTTCACGTATACACTTGAATGACAGTTAAACAGGCGAAAGAAACATTCACTTTGAAGCCATCTTACTCTTATAAAATAATATACAGTGTATTTTATAGATTGGACCTTTCTGCTTGTACGGGGATAAAACTTCTCCAACGAACTTGTAATGTTAGGTTGCATAAAAAACTTAAATTTGGTCAGAATTGAACTTTATTCTTAAATCGAATTTCTTCGATTATAAATTTTCGATACGTATGGGGCTCATTATTAGAAAAAACTTACACAAGAACACTTCAAGATATATCACGTACATTCGTGTAAAATGCAAAGGAAATCGGCCCAAACTTTTCCGACTCCATAAGGAATGAACTCTCTCACAAACACTGACTAGATTTATATTAAACATATTTGTAAAGTGGGTTAGGAAAATTAGGTTAGAGATATCGGGTTGTAAACAAGTGAGGAGCGATGCATGCTTGAACACGTGAGGCGAGTCGGGCTACGGGATAAATATGCACGTGTTTGGCCATGCAATGACGTAATGGGTTCTCAATATAGAGAGCTTTAGGTAAGTAAGTCAGATTCAGGAGTCAGAGAGAGAAGTCAGAGGTCGGACAGACAGAACTGACATTCCGCCTTGGAAGCTAAGGTGTGAAGAAGGAAATAATGTAGAGACTTTGAATTCCTTGATGCAAAGCCATTGACCGGACAAATGGAATAAACGAACATCACCATATTTTTGTAACAGTCGTCTTCGTGTTATGTTATTCAACAGAAAGGTATTGTGAATTTGTATTATAGACTTGTGTTCCACTCATCTGTATTTATAAGACTGTGTATAAACTCATATAAGAGTGTGTCTCTATCATCTTAAGAATGCGTCTCCCCTCAGCAATTATAAATAATGAATGTTCCTTCATTATGATAAAAGACAGAACTCCTCATCTTAAAAATATGTTAAGAAATATATGTGTCAGTGTTATAGAAACACGCCAATTCACAGAACTGTCAAACAGTATAAATGTCAATATCTCCTCTATCTCTCTCTCTTCATATAAACCCTGTCTATATCACACTGATATGATTTCTCTAATATGAACAGTTATTACAAAACAGCACAAGATTTATTGGATCTACGTGGGGCGTGCAATAAGTAATGCCCCTGACCCACTTCCACTTGTCTGATCTAGCTGAAATTTTGCATGTGCAATGATTTATATCTCTACTCGTTATGTGGCAAATTACAGCTCTGAAATAATTGTGGTTTCTATTTTACCGGTGTTTAAACTGAGTCAGGTGTGAAATGGAGCCTGTTGAATCTCGAGCAGTGATCCGGTTTTTGTATTTGAAAGAACGCACACCACAGGAGACTTTTGATGAAATGAAAGAAACTTATGGTGGTAATGCCCCATAATATGACCTTGTAAAACGCTGGCATCGTGAATTCAAACATGGCCGGAAGTCTGTGGAAACAGCTCCCAGACCTGATTGCCCCCCTTCTGCTATTGATGAGGCATTTGTCCGTAAAGTTGAGGTTGCCATTTTGGAAGATCGGCGCATTACTATTCGCCAAATAGTCCAAGATGTCAAGATTAGTACAGGGTCTGTGAAAACTATCATTTATGACCATTTGCATATGCATAAGGTGTCTGCCAGATGGATTTCCAGGTTGCTCACACGACTCCAGAAGCTAGAACGCGTCGAGTGCTCGAGGATGAATTTGGAGATGTGCCAAAAAGATGAGTGAAAGTTTGTCAAAAGACTGATTACACAGGATGAAACCTGGGCCCATCACTATGATCCAGAGACCAAAGCCCAGGCAATTCAGTGGACGCATTTGGACTCACCATCTCCAAAGAAGGCAAGGGTCCAGCCCTCCGCTGGCAAGGTCATTCGCACAGTCTTCTAGGATCAAGCCGGAGTAGTGATGACATATTTTCTGACAAAGGGTACCACAATTACAGGAGCCTATTATGCTTTACTTTTGAGGAAATTAAGGGAATCTATGAAAATTAAGAGGCGGGGAAAGATCAGCAAAAGTACCCTCCTTCTGCAGGACAACGCCCCGGTCCACAACTCGCATGTCGCTAGATGAGAAGCACGGGCGTGTGGTTATGAAATCCTTCCCCATCCTCCCTACTCTCCTGACCTTTCACCCTCTGACTTTCACCTCTACCTATCCATGAAGTTGTTTTTGAAAGGAAAGCGTTTTCCAGATGATGCAGCCTTGCTTTTTGAAGTCACGTCGTGGTTGGAGGACCAACTTGGAGTGTTCTACAAAAAGAGTCTCCATAGCTGCATCAAACGATGGGAGAAATGCATAACTCTGGATGGTTCCTATGTAGAGAAAGACTAATAACTGTGCCAAGTTTCCTTGCTCTATTTCTATGGAAAGTGGCTCAAGGGCATTACTTATTGCACGCTCTTCGTACATCTAGCAAAGTAATCGATACAACGGGTGTATATATACATATATATATATATATATATATATATATATATATATAATATATAATATATAGCTGAATGTCGGTGTGTGTATGCGTGTGTGTGTGGTCACGAATAGGCTCCTATATGCTTGATTATTTTAAAATCCCTATTACATATAATGATAGAAGATGTATCGAGAAAAAAATGGGTATATTTCATTTGGCAGAACAGTGGTTCATTAAAGTTGTGGGGTCTGCTTTCGCGCCTGGTCCACAAAGTATAGAAATAAAAAATTTAGAAATTAAAAAAAAAAAAACGTTTACAAGTGTTTTTGATAGAGATGTACATAAGAATACTTTGATAAGTATGTTTTAACTTAAATAGGGATGGTATAATAAAATTGTGGGGTCTGCGTTCGCGCCTGGCCTCCATAGAATGGAAATAGGCACAAACTTTAATAAGGACTTTTCATATCTATCTGCGTAAGTAGACTTTGATAATTATGTTTCAGTTTGAAGAAATATGGTATAATAAAATTATTGGGTGTTCGTTCGCGCCTGACCTCCATAGAATGGAAATATGTCACAAAGTTTAACAAGGTTTTTTTAAATATAGATCCACAGAATATTGTGATAAGTGTTTCAGTGTGAACAGGTATGGTATAATAAATTATGGGTTTTATCTATTTTATTTTACTTTCATCATATTTTGCTTTGGTTTTGATACCCCCAAATTCGAAGCTATCTCTTTATAACCCTTCCTTTTCATAACCTATCATACTTTTATAAATCAGAGTCCATTTTCTGTAGGCTGTTTTTGAACCCAGTCAACGACGGGTACTGTTGCTAGTATATATACATATATATATATATATATATATATTTATATATATATGTATAAACGGATTATCTGGCCCATGTCCTCAGATAATTTAAGCAAAAATAAATTATTAGAAAAGACTTTTGACCACATTGATATGTAAAACCAAGAGTTGGAGTAGGGGATAGAGAGGGGAGGGAGGGAAATGAGAGAAAAAAGAGGGGAAGGGATAGGGGTAAAGAAAAAGTATATTTAAATAAATTAAATTAAAATTAGAATTAAAATTAAAAAAGAGAGAAGCAAAAAAGGGGGCATCGAGGATATCAAGAAGAAGTTGTTTGTTAAAAGCAAAAACGGAAGGGAAATATGAAAAATAAAAAGAGGAGATAGAAAAGGATAAATAATGTAAATGTATAGTTTCTTCGTGCCATAAAGGGCGCTGAAAGGTAAAACAGGTGTGGCTTGCGCAAGTCACCAAAGTCAGAAATAGGTCAACGTGTCTACAAAACTCGGTGGCGGTGGCAGTGGTAGGGGAGCAGATATAGCTAAGATACGTCCTATTTAAGATGCGTCCATAAAATTAATATAAAGTGTTTTTATATAAAATAATAGGGGAAACAATTATAGATTTATAATTATCAAGTAATAGATTTATAATTATCAAGGGTAATAAAATGAAAGGGAAAGAATTACAAATTTTTTAGCTAGTAATAGAGTTCATGTCAAGTTTAGGGGGGTGAGAAATACAGGAAGATGGAGTTTTTTTTTAGTTTCGGAACATTTAGAGTTTTACTAACGTGGTTATGATGATATCATTTAAGAAAACCAGAGTAAGTTAAAAATATAATTATAATTATGAATTAAAGTTTAGAGGTAAGATAATCTGCTTGACGGAAATAGTGTTTAGCGGATTAATTTCAGTATGGTGTAAAGTTGCTAAGAAGGTGGGGAGTGTAATGCCTGCAAACAACTAGCGATTCAATATTAAATAATGTATCTCTATCTCTAAAATTAGTAATAAAAAAAGATTTTCATGCAGACAAAAAAGCAAGAGAAATATGAAGATTTACAAGTATTGGATTTTTGGTAAATTAGTCATTTTATGGTAGGTGAGATTATTTGGAACCAGACTTAACTAGTGGTTAAAGAGATTTTGTTCGGATTATTGGGATTATTACAAGAGCCTTAGTGGACTTTAAAACGATCTTTAAAGGAGGGTCTAGCAAGTTCGACATAGTATTTTTGTTTATCTTTTAGGTGTTCTATTGGTGAAATAATGGCTCTGTAAAAACTTCAGACTGTAAGCATTATTGTTCTTGTTGGCATTCTGCCTTATTCCTGCAGTTGCAATTTTTGGTGTTACTAATATTATTGTAATTGTTGTTGTTGTTGTTGTTGGTGGTGGTGGTGGTGGTGGTGGTGGTGGTGGTGGTGTTGTTGTTGTTGTTGTTGTTGTTGTTACTGTTGTTGTTGTTGTTGTTAAGTATTCTATTATTGTGTTCCTTAATTATTCTTTCTAGATTGTCGCTGTAGCTGTAGCTGAGTTTTATTAAAGATTTTATGTAATATGCTATTTCGGAGGGGTTAACTAATTTAAATAAAAATTTCCCCAGCTTATAAACAGAAGGGTTGGGGCAAAACTTTTCCTTGATCTGCGTTTTTCTTCCGAAAAAGCACCAGTCGACAAAGTTATATTTTTATATATGACACGCATTTCATTTTCCTCAAGTTTCACGCGCTTTCTCTAGAGTCTTATATTAATTTAGTGTCCAACAGAATGCTTCTATGGACCGTAATTACCAAAAACCTCCCTTAAATCATTTCTAGTCAGATGCGAATAATCGCGTTTGACATACCAATTCCCGTCAGAAGTTAAGCTACAATGAGCCTGGCCAGTGCCAGATGGGTGACTATTTCTGACTTCCAGGTGTATGTGCTCTACGCTTACCTTGGCACTGTTTCCAGTCGTCCTGGACTTTTTCCTGCCACTGGACTCAAGCAGTGCCGATTCAGGACAGGTGTTGTTAGAGATTGCGCAATTCCATAATTCCACGCGCAGCTGCCCGTACAGAGGGGTATCTTTTGTTGTTCGAGACTAAACAGATGTATCGTGTCAGATTCGAGTGGATTTCGTCCCTTGATCAATACAAACTCCCTAACTGCCTAGTCTGTGTTTTCGATACGTCATAAAACATTACTTTTTTTTCGTTAAACTAACGTCACATAACGAGTCCAATCCTTATTATTCAAGTGAAATCCATTGATTATTGTTATTGCTACTAAATTAAATATAATTGTTTATGAATGTAAATTTCAAATATACTAATTGGTACATTTAAATGCGTAACTTACATCCCCGTGCCTTTTTATGGTTCCTAAATTACTTATATACTATTCTTTCTCTTAATGAAATATTGCATATCTTGCTATGTCTCGGCTTTACTTTGGAAAAGTTGCTGTTGCACGGGAGTCCAATATTTTATACACACACCTCTTAACTACACGACCGCCGTCCTTTATAATTGTTAAGAGTTTCAAATTAATGTATTTTTCGCTTGTAATTGCACAAGTTTTAGTTCTAACATACTTACACTATTAAAAACTCATTTAATCCATTGAGAAGTGAATAAATCAGCAACATACTTTAACAAAAACTTAGATGGTAAAATATCTGCTAAAAAAACCTAAAAACGCATCGAAGCACAAAAATTAGGAAATCGTGACTTCTGGAAAATCTACAACAGTGTAGTAAATAATGGGCAATCAACAATTCCCCCGCTAACCAGCAATCACGAGGTTGTTTGCTCAGCAACCGACAAGGCTAATATGCTTGCCAGCCGGTTTGCCTCGAACTCCACACTGGACCCTTCCAAACACCCCCTGTCTGACTTTCCTTTGCGGACAGACGCCACGCTAGACGATCTAAAAATCACCCCTGCTCAGGTACATGCTATCATAAAAAACCTTGACGCTTCAAAAGCATGTTGACCTGATCTCATCCCAGCTGTGCTATTAAAAAAGTGCTCAGCCGAAGTAGCTCCAGTTCTCTCCAAACTCTACAACAAATGCCTTAATTAATCATGCTTTCCGGGCTGTTGGAAAACTGCTTCTGTTGTACCAATATTCCAGAATTCTGGCGAAAGAACTGACACCTCAAATTATCGCCCCATTAGCCTCCTTCCACTTTTCGCCAAAATATTTGATACCATAATAAACCATGCTCTAGTCCGGCACCTTACAGATGCTAAACTTCTGACTGACAAACAATATGGATTTAGACAAGCCCATTCCACAGCTGACATCCTCTGAACGTATATACCATTCACTGGACAAAGCGGGGTGGGCAGAGCGGTAGCTCTAGATATATCTAAGGCTTTTGACAGGGTATGGCACAAGGGTCTCCTCAGGAAAATTAAATCATACGGTATCACTGGTAGACTACTTAGCATAATAAAATCTTTCTTAGATAAGAGAAAAATCAAGGTTGTCCTCGACGGTCGAACATCTAAACAGTGTGATATAAATGCGGGAGTGCCTCAAGGGACTATTCTTGGACCTCTATTGTCCTGATATTTATTAATGACCTCCCCGAAAAAACTGCCTCTGAGATGAGTATATATGCTGATGACGCTACACTGTATAACAGGCATGACAGGAAAACAAATTAACACATATCTAAAGAAATGGCAAACACACTAGAGGATGACCTCCAATCTGTAGTGGAATGGGGACATAAATGGATGGACACATTCAATGCTGCCAGGACTAAACTGGTTTCCTTAAAAAATTACAAGAAACCTTCTCTCCCACCAATAGCAATGGCCAGTGACTCCCTGTCTGAGAGTACATCTTTAAAACTGCTTGGCCTAACGTTCAAAGGAAACATGAGCTGGAACAATTATATTGAAAACATTGCCAGGGCCGCTGCGAAAAAGGTAGGCTCTCTCTACCGTGCTAGAAAACTACTGACACCTGAAAGTATCCTGTACCTCTATACGGCCACTATTCGCCCATGTATGGCGTATTGTTGTCATATTTGGGCTGGTGCATCTGCTACTAGTCTCTCGCTCCTAGACAAGGTTCAAAAACAAGTCGCCAATCTGATAGACCCTGAACTGTCATCTAAGCTTCAGCCTCTGTCCCATCGACGAAACGTTGCATCCCTCTGCTTGTTCTACAAGTATTTTAATGGTGAATGCTCTGACGAACTGCAGACACGTGTGCCTCCACGATGTAGACACCCTCGACAAACCCGACAGGCAGTTTAATCTCACCCCCATACAGTAGAGATCCCTAGATGTAAAAGATCTTTCTACTCCAGTTGTTTCTTCTCCAGAACCGCTAGACTCTGGAATTCCATTGCAGGTTCCTGCTTCCCTAACTGTACTGACATGCAGAAGTTCAAGTGCAACGTGAACGGACATCTTGCTGCCCAAATCCCTACATAGTGCCCCAGTAGTTGCTGCCCCTTATAGTAGCCCCCTACACCAAAGTGGCAATGTGTCTTGTTTGGGGTGAAAATGTAATAAAAAAAATTAAAAAAGAAAAAAGAAAAAAAGGGAGCTAAAATTGAAAACAATCAGAATTCGCGAAGGTAACTAGACACACAGTGTTCTTGTGTGCATGGGAAAATATTTATGCATATATATAAATATTTATGCATATATATATATATATATATATATATATATATATATATATATATATATATATATATATATATACCTTAAAGTCGATTCTTTGTTGCATTTTCCTGTCTATCTGAAAGTAGATAAACCGGTATCACCCAGGGCTGGAGCGCTATATGTTTTACTAACTGTAGCAAATGGGGCGCGAGCGAACTTCCTAACAGTGATGAAGGGGTTGGTGTGGTAGGGCAACGTGAGGAGACCCTGCCTGTTCTGGGGGAATATAACTACTGTAACAAAACTTCATCACGCTTCCTGACATGCCATATTGTTGAATCCCGTGGCATCTTTCAACTATACATAAAAAACATCACTGCCCTAGTTAACAAGACCAAAATACTACACCATGAAACGAATGTAAAAAAAACTTTAAATCCTTGAAGCTATTTATATAAAAAAAAAAACAACCATCAGGCCTAAATCAGGTCATATTTCAGAATAGTGCTAATACACTCGAATGCTTCGCATTACTCCTCCCCCACACCCTTTTCTGCCACTGACCATAGAATAGACAAACTCTCCTTACTTTTCCCTACCACACTAATCCCTCCACAGCTGACAGTAACATCGCTCGTACCTCTATTATTACTATTTAAACAAACCTTCCTATAATTCCTTACCGAGACTAATACACAGTCTTGATGATATGAAGACAATTTCACGAAAAGTTAAAATCCGCGCACACTTCGAGAAGACAAAATGGCTGGACCATACATCCATACGTTCGATGTATATACAGAAATATAATACTAAAACCTGAAAAAATAAAAAAGTTATCACTAAACAGAAGTATAGATAGGAAGGCAGATAGATAGATAGATAGATAGACAGATACGTTTTGTTTAATAGAAAGAAAGCGAAGTAGATGCCCACATTTTAAAAATGATATATTGTAATAGTTTACTAGTAAGAAATTTCAGCTGACGATGATTGATTTTTGTATTTTCTATGTAAATTAATAAAATACCTGTCAAAATAAGTAGGTTTGACTTATCAAACTGTCGCCTCGCATTCATCTGCAAATTATAACATTTCTCATATCTTATCTATCATCTGTTGATTTGAACTTCATCAAAAATTAATTCGTCTTTTTGACATTAATCATATTTTTGTTAAAATTTTGTAATAACCTAAATATATAACTTTATTTATCTTAAGTAACTTGAAGCAATAATGGCATTCTATAGGAACACGTTTATAGTAAGTATAATTCTTACTTAAACTACGTGTTTATATGTTTTCCTGGCCTAAATGTTTCGGTATGTACCCGAATTTGTCCGCTTGTCACGAGAACGTCAAATAATCCAGCATGTATGTTACCTGATCATCTTATGCTTGATTGATGACACGCACTAGGAGTTTGTTTAATTTAAAGCTGATTTATAAAAGTCTCTGATTCCAACAAGCCTAATCTAATCTAGTAGCAGGGCAGATTAAAAACAGCTGGGGGCGAGGTGTAATGCAGAAGCTTCCGTAAATGTCAACATCCAGCGATTAGTAATCTTAAATCGTCAACATTTAGCGACTACTTTTTCTAAGTGGAAACCCATCTAGTATTGGCTAGGCTTAACGTTGCTTAAGTTAGATGATGAAACAAGATCCGAGGTGCAAACGAGATTATGTTGGACAGTCGTAAAGCGTGGCAGTGTCATCTATACATATAACGTAGCAGCGTTTATGGGTGTGTGTTTCTGTGTATAATTCCTCTACAGCCAACACCATTGGACAGATCATGCTAAGTTTTGTCATGATGATCGTCCCCCATCAAGCTTAAGGTCATAGCCTATATATATATATATATATATATATATATATATATATATATATATATATATATAAACTTTGGAGCTAATTAATTAACTAGGGACTATTTTTAATGCATTGTGTAATCCTGTAGTTTTATAAATAATTAATACGACGACTTATAGTTGAGTAATCCCCCCCGCGAAAATAGTTTTAATTTACTATGCCATCGAAGAGGAAACATTATTTTTACAACAATAAATATTATTCGTTAACATCCTAAGATATCAATAGTGATTATATAGTTATCTTATTTTATTTTCATTTATATTGTATTGTTGAATTTCATTTATTTTAATGTACAGAAAACATTGCATTGCAGTATTACTTAGTTTTACATTCACCGAGTAATGCACAAAATGCGAAACTTCCTATGTGAGAGTTTGGAATTCAGAGTTAACGTTAAAGTCTAACCAGATTACTTGAGATTAATTAACAAGTAAAACACTAAAAATAATAAATTAAAAGTAAGAAAGCATAAATCTCATTAATTCAGAATTTTTGTCCGGCTTCAAAATAGTCCAATTCAGCAATTACGGCAAGTGTAATTTAGAACAAGTATACGAAAATAGAGTCCATATAAATTTCTTCAACACAGATGGCGAAAATTTTAAAGCACGAGGATATGGTAATCCTTTCCCGCTGTAGTTTTAACGGAATGAAAATGTGTCAAGATACGTAAAAACTTTCTATTTTTTTTTCAAAAATATCTGATAATATGTAACTATGAAAATTTTTAAAGTATATAAAAATTAAAATTGTCTACTTTAAGTCAAAACAATTGTAATATCCGAAAAAAATACAAATATGAAGTTATTCGTTCTTGTTTTTTTTTGTTTGTTTTTTTCTAGTATGTGTTACTTAATGTTTGCTTTTTTGCCAGTATATGTTATTTAATGTTTTGTGTCAATTCACATGGCTTTTTTTACATGGGAGTCACCGCTTATCAAGGCCCAGAGGCCACGAGAGTATAAGGGTTAATAGGTATACATAAGTCATTGTGATTTTAGCGTAGCAGACATTAGTGGGAATTTTGGAACTTGGATTACTTAGGGGAACGGTTTAATAAGAACTTGTTCACGTTGGACTTGAAGACAATAAGATTGTAGTGAGCTGGAAAGCAGGCAAACGGAATAGAATTCCATAGGCGAGCAGATTTATGGTAAGAGACTTGCTTCTCCTAGAGGGGTTGCCTTCACCACGTCTTACAGGAGCCCTCTCCATCCCACATACACATGGAAATAAACATGCATACACACAAAATGCACGCAAACATATATATGCATGTACACACACATGCAAACATACACACATAGAGGCACACATAGAGGCATGTACTTACATATGCATATATATATATATATATATATATATATAGATAGATAGATATGCATACATATATAAGAGAAAGTCTTTTTATTAAGAATTCACACCTTATCAAGGCTAGACTCAACTCGCTGAATTTGAATTTTTATGAAATATATAGAATTCCAATTAATATTATGCGTAAAAAATGATTAATATAATAAACAAAATGGCATTACCTATGAGTAGGGGTTTATACCAAGTATTTGTTTATATTAAACTTGAAGACAGCCATGTTGTTATCATCATGGGAAACAATTCCATAGTATCCTGTTATAGTGTTCGAAGTTTATTCTTAAGGAATTCCATTTGTAGAACTTTATTTTGATAGCGATATGATAGTAAGCTTTGTCATGAAGACCTCGAAGTGCGCGAAATTGAAGTTCAGTCGATTAGGTTCTATGAAACTTACGATAGAAAAAGACGATCAGACTCTATGTAATTAAAAAAAAAACAGTGATAGAGAACAGGAAAAAGCAACCCCTCCCTGTAGAAAAGTGCCCGGTGGAGAGTGAAGAAATTAATGTTTTTAGCCAATTCTTCGGTATTTGTCGTCTGGAGGGTCGCGCTTCAAAACGATACTAATCTTGTGAAAGTACGTCGCCTCGGGCGAAAGTTTTAGATAGACATGCAAACATAGATAGACATGCAAACATAGAAATATATATATATATATATATATATATATATATATATATATATATTATATATTGGTAGCTCAAATTTTCGACCCAAACTGATAAAAAAGCTTGCCCTATCTCTCAATACTCTTTATGTAAAATTTCAAATGTTTACACCAGAAATTGTATTTAGTAATTTTGAAGAGACCGGGGAGGACAATTTTTTAAACGTTGACCCCTATTATAATCCCTTAACATTTATTGTTTTGGGCTCAAATCAAGTTATTAAGTTAGATATATGCCCAAGGAACCTATATCTAAAATTCCACTTGTGTATACCCAAAATTGTCGGAGAAGTTTGATAGAGTTCTCAAAGGTCAAATCGTTGAACTTTGGCCCCTTAACAGCGAAATTTCCAGCCATAAACGGATTACAAAGATTTTCCCGAATCTCACTACTCTGTATATCAAATTTCGAGCCTGTAGACTAAAGGTTGACGATGTTATTGCGTAGGGGACGTACACAGACAGACAGACAGAGAGACAGACAGACAGATAAACTCTTTCACTTTTATATATATATACTATAATTTCAGCCCGGCGTTGCCCGTGTGTTATGAGGTTTATGTGTAGCAAAAAAAAAAGCGGTTATTTTTGTTAAATCTGACTCCTATTATGACCGCTTAACATTTATTGTTTTGGGTTCAAATCAAGTTATTAAGTAAGACCCATGTCGAAGGAATCTATATCTAAAATTTTAAGTGTTTAGACCCCAAATTTTCGTAGGAGTTTGGCAGAGTTCTCAAAGGTCAAATCGTTGAACTTTTACCTCTTAACAGCGAAATTTCTGTCCGAAAATTGATCACAAAGACTTTCCCAAATCTCAGTACTCTGCCTATCAAATTTCGAGTCTGTAGACTGAAAATTGACAGAGTTATTGCGTAGGAAAATGTACACAGACACACACACACACAAACACACACATAGATGGTATTTATTTGCTCCCCCACTGAGCAAATTAGGCACAAGGCCGATTTTTAAAGTGAGGAGTGAAGGGGAAATGGGGACCAACTCCCCGGGGAGTAGGGGAGCTGGATAGTGACAATTGGTCAATGAAGGGTTGCCCCTACATTGACCAAGGTCTTATATGTGGGGTCGCCCCCACATATGGTCTTTGCTTGCAGTATCTGTCGGAACTTTGATCCCGGCCCGAAGGCCAAACACACACATAGATTCGTTCACTTTTACATATATATACATATATTTTACACACACATATATATATACATATATATATATATATATATATATATATATATATATATATATATATGTGTGTGTGTGTGTGTGTGTGTGCTGGCTCGCTCTCTCTCTGTCTCTCTCTCTGCCGTGCAAGAAAACTACTTACTCCTGAAAGTATCCTGTACCTCTATAAGGCCACCATTCGCCCATTTATGGAGTATTGTTGTCACATTTGGGCTGGTGCATCTGCTACTAGTCTCTCATTCCTAGACAAGATTAAAAATAGAGTCGCCAATCTGATAAGTCTTGAGAATTATTAGAAAGATTAGGCTACTTTTTATGTGGCCGTTTAATCTGTAAAAAAAATGATTAAAGCTTAGACAGAGCGGGCTCCTTATAGTCATCCACATAAAATACTGTTTCGTTGTATCACAACTTATCAGTGCGGCTAGACAAACACCTTTCCCCAGCCGTGGATTGAACCTAAACCGTCGCATTGACAGTCGGCAGCTCTCACCATTCGGCTACGAATCAGTGCCGTAAATATTTCTCATAGAGTGTGTATTAAATTCACACCCTTCCGTCGCACAGTGCTCGAACCATCAGCTTATTTACAAAAAAATTAATAGTGGGTTTCGCTTAATCGCTTTTAAATACGCGTTCGGGTGAAAATATATTTACAAAGTGCTCATCCTAAAGAGGGGGGTTTAATTGTCATCTAGATACAGTACTGTTTCGTTGTATCACAACTCATCAGTGCGGCTATATATATATATATATATATATATATATATATATATAGCCGCACTGATGAGTTGTGATACAACTTTCCGGACAACCTAATATATATATATATATATATATATATATATATATATATATATATATATATATATATATATATATATATTAGGTTGTCCGGAAAGTCCGGTATTTTCGTTTTGGCACACAAAGAGGATAGAAATAAGAAGACTTCTCCTTTCTTAGTAGTGACAAAACAAACGGCTAATATGCTTTCAGACATTTTATTCAAGATGTGGATATATATATATATATATATATGTGTGTGTCTATGTATGTGTGTGTATGCCTATGTGTGTGTATTTATAGTTAATAGTTATTCACGAGAAAAAACTCATAAATGTAAGGAGGTTATTTAAAGTGTTAAATAAAATTTTCTACATCAATAATATATATATATATGAATGTATAAATATATGTAATTATATGTATATATATAATTAAATATATATATATATATGTATAACTATATATTTATATAATTATATATCGGCATACCTAAAATCTTACAGATCTTGAATAACATTTTTCAAAGTATATTAATCGTTTGTTTTGTCGTGTTTTTAGTAGCATTTTCAGTACGTATATCAGGTATAAATTTTAAATTAACATTCGATGTATCTGCCATACTTAAGTTTGAAATAGTATTTCCGACAGTGTCTGGGCGTTTGAGTTAATACAATTTAATATAATTGCGTTTCTGTTTATTTATTTCAATATATTTAAAACTCAATCGATGCAAATTTTGGGGAATAAATGTGTTCCCATTGAAAAGATGCAGCTGATAGTCAAAACAAAAATGCTCTCCTCAAACGGGAAGTCGGAAATTCTGCAAATATTTTCGTCATTCATTTTTCATTTGTTTATTTATTAATCACCGATTCCGTTACATAACGACTGTTCATCTCCAACTACGAAATCTAAAACAATAAGTATTTCTCAGTTCCACTCTAAATCAGTTATTTTTAACATTTTATGTTAACTATTCGCAATGCTTAAGTGTTACAATGAAATGTATACACTCTTTGTTAAATCCACATTTCTATTTGGATAATTTGTCACACGAAGGAGCTGTCTGGTGCAATTTTAATTGATTAATTAATTTCAATAAATTATTGACAAAGTGATTAAGTGAGCTTGGAGATTGGCATGTGAAATGTCGCCAAATATCGTTTGATACACGAGCTGATGTCAGATTTCAAGAACGAAAAACAAGTTTTTTTCTTCTTTTGTTATTAATTGGGAGAATTTAAATTGGTTTACTTACCGAGGTAGGTAGGTGGGGAAGAAAGGAGTGCTGGTATCTGTTACGAACACGGCCGGATGTCCGTTAAGCTAGGAAACTGAGTGCCTATTCCTTACAAGTTAAATAGACATTCCAGTCACACGTGAATCTCGTTGACTGAGTTTGAGTAAATAAAAGGAGTGGCCGCTCTACGGTTGTTGTTGTCTTTTTAGACAAAGTACATTTCGACCATCGTTTGTTACTTTTACAAGGAAAGACTGCTTGTAAGCAACGTCGACATTTCCTTGAAAGACTTCAAACGTCTTTTCTCCCCCCCCTCATACACGTGGGCAGGCTAATTTTGACGTAGTGTAATAACTGAGACACACTGTCAACACAAGAAAAATTGAACTCAACTTAATTCAAAGTTCTCAGTTAAGAGAAAACTGCCAAAGAGTAACAATAAGTGACGCTGTAGTATATTCTATTTGTATATGTATAAAAGTGAGAATGTGTATGTGTGTGAGGACAATTCTAAATTTATATACTAAGCGGATTTCTGATTTACAGGCTTGAAATTTCGTATATATATATAGACATGTGGGAAACTTTTTAATCGGTTTTCATCCGGGAAAGAGGTTGCTAAGCGATAAGTATTAACAAAAAAAAACTGGTACGTCAGGAGATCGTCAGATTTTTAGCTGTTTGTCAATTGTTTCATGAATGTGTATTGCGTGAATCGAGCAAATAAAATATTATTTATATTAAGAATAAATAGGTTTGAAAACAATTTATAAAGTCGTCTACAGATTTACATCTTGTCTTGTGGTGTCAGTTGGTCCATAAGAGAACCATTAGGAAGATCAGGCTATTTTTATATGGACCGTTTAATCTGAAAACAAAATTGATCTGTAGATTCTGATTTCGATATTAGCTCGAGTATTTTTGTTTTTACTTGCATGTCTCAATTTCCTCAGTTTATTTCCTTCCTTTTTTTTTTTAAAGAATTTAACGTTAAGTCTAATATCGGACACGCCGTGTTTATCTGCTAGTACATCTATATTGTTTGCAATGACACACAAAACAAGTAAAATATACAGAAATGTCGCTCTTTCGCTTATTAGTTTAAAGGAGCCGGAGGTAAAATATTTATTTCGTAACTCACATGCCATATGTATTTTTCACACAACTAACATCTAAACTGATTAATTAAAAGCTAAAACATGCAACTACACACACATACACATACACACACATATATAGACATATATGTTATTATATAGAGGGAACTTGGTATTTATGTATGTTTGAGTTCCTTCTCTATAGACTCATAAACGTCTGGACCGATCTTTTGGAAATTTCACACAAATGCACTTATGTGTATGTATCGGAATGTCCTCGATAAGTATCGATAAGCGAAACATCCGAGTAAAGGTGATTTATACTATATTTACCTATTATGCAGCCTAATATCACAAGTGTATTTGAGAAATTATATTACAACAGAAAGCTCCAATACATGAAATCAAGAGAAATAAACTGAGATTTCTTTTTTTAGTACTACTTATGATTTTCGTACTTACTTTTGTATTGATGTTTACTTTTTCACGCCTTATAATTGTTTAAACTTTAGAAATCCACTTAAACAGTTTAAACACAAACTTATAAAAAATGTTCAAGTCAAAATGGTTTATTCTAAATTCCTCTATCAACAAAAAATGTATTTTCTACATTAAAATGAGTATAAAACAATATTCCTGATCATAATGCGTAACCACCCGTAAGATGAGAACTTCTGTCTTTAACACTAAAATAACATTAACGGTAAGCTAATATCCCCACAAAACATTCTTGATGACAAGAAAATATGACAAACACGACCAAATAAAATCTGAAAATGAGCAGACTAGAAGAAACGCAACGAAGAATATACTCAGCGACACTTAAACAGTTTTCTGACTCGGTCATATTTTATATGCTCTATTTTGCGACTGCATTTTTCTACGGTAACGTTAATATTTCTTTCTTATTGTTTCATTTTGACCTTTTTTGGTAAAGGGCCTGGTTGTGAAATCCAAAATGAATATTAATCTAACGTTACTTTTTATCTGTACGCTTACACGTCAATTCTATCGAGCCCACACGATGTCTGTTAGCGTCGACAAACCAAAAAAAAAAAAGAAAGAAAACGTCTTCGTTTATTTGTTTTTGTTTGTTTGTTTCTTTGCGACGGTAATAGACAACCGTGGGGCCCGGGAAAGGTTTCAACTGTAGTGATACAGCTAAAAAGTAACAGCCACGCCACGTTACACATCCTTCTTGACTTTTCACTTATTTGGTATAGCGCCAGTTTATGGTGACACAAAAAATCGAGGAGGGGAATTATTATTATTATTATTATTATTATTATTATTATTATTATTATTATTATTATTATATTTTTATGGTATATAAGGGATTTGTTTATTTTATTTACTCGTAGAGGCGTGTAAATTTGTGCCTTGTCACAGTCGGTAGCGATGTGGGAAAATGCATGGCTTTTTGGGGGATTTTACTGTTTGAATTAATACGAATTTTTAAATGCAAATTAAACGAATTTATTCGTTATTCCTCCAAAACAACGCATTTCATTGTATTTCTGATAAATTGTTTTGTACACACATAGTCATTTACAGTCTTTGTCTCGCAACCACCTCACGCTTCCTCGACCTCGACGTGTCCATCTTGACTGCCACTCAATCTGTTTCTCCCTTCAATCACCTGACGTGTTTCTCTCTCAATTTCTTCGTGAAATAAGCTCGCAGTTTAATTTTTATTGCTAGCGTTCGCAGTCTTGAACCACCCTTCTCCTGAATCGGTGGCAGGTGGAGATTCAGGACGACTGAAAATAATGCCGAGATAAGTGGAGAACATATAGCGACTAGACCTCCCAAATTGCAACCCATCTGGTACTAACTAGGCTTAACGTTGCTTACCTTCGGTGATTATACCGTATAGTTCACGTTAGAGCTTGATAGAATGTTGAAATACAGCTCTTTTTATGATAGCTTCTCAATTTTTCAAATATGATGCTTATCGCGTTTGCAATCAGACTTTGTGCTCTATTTCTCTCTCTATCCCTCTGTATATATATATATATATATATATATATATATATATATATATATACACATATATATAGAGAGAGAGAGAGAAGGAGAGAGAGAAAGAGTAAGAACGAGAGAAAGCAAGAGTATAAATGAAAAATATGACAAACGCCATATTAGAAAATTGCAAAGCTATCACAACAAAACCTCCTGTATTTCGACATTCTGTCAACCCCTATTATAATAGTTTATACTAAAGGGACTTGAAAAATTAAAAAAAGGGTCCATTCATATGTAATATATTGATCTTAACATTCTGTATATGTTCAGCGTAAATTGAGACACCTTGATATTATTAAAGTATATAGCTAAACTAGCGTAGCCCGATCATAAAGTACGCTAAAATATGATATTTTAATTGTTGCAGATTTCGTATATATTATTAAAGATTTAATTTTATATAGATTTTTATTTATTATAAAGTTTCGATTTCAAAAATAAAAAATATATCCATATGATTGGGTGCATTAGCTTGAATCGAAACTGAAACCAAAACTTATGAAGAATTCTTGGTAAATTATATATAAAAAATTGGCTTCAGTGCCCTTAGCTATAAAAGAAATGAAACTACAACTTAAAAATAATTCTTGGTAAAATCATTTATTACAAGAAATAGAAGTCCATAACAATTAAACGACAATCACTCGGATGTAAGCGTTGCAGACAATATAAAAACACACTACATTATTGATACATAGGAAACGTTGTATCGACATAATCAATTTTCTGTTTCATAAAACAATTATCTTTAAGTTTACATTTCATGTGCTAGTTTTTTTTATATTGTTTACTCTTTTAATTTAAACACATGTTATTTATCGAGTTTGAATCAAGTTATATATATATATATATATATATATATATATATATATATATATATATATATATATATATACAAGCATGGGTGTCCAGCGTTGCCCGGGTGTTTGGAGGTGTATGTTGAGCAAAATAAAAGGTCAATTTTTTTTTTAAGTTGGCCCTTATTATGACGCCTTAACATTTATTGTTTTGGGCTCGAATTAAGTTATTAAGTTAGATTCATGTCCAAGGAACATATATCTAAAATTTCAAGTGTTTAGACCCCAAACTGTCGTAGGAGTTTGGTAGAGTGCTCCAAGGTCAAATCGTTGAACTTTAACCCCTTAACAGCCAAATTTATGGCCGAAACTCGATCACATAGATTTTCCCAAATCTCAGTACCCTGTATATTAAATTTCGAGTCTGTAGACAAAAAAATGACTTATTGCGTAGGACAATGAACACAGACAGAGAGACAGACACACAGACACGGTCACTTATATATATATATATATATATATATATTATTTTACTTACAAACTATACATTACAGATTTTGATGTATCATAGTTTCATTAGAGTGGCTCTTCCTAATTAAGTTTTCGTTTGTTTTTTATTTCGCGAGTCAGTGATGATTTGTTTAGATTTTTAAAAGCCTTTGGTAGGCAGATTTACTGCAATGAAACTCTGTGTGTCTCCGAAATGTGCAATGTAAAGTTGTTGTTTTTTAAATATATAACTGTATTTTAGCCATCTTACATCTTAGAAATCGAGTACTTTTACTGAATCCTATATATATATATATATATATATATATATATATATATATATATATATATATATATATAAAATAACTCTCCTTCACTTACAACGTTTTTTTTCCATTCTTATTGGTGTTAAAGCTCAGTCCATCTATGAATTCTGACGAAACTGGTCGGATCTCTCCTCATCTTCAGCGGAAACATAATGTAAATTTATGCTGGACTCACAGCAATAAATTTCCTATATACTACTCTGGCTACACATTGAGCACTCTCGTCCGGGTTTTTTCACCACTATATATATATATATATATATATATATATATATATATATATATATATATATATATATATATATATATATATATAGTCTATTTATTATACAGACTTCATTGGTTACATATTTGCATACAGGTTTAGGTGAAGTCCCGATTTAAAGAGACACACTTCATCAGACCAAAGAAGAAAACTTTTTGAAACGAAAATCAAAGTAAAATTAGTTTTGTATATAAATAAATACCGGGTCTTGTGCCTAAATTAGTTTTGTCTTTTGTAAATTTTACTTTTTTAATTTTTTTAAATTTTATATTGACAATTTTTTTAATTGTATTTTTTTTTCTTTAAACGGAATAAATTAAATATGAGGATAAAAAAATATCGGGGTGTTGATTATACTTTGAAAGAAAAAGCTGTCTATAATGGACAGTTGAGATTTTGGGAGGGGGCATGGTAAATAAAGAGAGTAGTGGCGGGAGGAGGAAGAAAGAGAAAGGGCTATCACATCGGAGGCGGTATCGTTTTCAATTTTACTAGACGGTTGTCTCTGTATTTGCTTTGATCTGAAGTAACATTATACCATCGTGAGTGGTAGTTCTGTATTTTAAGACTTTATGGTTGATTTTTCTATTTGTCTATCTTATTGGTAAGCTCTATTATTTATTCATTTTATTCCACGCTTTTTACTAATTCGTTTTCACTTATTTATTTATTTGCTCATTTATTTCCATATAATATACATCTACGTGATCAAAATAACAGTTTGTAAATAAATATACAAGTTTAGTTGTATAGTTTTAATAAATGTGGCGTGACATTTTCAGTCTAACGTGTCCGAAGTAATTAGAAACGCAAACTTAGTTTGGGTTGTGTACATGTTTCTCACTACTAGAATATATATTTTGTCAGTTTATAGAGAAAGGTCTTTTAGACTGTTTACAAACAGATATATATTAGTGTTACATGATAAGGGCTGTCCCCTGTTCATGTAAGTATAAAAATAGAGAGATTAGTTAAAATTGAAATAAGAGAAAGCAGAAATCGAACCCTGGACATAAGTTTAAAAGAACAATAGGTTTAAATGGAATGTCCAGTAAATTGTTAATTCGGATGAAATAAATAATAAATAAACTATTCAATTGTAAAAAGAATGTGGATAATAAAATATGAGTTAAATAAATTAGATATGTAGGTTAAATTCCTTTGTGGAAACAACACAAGAAAAATAGGTTATTGGGAAATCAATGTCGAAAACGTGCAAAGTCGCGCATGTTGAAACACGTGAATTTTGCTCACGTGGCCGGGATGCATGGATTTCTCAATATAGGAGGTGGGAGTTAGTTGGTCGTAGAGACAGTCATAGAGACAGTCAGAGAGACAATCAGAGAGACAGTCAGGGGAGACAGAGACAGGCGGACGTCTGAAGCGAGACGTCACTTCAGAAACTAAGATGTGAAACTTTGAGTCCTTAATGAGGAAATCCCGACCGGTCGTATTAAATAAATTCACCATGTGTTTTGGATAAAGCTCATCTTTGTGTTTGTGATTTCTACAAAAAGGTAAATTGTATTGTTATTATATGTCTGTGTTATAAAATGTCATTACATACACATCTCTCTCTAAGATACAACATCATATGTAATAAGACAAGAACTCTCACTAAGACTCATATCATTACTAATAAGAACTCACGTAACATACGCGCACAAGTGGTATCGTCTAATAATAATAATAATAACTATATAACATTAGTATATATGTGTCGGTATTGGTATAACGTTTACATTTACCATCTAGTTTGAGTACTAAGTTATCATTTGGTATCTAATTGTGCTTGTTTTCCTTATATAATGCTGCTTTACCATAATGCTTCTCGTATGTATAGATGCCCTTCATTTTTGGTATCTTAGCCACAAAGACTATCTAGAAGTGTAAGCCATGTTCACTTTCAGAACAGTTTCCGATGGTTCGTTGTTCTACACAGGTCCTGAGAGATGACTGGTTTGCAGGGAACAGAGCAGTTTCCGATGGTTTGTTGTTCTACAAGTCCTGGGAGTTGACTGGTTTGCAGTAGATAGTTCTCGAGTTGGAATCCACAGAACAAAAGATTCTTCCGATGTTGAGACGGAAAAAGCCTATGCTACAGAAAGATTTAATATTTATGGAGCAATTCTGGTTTCTGATTGGTTGGTAGCAGAACGGGAATTAATTCGATTTTTCAGTTCCCAGCAGCATCGTTTATAAATAGAATCTCCCGATTATGCGGGATCATACTCCATCATGGTCCAAAATATTGTAACAGATTATTTTAGCTAATCGTTTTGGTGTGGTTTTATTAGTAAGTATGCAAGGTGCACTCACTTTTATCCAGTTAGTGGCATATTGTATACTAGTTTGTTAATTAAGTATTAGGCGATGGCATTTGGAATAGTGTTAAGGGGTAGCAGGGTTGCTATTTTCTTCATGTAGCTGTTATTTATGTTAGCCGATAGGTTTTTCGGTAAGTATAGTTATCCAAAAAAGGTGTACTGGTTTTTAGTAAGGATAGTTGTTTATTTGTGGTGCACCGGAGCAACTTTGTATTAATTAGATTCTTCCCTTGGTTCAACTATTAATTAATTAAGATATTGGGAATGAGAAATTATAAATAGTAGTATACCTGCCATGAAGGGAATATGTATTTGTTTTTTTTTTACATCTTATTTAAAGCAGAGCCTCTGAATTGCTTGAAGTTCATAGCTGTTTCTACTTTAACATTCAAATATTTTTCACGGTCTTTAAATCTAATACTCTCAAGCTTCTCTTCTAAACATATAAAACAGAGTAAATGTTCTGCAATACAGGTTTGAACCTTCTTAAGTATTTTCCATTCGACTGAAGATGTGTTGTTCGCATTAATAACATCCTAGTAGAGCACTGGGAGTTAGGTATGTGTGGGCTATGCTTTATTGTTCATTGGCAGCTTATGCCCATTGAATTTTTTTTAAACTTTATGTGTATAGACTGATGTAGGTTGAATTTATCAATCTATAGCACAATATCGAAATAAATCAGTAATTGCATATGACTGTCAATACACCGTTAATTATGTCATCTATGAACTCAGGTTTTAAAGGGTCACTCTAACTCATCAAAAGTCTGTGAATAATACATAGGATAATGTACAATTGTCAGGGAAATCTACAATGTATAAACCATGTTATGAACAAGAACATTTCAGCGGGGAGTTGAACTATATCTATTTTCTACTCTTATATATAAAGAACTGTGTGTGTGTCGTTCTCTATAGACTCCTAAACGTAGGCTGCGCTTTATTATTCATTGACAGCCTATGCCATAGAAACTCTTTTTAACGGTCATTAAGGTATATACAATGTAGAATTGTTCTATATTAGTGTTTTTTGAGGTGTGGTTTACCATCGAATGAAGTGAAGCAATTATTATTTAGCCAGCATTCAGTCGGTTCTTGGCAGTTGCAGGTCTTTGCGTTACCATTATTATAAGCGTCCGTTGTTGAATTATTTCTCCTCGCCATTTTATTATTGTAAAGTTTAATGATTTCTTTCCTGGATTGCAGTACGGCTCTAGCTTAGTTTTAAGGTGTTCTTTTTAAAGATGTTATGCGATGTACTACCTGATAGAGAGTGTTTATTTATGACATGTAAGAACCTATTTTGAAGTTTTATTTTTCTACTTCACAAAACGAACTAAGAACACTGTATGCAACCAACTGGATCAAAGTTAGTACACTTTTGCATACTTAGTAATAAAAATACCTCCCAAAAATTAGCTAAAATAATAAATGTGGCCAACCTACTTATACATGAAGCGTTCATATATACTTATTAGAAAACAAATACGATGTGTTTCTAAATGATAACTAAATACTCCAATAGAGACTCAACCAAAACATGTATGCACATATGTAGCCAATTATGTTTCTATAATAAATACTATAATATATGTCTGCTTTGTTCTCCATTGACCTCTTTTTAATAATCACGCAGGTTTCATTTGATTTCAATCAAGGAACCAATCTCTCTCTTTCTCTCTCTCTCTTTCTATATATATATATATATATATATATATATATATATATATATATATATATATATATATAAAGCTGAATGGGTGTGGGTGCGTATGTCTGGTCACGAATAAGCTCCTATATAGTTTACCATTTTTAAAAAAACTGATTACATATAATGATAGAAGATGTAGCGAGACACAGGTATGGGTATGTTTGATCTGGCAGAACGGTGGTTCATTAAAATTGTGGGGTCTGCATTCGCGCCTGGCCTACAAAGTATGGAAATGAAAAATTAAAAAAAAACGTTTACAAGTGTTTTTGATATAGATGTACATAGGAATACTTTGAAAAGTATGTTTAAAATTAAATAAGGATGGTATAATAAAATAGTGGGGTCTGCGTTCGCGCCTGGCCTCCATAGAATAGAAATAGGCACAAACTTTAATAAAGAATTTTCATATCAATCTGCGTAAGTATACTTTGATAATTATGTCTCAGTTTGAAGAAATATGGTATAATAAAATTATTGGGGGTTCGTTTGTGCCTGACCTCCATAGAATGTAAATATGCCACAAAGTTTAACAAGGTTTTTTAATATAGATCCACAGAATATTGTGATGTGTTTCAGTGTGAACCGGTATTGTATAATAAAATACGGGGTTTATCTATTTTATTTTTACTTTCATCATATTTTGCTTTGTTTTTGATACCCTGAATTCGAAGCTATCTCTTTACAACCCTTCCTTTTCATAACCTATTATACTTTCATAAATAAGAGTCCATTTTCTGTAGGCTGTTTTTGAACCCAGTCAACGACAGGTACTTTTGCTAGTATATATATATATATATATATATATATATATATATATATATATATATATATATATATATATATATATCAGGGAGAGCCAGTGATGAAGTTTATAAATATGTTTTCCCTTGAGTAGAAGTGTTTTGTTAAATATTTTCTCATATACTGATATACTCAGAAAATATCACGAGGAAACTTGTTTTTAGCTTCACTTCCTTTAAAAAATGTTTTACAAACAACTGATCGCCTCTCGAACAATAAGTGTTATCATGTCAGCTATTCGTACATAATAAACACTGTTGTATTTTATCTTTTTTTATATTTCTGTTTTACAATGTATTGTTTTTTTTTCTGCGTTCATCTTTTTGTATTTAACTGAAATGGCAAACAATATTCAGGCTAATTTAAACTTATCCATCAATATTAGCTCTTAGAAATTCTATATGAATAAACAACACAATATTACAGAATAACGTATTAAGTGCACCAGATAATAGAGCCGTCGTTAATCTGGTTGGTTATTTTTAATAATTTTTAATATGGTAAGAGTGGACCTTGGAGCAATTGCAATTAAAGGATGCGTCTACACTCCCTAAAGCCCGCAAGCTGGGGCTTCACTATCGGATATAGTATAAGGTCATATCCCGGACCCGTCTTTAATCTGTCGAATTAAAGTTTCCTTATAACAAGTTTTGAGCCAGGCCTGTATGCACACACACACACACACACACACACACACACACACACACACACACACATATATATATATATTATTTGCTTTACATTAGCATTAACATGTCGCTACACATTTATGAGCATATTTCAGCAAGCCAGTCACAAGACTAGAGGCGATATTGCTGATACAAAAGTTTAGGCCATAATGAAGATGATTCAAGGATTCACAATCAACAAAAGATTTTCAGGGAGTCACATCACGTGTCATCTATATATATAAAAGCGAAAATGTATGTTTGTATGTATGTATGTATGTATGTATGTATGTGTATGTGTGTATGTTTGTGTGTCTGCTAAGAACTTTCGACAGACTGAACAAAAATTAACAAACTTGGGATCATATTAAAGCCCCAGCCTCCGGACGACAAATATCGAAATTTTGGCCTAAAAGGCCCACTAGAAGTGGGTCAGCTAATCTCTTTTCTGCAGATGGGGGAGGGCAAAAAAGTGGCATTTTAACGTTAAACATTAAGTATTTTTAAATCGATTTATAAGTACCCCCCAAAAACTGTCCCCAACTCTACCACAAAGTGTACACGGGGTCCGTTTTTTATTAGTCACCCTGTATTCAAAAACCGCTCAGTCATGTGACGTGATCTTGACGTCAGCAAGATGTAATAGCAATCTGTATATAAAATTATTGTTGTTATCGGTAAAAAAATGCAACACCCATACAAATTAAACTATGAACTTTTAGGTTATGAAAACGTTACCAAAGTTATTAGCAGGTTAAAAATAGTAAAATCCGAGACTTAAACCAAAAATAATAAGCAAAAATGTAAATAAAAAAAATCACGCTTGAAAATGTTTGGAATGAGACGACCGATGCCTGTTTTCACAATAAAACAAAACAAAAACAAGCAGCCATTTTCTTTTTTATATTAGTTACACTATGACCTAATTCTATTTAGAGGGAGGAAGGAGGGAGGGATAATGAGTTGATGAGCGTTTGTTTATTCACACATTTTATTATAATACGAAATGAGAGTTAATGGATTTGGTGACATCGCAGGCATAGATCCTCCTTATTTTCGAGTAACGTTTTTTCTCTACAGCTTGAGATCCCAGGTATGACCTCTTCTTTATTTTCTTAGTGGGGGGGGAGGGCAGCGAAAGATGAAACCGCTTGAATTCTAAGACAGATACTACACTTTGATCTTAGCCAAAAGACCAAGTAACCGTCTTATACAACAAAATTTTCTACCGAGCATTATCTTCTATTATAAAAAAGATGCATAATTTAGATTCATCGATTACTACATTGAGACAAGATGTCATATTCCAAAAATCACATCTGAACTAAAACATTATTATCCAGAAGGCTATCCTTATTTTCGAGTGACGTTTGTTTCTCTAAAACTTGACCTGCAAAGCATAACCTCCTCCTTATTTTCTTAGATGGGGTGGGGGCGAAAGATAAGACCGCTTGAATTTTAAGAACAGATACTACACTTTGATCTTAGCCAAAAAGACCAAGTAAAGAAAAAGATGCGCATTGTATATTTATTCCAAACATCACACATCGCTAAACTGCTGATTACAGAGGTTATCTTTTTATATAATCTTCAGTTAAGGAGGAAGGGTTTTACGGAATTAAAATAAAAGTATTATGTCCTAACAGATACCCGATGTAGGTGGAGATACATTGAATGTTTCCTAGCAGAATACACAGCGTTGCCTAGGATCGGATAAGATTGGTTGATATATGTACTAGCCAAATACACGGCGTCGCCCGGGATTGTATTACATAGTTCTACTAGCAGAATACTCTACGTAGCCCAGGATTAGATAAAAAATAGTATATTTTAAGGTCCTTGTGCAGTATATGTCCGATTTGAAAAATTTTAAGGTGCTTGTGCAGTATAGGCCGATTTTACAATTTTGAAGGTGCTTGTGGAGTATACGTCCAATTTGAAAAATGTGAAGGTGCTTGTGCTGTATAGGTCTGTTTTTACAATTTTGAAGGTGCGTGTGAAATATAGGTCCGTTTTGAAAAAAATTGAAGGTGCTTGTGCAATATAGGTCCGATTTGGAAAATTGTGAAGGTGCTAGTGCAGTATAGGTCCGGTTTGAAAAGTTTTGAAGGTATTTTGCAGTATAGGTCCGATTTAAAAAATTGTTATGCTGCTTGTGCAGTATTGACTACTGTACACTCTTTAACCCTTCTCCTCGAGTGGCTTCTCGGCCTTGATAAGTGGTGACACCTAAGTAAAAAAAAAACTTAATAATATTAAATAAAAAATTTCCCTACTGAAAGGGAATTTTTTTTCGACATTTACGAGAAAAAAAAAATTCGAAAAAAATGTGTTTGTAAGCTTGAAATAATTATAAATATTGATTGAAAATTGTTAATATATCCATATAAATAAAACAGTAGATGTGTGTGTGTCTGTCTGTGTGTAAATATTTAAACGATAAACCCTCAAACTACTAGTTACGTAACACTGAAATTAGCATGAAATAGTAATTATATACCAGGAATAGTTTATAACGACTAAAACCTTTGTTTTGATGGATGAATATCACGCACGGACGTATGTCGTAAAGTTTAGATGCTAACTATTCATCTGTTCATATGTATGTATATATATATATATATATATATATATATATATATATATATACTGTCTAGCTGCACTGATAAGCTGTGATATAGCGAAACAGTACCGTACGTATATATATATATATATATATATATATATATATATATATATATATATATATATATATATATATATATATATAGTTCAATGTTCAATTCAGTTCAATTATACCTTCCATAACCGAACGCTGGAAGGTGTCGTTAGTGATGTTTCGGCGCGGTTCATGGGAATTTTTCGAGTCTTTCAACATCAGACATTCCTCCCAGCGCAGACCCGGCCTACGGAGATCGGTCTCTAGTCCACTCTCTATAAGTGCGCTTTCAAACACTGTTTAAATTGCAGCCGTACTCCACACAAAATCTTCCTGGCTTCTCGGATTGGCTGAATTCTAATTGCGCGAGCTTTAGTATACGAATAATATAATAGCAATGAACAAAAACGAAAATAAAAACTTAAGACCACCTTAGAAGAAGAATCAATTACATTATATATATATATATATATATATATATATATATATATATATATATATATATATATATATATATATATATATATATCAACGTCTATATGTCTGGATGTTTGTCTGTCTCAATATTTTAAAACTCTATTGCTTTCGAAACTAAAAGCTAGGGACATGAAAAGATTAGATTTGTTACGGGCCGTTCTTTTATGGTATTTAGCCGGTTAAATAGTTTTAAGGGTATTTAGTCGGTTAGATAGTTTTAAGGGATCAAAATGAGTGAGACATTTTGTACTAACATCTTAATTTATTTTTTATTCTTTATTTTTAATCCGTTTACATGCATGTCATATTGGTATAGTGGTAACGTCACCAGCTTTGTATGCTATAATTTCAGTTTCGATTTTTGTTGACAGCACGCAAATACTTTTGTTTTTTACTTTTTAATCACGGCTCGATTATAATACATACAAAATCTAGACAAAGTAAAATATCCCATGTAAGCGTATTTAACGGCCGGATGAAGTTCGGCGCCATTCCCCAGCTAGTATATATATATATATATATATATATATATATATATATATATATATATAAATGGACCTCTTCGGGAAAAATGGACCTCTCTTTTTCAAAATAGAAAACAAAAGTAAATTCAAGATGGCAGGAGATTCCGAACAGCTAGAAAGGTGTTTGAGGATTGCAAGCCAAAACACGCGTTAGTGATGGACTTGTTAGGGAGCGGTTGTATTCTGATGATTCTGACCTGGTGATACACTCCCCAGCAGATATCCAATTAGTAATGGATCTCTTCACGAATGAATGTACCTGCTTCGGACTGACAGTTAGCATTAAGAAAACAAACATCATGTACACTTCCGTTCCTGAGTATCTGTAATTGGGACCTGGTATCTTCGTCTATGGCAAACATCTTGAAGTCGTAAAAAACTTTTGTCTACCTTGGTCGTACCTTATCAAATTATGGCACTCTTGATGTGGAAATGAGACAGAGAATCAGCAAGGATTAAGACGCATTTGGTAGGCTATAAAATAGAGTCTGACAATTAAAATTTAACTCTGACAAAATGTCAGTATATCAAACATGTGTAGTGCCATCCCTACTCTAAGCCTCTGAAACATGGATTTTGTACCGGTCACAGGTAGAATTGCTTGAGCGGTTTCGTCAGCCACATGTTTGGTTTAAAGCGGGATATTTTTATCCATGATACATGCGTCCTAATGCCAAAACTACCAGTGTTGCTACTAGTGTATGCGTGTGGCGCGTCATCTTGTCCGGGTTGACTCCCAAAAAGTTGTTTTATAATGAGCTTCTTCTTGTCAAAAGACCCCAGCACAAGCCCAAACAACGTTTTCGTGATAGCATCAATGAGTGTCTTGTGAGCTTGCATGTTCTTGTTGAGAGTTGGGAGTCCTTAGCGTATGATCGCAGGCACTGATATACAGAGGCACAGAATACTTTGAAGCAGCTTAGTTAGACTGAGCGAAACCCAAGAGACCATGTTTGAAACGCCAAAACTTGCCGCCCAATCATGGAGATCTGTGAGGTGTGTGACCGGGTTTTGTTGTCCCAGGCAGGTATTGTTCCTATTTACAATGCCTCCCCACGGGACAGAGTTAGACACCAGGCTCGTTTTTTCAACGTGGAGAAGAGGAACAAAAATAAAAATTGTCTCAGTCGTGAAGGATTTCTCCTCCACTGACAGAGAACAAGAAATTGAAGTGCAGCATATGAAGAACAGATACTACACTTTGATATTTAATCAGGCAGGTATTGTTAATCACATGAACGCGCACGATATGGGTTCTGTTGCTACTAGTTTCCTTCAAAACCAGTTACCGTCTTCAGTGTCATGTCTGCTTGAGGGTGTGCAACTCTCTGAAGGACTGAAAAGTCATCTTCGGACACATGAACTTTCAATGACTGACGTTGCAATCATCATGTATGTATATGGCTACTATACACTATATAAACATTGCTATGTTTGTGAGCGTGCGTATGTGTTAGCTTATTCCCTATGGACTCAGAAACGACTGTGCCGATTTTTTAACATATTTCAAACCAATGAACTTGATGTATCTGGAAGTGCTTTTACTTAGATTTTCTATCGAAATTCGTCCGATAAATATCGAAAATCAATAATCGAAATATTCTGATTAAACCAGGTAGTCAGATTTTAACAAAAGTTAACATATTACGACCTAATATCACAAGTGCATTTGAAACGCCTTACCATGGCACAAACAGAAAAAGCCATGCCTATAAAATTAACTGTATATTCTTTTATAAAACAGGGGCGCGTTCGAAATGAATGTTTCTTTTTAGAGCACAATGGAACCACTTATGTTCGCATTTACAACTTAAAGTGTAGTCATTATTTACATATAACTTTATAAAAGTAACAGTAGATTCTCCACAGTGCAATATACACTACAGTGTATTGCAAACAAACTCATTGCTGGGATGCATGTGAAGTTTCCTATCGGTACACTGCGATTGAAAGGAGTCCTTAACTAGAACAAGCAGCCAATCGATTTGAACTCAAAATGGGCGATTTTATCCATATCGATAACAATAAAAGTATGGGGGCTTGAAACATTTGATGCTCCTCATTCAATCCCGGGCAACATCAGGTCTCACTGCTTATATATATATATATATATATATATATATATATATATATATATATATATATATATATATATATATTAATGATGGGGCGATTCCAATATTTTTCCCGATTCTGATACAATTACTGATTCCGATTCTTTATGAACCTCTAAATGTTTAACTATATAGTTGTATTTTTTTCTCTACTTTCCGTAAAAATGTACATGTTAAATGTGCAAATATTTTCCTAAGCGTAAAAATATATTTGTGGAGAACAATTTATCGCTTTTGGACTTCACTGGTGGCTTTAAATCAATAAACATTCATTATTTTATCAATATTACCAGCCATGGATAATTTTGCTTTAAATAAAATCAAATATAAAAGACAATTAAAAAGAATCGTTTTGCATCGGCAAATAGGTAGAAATTTCTGATACGCTCAAATATTCTGACTTTTCAGATTCTCGATTCCGGGCAATCGTACTAACACTAATATATATATATATATATATATATATATATATATATATATATATATATATATATATATATATATATATATATACAGGGTGAACAGAAAGTCATTGGACCTATTCAAAAGTGGTTTAGTAATAAAAAATTACAAAAATATAAATTAAAATGAAAATTATAAGGTAGGAAACCAAGAATAAATTCAAATTATTTATTTTTAATGTGATGTCCCTTCCTTTCGATTAGACGTTCAATTCTCTGTCTGAAGTTACCAACTGAGGCACGCAGCGTTTCCTGAGGTATTTTAGCCCATTCACTCAGAAGAGATGTCTTTAAAGCATCAACACTTGGATGAGCAACAGAACAGACCTTTGCCTCCAACAAAGACCACACCGAAAAATCCATGGGATTGAAATCAGGCGATGCAGGAGGCCACATCTCCTTACTCCAGAATCTTGGAAAATGACGTTGGCACCAGTCCTGAGATTTTCTGGAGGTGTGGGATGGTGCTCCATCTTGTTGGAAGGTGAAAGGCTGATCTTTGAAGTGTTTCTTCATCTCTTGAAATGCTGGAACCAAAATATCGTTAATGTAGCGATCTGTGTTGATCTTAACCCCCTGCTCCACGAAAATCAGAGGCGACTTCCAAGATTTGGAGACTGCAGCCCACACCATGTGGGAAGACGGCTTTTGTCGGCGGAAAACTATTCTCACGGAGTCATCAATGTCTGCTGAAGATTTTGCGTAAACTCTGTCGTTCTGATTGTTAACAGTCGCTTCAATTGTGAAGAGTTTTTCATCATAAAAACGATCTCTTGCTCTGCCGTGCCAGCCTTCAGTTCTCCAAGAAGAAGCTTTGCTTTTTCAAGTCTCTTGTGCTTTTGGGCAGGTGTGAGGTACTGTCTCTTTCTCATCTTGTAGGGGACAACTGGAGATCGTCTTTAACGATGGTTCTCATCGAGGTCATGCTCACATTCATGTATTTAGCCATTTGTCTTGCAGATCTCTTCGTACCCTCTCTCGGACAGCTTTAATCACCTTCTTTGTTCGAGCAGTGCGAGGTCTTCCACTCCTAGGATGGTCTTCAGATGTACCAAGTTCCTTAAATCTGTTCACAACATGGAACACGGTGGATTTAGCCACTTCCAAGAGCTTAATAATCTCTGAGTTTGTCCTTCCCGCGCAATGAAGCTGAATTATGGCCTCTCGTTTGCTCATTTTTCTGAAAGTTTAAACAAAATTATTTTAATATTTTTGTTGAAAATAATTAGATCAATAGTTAGACTAAATACTTACTTTATTCGAAAAGAGAAAAAGTGATTTTAACAATATTTAATTTTAAAACTAAAAATGGTCCAAGGACTTTTTGCTCACCATGTATATATATATATATATATATATATATATATATATATATATATATATATATATATATATATATATATATATATATATATATACATATATATATATGTATATTAGTGTTGGTACGATTACATATAATCATAGAAGATGTATCAAGACACAGGAATGGGTATATTTGAGCTGGCAGAACAGTGGTTCATTAAAATTGTGGGGTCTGCGTTCGCGCCTGGTCCACAAAGTATGGAAATAAAAAAATTAAAAATTAAAAAAACGGTTACAAGTGCTTTTGATAGAGATGTACATAAGAATACTTTGATAAGTATGTTTTAACTTAAATAGGGATGGTATAATAAAATTGTGGGGTCTGCGTTCCCGCATGACCTCCATAGAATGGAGATAGGCACAAACTTTAATAAAAACTTTTCATATCTATCTGCGTAAGTATACTTCGATAATTATGTTTCAGTTTGAAGAAAGAGGGTATAATAAAATTATGAGGTGTTCGTTCGCGCCTGACCTCCATAGAATGGAAATATGTCACAAAGTTTAACATAGCTTTTTAATATAGATCCAGAGAATATTGTGATAAGTGTTTCAGTGTGAACAGGTATGGTATAATAAACTGTGGGGTATATCTATTTTATTTTTACTTTCATCATACTTTGCTTTGGTTTTGATTCCCCCAAATTCGAAGCTATCTCTTTACAACCCTTCGTTTTCATAACCTATCATACTTTCATAAATCAGAGTCCATTTTCTGTAGGCTGTTTTTAAACCCAGTCAACGACGGATACTTTTGCTAGTATATATATATATATATATATATATATATATATATATATATATATATGTGTGTGTGTGTGTGTGTGTGTGTGTATGTGTGTGTGTGTTACTCATGCTATTAGTGTCATTTTCCTTTCTATAACAATATGCCCATTACCTCACATAATATTGCAAACACTAATGATAGCGTCCTTAGCATCCGCCGATGAACATACAGTGAAAAGCAATACCCTGTACAAGTCAAGATCGCTATAATTAATGCTACTGTAGTGTAAACTAAAACATTTTCTCGTAAATTTCAGATTTCATGGTTTCCCATTTGTAATTTCCCAGCTTACTTAATATCCGTATCTGGACATACATTATTGTTCCAGCTTAATATTAGAAAGTATCATAACGCATGTTCATTGTATAGCCGAGAACCTATCAGTGCAATTTTAACATATCAACTAGCAGGGGTTACCCGGCGATGCCTGGGTGATCGGCCCCCTTCCCACTCCGAGGGGTAACAAAAAAGTCACCCCTCTGGATTTACATGCTTGGTGCCGGCCTCCCCCCTTCAGGGAGAGATAATCCCCAACCCCACCTTCAGAGAGGAGGGTGCCTGGAGGCTCCTCCCCCCCAAAGAAAAATGTCACCTCCTCCTGGTCTCTTCGCCCCCCCCCACCCTTGGGGGAGGGGACACCGGATCCCTCCTTTGGGGGGAGAAACTGCCAAGCTCCCCCCTTTCGGGTGAGAAAATGCCAGGCTTCCCCTTTTGGTGGGGGGGATGGTGGCGTGGCCTTCATTATAAAGATGGCCGGCCAGCTGAAAAAATGACGTCATCGCCGAGAACCCAACAAGCAAGATATGTGAAACTCTTAGACTGTCAATAATGAACAGTAATTTTTACAGACAGCGTTACAAAACTTCAAAATTGGATTGAAATAAAGAACACGATGATTTATACTGAAACTCATCTAATATTAATAATAAAAAATAATTAAAAAAAACACAAGTTGTTTGTTTAAGTATTATAAGCAATTGAATATTTCGTTGTATTATAGATTTTAAAGATTAGAATGCGTTCTTTAATTACTTATAAATTACATTTTAAAAAAGTGAAGGAACACGATGTGATTTGTAGTAAACTTGAAGTTTATTTAATATAATTAAATGAAAATTATGCATGTAAGATTATGAATATTGTAAGCAGAACACAAGCAAAACATTTGATATGAGTTAAGACAATAAACAAATATTAAAATTAAACTATTTTTTAATCAAAATGAATTTTTTTTAAAATCAAAATGAATGTTTTTTAATCGAAATGAACCACAATATTTTTAAATACAAATGAACCACAATATTTTTTCAAAATCAAAAACAATATTTTTAATGGGTTTGTATTACTGTACACATAGATTCGAAAAAGTTGTCAAAAAACAAATATATAACAAATAAATGTTATCACAGGCAAGATAAGTAACTTTTCTACCAAACTGGATATATTTTTTCGTATTTTTATTTAATGTAACATGTTTAATCAGCTCGAAAAACATACAGTGTTTACCGATGTATTGGAAAATTCAAGATGGCGTCTGACTCCCTCTTTAACACGGTAAGTTTGGGAAAAGGTGTTATAAATAAAAAACTGGATAAAATACTGTTAAAAACTCGCTGAATATATGTTACCGTGACATAGACTGACATATATTCGGCGGGTTTTTAATAGTATTTTTCTAGTTTTTTATTTATAACACTTCTTCCCATACTTACCGTGTTAAAAAGGGAGTGAGGCGCCATTTTGAATTTTCCAATACATCGGTAAACACTGTATGTTTTTCGAGCTGAATAAACATGTTACATTGAATAAAAACACGAAAAATATATCCAGTTTGGTAGAAAAGTAACTTATCTTGCCTTTGATAACATTAATTTGTTATATATTTGTTTTTTGACAACTTTTTCGAATCTATGTGTACAGTAATACAAACCCGTTTTTCGAGCTGAATAAATATGTTACATTGAATAAAAACACGAAAAATATATCCAGTTTGGTAGAAAAGTTACTTATCTTGCCTTTGATAACATTTATTTGTTATATATTTGTTTTTTGACAACTTTTTCGAATCTATATGTACAGTAATACAAACCCGAAATGAACTATCAGACCACGAGTTGACTAATCTCGATCAGGAATAAAAATCAATCTTGAAAGAGAGTTGATACCTGGCTGATATGTCGATCAGAATGGGTTCGTCTATCTTTCTATTTAACAAGTTTTGCACCTTAATTATAATTTTCATTTTACAGATATTTAATATATATATATATATATATATATATATATAGAGAGAGAGAGAGATAGAGATAGATATACAGTTAGATATACAGATAGATATAGAGATAGATATACCAATAGATATAGAGATAGATATACAGATAGATATAGAGATAGATATAGAGATAGATATAAAGATAGATATAGAGATAAATATACAGATAGATATATAGATAGATATACAGGTAGATATAGAGATAGATATAGACACAGATATACAGATAGATATACAGGTAGATATACAGATATATATATATACATATATATATATACATATATATATATATATCTGTATATATATATATATATATATATATGAATATTGCCGCAATCATATTCTTTTATCCGAAAGTATACAGGAAAAGATTTAAGTGCATGAGAGTGCATATTTTCATTTATATTACTTTCAGATAGAACAGCTTACCGTAACAGTTGTTTGTTTATTAAATTGGCCGAAGCTAATGGCATTATTGGTAATTATCGTTATTAATGTAAAAATTGGAAGGATATCATAAAGCTATGAAAATGCTTTTTGCAACTAATTATGGAACTCATTTTCGTGGCATTGTAGCTAATGATGCTGCACGTAAAACATCATTACATTATACTAGTCATACATAATGCGATTATACGTCTTTACTCGTATATTGAAATATATGATATATATATATATATAATCATTATTTATTAAATATCAAAATAGTTTATTTAATATGTTTGAAATATTTTTCGTGCCTAAAATAAAATATTGTCTAGAATATAATTCTCACCTGTCTTTTTAAATGTATGTATGTATGCATGCATGCATGTATGTATGTATGTATGTATGTATGTATGTATGTATGTATGTATGTGTGTATGTATGTATGTATGTACCTATTTACTATGCCTCCCCACGGGACAGAGTTAGACACCAGGGTCGTTTTTTAACGTGGAGAAAAGGTACAAAAATAAAAATTGTCTCAGTCGTAAAGGATTTCTCCTCTTTCGACAGAGGCGACGGATTTTCACGAAATCGGCATCATTTTGAAGGATAACATCTCGGACAACAAATATCGAAAAATTAGCCAAAAACATTAATTTCTACACTATCAATTAGGCTGTTTTCTACAAGAAGGGGTCAGAGTTTTTTGCGAGCCATTTTTGCAAGTCATCGTATCGGTTTGATTGACTTTGGATAATTTTAAAGACCCGAACTTCCGGTCGCGTCATGGAGTAAGGGTAAGGCGTCAGGTTTTCTTTCACTTTCTTTTCTGCCTTCGCGTCACGGGTTTGAGCCTGCCTTCCTACTACCACATTTTTGTTCAACATACACCTCCAAATACTTGGTAAACGCAGGGCACCCAGTCAAGTATCTATATAAATCTCCCCGGAATAACGAATATTTTCATATTGGTGCCGTTAAGACAAGATTATTTGATCGCATAGGAATAAACTCGACCCTGCGAACTTATAAGATAGTAGACGATTTAAAAACGATCATTAAAAAGAAAAAGAAAAATGTACTAAATCTAAAAAAATCAAAACAACTTTTTCTGATCTGTGAAAAAAAAGATAATGAATTTGACCACACAGAAATATTATATTGAGATAGTGTACTCATGAAAATATTTATTACTAAAACACAACATAAATGCGTTATTAGTAGATTATTTATAAAAGTAATGACTAAGGATTACAATCACAGAGCGACCAAAATAAAACGCCAACCGCGAAGTATTTCATAAATGTTACGTTTTTATTTTAGCGATTGTCAAATACCCTTAAAGTAACATTACGTATTTTGAATATTATTAAAGGAAAGGCACTCAGATTTAATCAAATAAAATATCACCAAGTATTATTGCAAATCAGAACAATTTTTCAAAAAGATATTAAATTCAGAAACGTTTAAGCGTTATATCAACAAACAATCATTTTTTTTTTTTTTTTAATTATTAAAAATTTCGGACATGTTAAGTTAAGTTAAGTATGTTGTTCGTAAATAGTTTTTCATTTAAAATTATTAAAAATTCAGAAAGCCTTTTAATCAATATTCCATAAAACAGACGAATTCAAATTTTGGGATATCGAGGCGAAACAAAATATGATGAAAAGGAAAATAAATTTTTCCAGAAATATATATATTTTTTTATATCAACATTGTTTTACCTTCGTAGCTAAGAGTGACCCAAAAATACACCTTACTTTCTTTTAGATTTTAGAACAGAAAAAAAACAAAGATTCTATTATACGCACTCATTAGCGCATTTCAATTTCTCAATTTACAAACACGTAAAACAATATAAAATTTTCTCAGAAGGTTGTCCATCAATAGTTCTTAGAATTTTTTTTTACAAGCTGGTCATCACTTATCAAGGCCCAGAAGCAACTCGCGGATAAGGGTTATTGCGTGCACAGTAATCAATAGGACAGTATCGTAGTAAACGTTAGTAATGGGGATTTGATAAAGTATCTTACTTAAGGGGGCGGTTTATCAGGAATTTGTTTATGTTGGACTTGAACGCATCCAAGTTGGAGTCAGGTGGGAAACAGGCAAACGGAACAGAGTTCCACAGGCGTGCAGTTCTAAGAAAGAAGCTTTCTTCGTGGAATCTATGTTTATTTTTAACACAGATAAAGAGTGGGGGACATTTTTGACAGTGGTTTCAGCTAGACGGGTGGTTTCGTGAAATATTGACGATGGGGGACAAGAGATTGGCGCTCGGACGAGCACTTGCAATGGATATAACGATAAAACAAACAGAGGCTCGCAACGTCTCGTCAGTGAGAGAGAGGTTGCTGGGAAGAGAAAAGAGCATCCTCCACTAAGCAACGAAGTCTATTTTGTACTTTGTTAAGGCAGGATAGGCTGCTTTTAGCAGCTCCTGTCAAGATGTGGCCGCAGCACTCCATCCTTGGGCGTACTTGGCTTTTATATAGATAGAGAATTACATCAGTAGTGAGATATCTTCTGGAGCGGTAGAAGGATCCTTCTATTTTTCCAGCGACATGGGCAACAGACTTGATGTACGTGTTCTATTTCAGGTCATGAGTAAAGGTCAAGTCCAGAAGCTTATCAAAGCATGGGACCTCCCCTAGACGAGGGCCATCCATTTCAATTGATACCAGATGGGGATCAGAGCTTGGTTTTAGATACATTAAAGGTAACCAGCCACCTTCTCCCCCACTGTACCACGCGCTCAAGATCAGAGGAGAGAGAATCAGAGAGAACTTTGTCATTTACACCCTTTGATGTGTTGCCATAGATGGTCGTGTCATCAGCATAGATGTCACCGAATGATTTAAGTATGTGTTTTGGGAAATCATTGATGTAGATCAGGAAGAGAGTTGGGCTCAGGATGGACCCCTGAGGGACTATCATTAATACTGTGAGCCTCTGATTTCTACCCATCAACCACTACTCTTATGAGACTATCAGAGAGAAATGATTTAATGATTGAGAAAACATTTCCAGTCATACCCTAGCTGGAAATCTTGTGAAGTAGGCCCTTATGCCATATCTTATCGACGGCCTTTGATATGTGAAGAGCAATTTTCCTAGAAAGGAAGCATTTGTCGAGAGATTCACTAATCCTATGAGATATAAACTGTTAGCACATCTGCGGTAGATATGGAAGAACGGAAACAATATTGCATGTCGCTAAGAAGGTTATTTCTGCTGATGTGGTTGACTACTTCTTTATTTAATATGGATTCCAGCAAGTTACTCATGACACACAGGAGACTTATTCTTCTGTACTGAGAGGGAGATGACTTATCACCTGACTTCTTAAATACAGGATATACAGAGGTTTTCCAGGGTATTGGGAAACACTTCTCCTTAAGGCAACGCTTAAACAGTTTTGTAAGTATGGGGGCAAATTCTGGTTGAAGATTTTTCAACACTATAATTGGAATGTCGTCAGGGCCAGTTGCTTTACTGGAATCAAGGTTCTGGATTAGCTTCGCGACCTCGCGCACAGACGTTTGTATGTTGCATAGCGTGTTTCTGTTATAGCAGGAAATACGGGGCGATGATGGACTTTGTCGTATAGGGTAGAATTAGCTGCAAAGTTCTTTGCAATTCTATTGATGGTGGTTGGGATAAAACGCACGCTTCTGTTCAAGATCCTGTTTGCTATTTGCCAAAACTGGTGTGAACCAAGCCGTTGCTCAGCTACTTTGGATTTAACGGACTGAGCATATGGCTCTCTTGTATTTTTTATTACTCTTTTACAGTTGCTGCTGGCAGTCCTGAAAGCAGCTTTAGTCTCATTGCATCTATTACGTTGGTAGCTATGGAAAAGGTGATTTCTGCGTGCGATGGCAGTAGCACATTCTGGGAAGAACCATGGCTGGCTGTTAGGTTTTTGCGGTAATATTTTGGAACGTATGAATCGTTCTATGCCTACAATTAACCATTCGGCCAGGTCTGATACTATAGAAGACACATCCTTTTTAAACATGGAATGTAGGGGTAGACCAGATATATCCCAGTTTGCCATAGAGTATCGATATACAATACGCTGTCAAGAATTGTAGGTGTCAACTGTAAGATCGAGAGGAAACAGAACGGAACATGAACATAACTCAGGGGAAGTTGTGATAAAAAGTTCGAGAAGCATCGCGTACTGACCGGAAGTATCAGGCACACGGGTAGGTTTGTGAATAATCTGGGCGAGGTCATAGGCAATGGTGAAATCATGACAGAACCTCCGCTCATCATTTGTCTTGTTCTAGTGGGTTAGCCATTCCATATTGTGGACATTGAAGTCTCCACAAATGTGGATGTTAGCCGAAGGATGAGCAAACATGATGTGATCAATTTTCGCAGATATACTCTTAAAGATTGTAACTCTGCTGTTGTGGAGGCGATAGAGGGCAAATATAAATACGGTGGTGTAAGCAAGGTTAACCCGGAAGCAATATATGGTAAATTAGTGTTTCTCTGGAGATATCCCTACCACATCGAAAGCCATCTTTAATGTTGGCACATATACCATGCCCATAGCGATCTTGGGGGTCAGATTAGATGTTAACTTAGAGTATCCTTTAATTATGAACTCGTCTATGGAAATAGTCGGCACTATGCCAGTGTCACTTAGAAAGAATATGTCCGGTTTCGTCTCATGTTATTGGGTTTCAACCTCTGGAAGGTTGGAACGTAGACCTCTGATGTTGGAGAAGCAGCCATAGTAGCAGGGGTCTACGTAGGAGGATGGCGTTTTAGGTTTTTTCGTGTAATTTTCTGGAAATATTTCAGGTTGAGGATTTGGGATTTGAGAATAGGTCGACATACTTGGTTAGAGCAGGACAAAGAGGGAAAGTAAGAGAAAAAGACAGGAAATTTGTTGGTAGCATATGATAAGGTAAAGCCGTAACAATTATCCACTCGTATGGCATCGTCAGACCCCACCAGAAACTACTATATGGTCCAGAATCCATTCACCAAATGGCAATACAGCAGCCCCAATACTTTGCACCTGCTGGTAGGACAACCTCCTTAGTGGTTAATCCAACGTTCGGGTTACTGACTATCAGGCGGGTAACGTCAGCCCAAAAGAAACGTTAACCTCCAGCATCCTTAATAGTGACATGGTCATAAGGATAGACATAGAAATAGAAAATTTCCGACATCTCAGGATACTGTTCACGAAATACTGCCGACCTTGAAAGCAGATTTTTCTTCACCCTTTGTCAGAAAAATCATACATTGGATATGAGGACTGATGGACAAATAAGAAGAAGCGAGAGTATAAATGAAAATAGAGGTCCGTCCTCTTATTTCATGAAAAAAGAGTCTATAAACAGAAACATTCATGGTTACCTGGGTGCAAAGATAAAACTCTTCTAATTGTAGTGTCAAATTTTACACCTGGATGAGCCTCAACATTAGCTCCTCGTTTTCTGCCATGCGTTGTAACTTCATGTGCAAGAAGATGGAACCTGATTATAAATAAGAGTTTTTGCAATCACAAAATTAAAAAAAAAAATGCAGTAAGAGTGTATCTTTTGGGTTTAGGGCAACTTGCTCCGCATTTTTGTTTGTGAAATAAACCCTCTGATACTGTTCAAGTCCAACTGCAAGCTGTGAGATTGCAGGATTCTTTCTTGAATAGGAAACTCAAAAATTGCTTCCTTAGTTCTTATATATCTACCAAGTTCATATCGAGTACCTTTACTACTAACATCATAAACATGGCTGCATCAGATCCCTTATTTATGTATTTGCAAACATATTTGATAGGTTTCACAAAATTGCAAATTAAACATTTATGTGAGCATAGCATGTCTTTGAAAGTAAGAGGGAGTAAGGTGTCATTCACCTATGTGAACTTCATGCCTGCCAACCATAGTTTTAAAGCCAGCATCTTCAAGAGACCTTCTTCTATAAGACGAATAACCATCCTCACTGAGTTTCAAGAGGATAGTTTTTAGGATATCTTTTTGTACATTGGCCATCAACCATGCAAGGTGAATTCCATAGATATTACCACAAGGCCTATGCACCATGCAACTCTTTACTATTTCAAATAAGTCTTCATCAGTTTGTATCTCAGGTTACTCAGTTGATATAATGGAATCAATTTGATTAGAGATGATAATTCTGGTGCGCGACAATAATATATGCGCATGAAGCAAACTTCTTTTTTACCACTGAATTGTGCACATGTAATATCGTAGTCAACCATTATCTTCAAGCGAAACAATCTGGCCAATAGATTTTGTCGATTGATGTATGTTTGTCCAGGGAGAAGTACATATTGAATGTCCCTCCACTTTGAATGAATGATAAGCAAGTCTGTTTTTCCATAATTTCTGACATAAGTTATTGCATCTTGGGTCTTTCCATGCATATATTGTAAACTACCTGTGAAGATATAAGGTAATATCTATATCTGACCTATATCGTTATTTATATGATCTTTGTGATATATATATATATATATATATATATATATATATATATATATATATATATATATATATTGCAGTGGGAACAGGGAATCATAGCAGATGTCGAGGTTTCAAAACATTGTCCTTCCTGTCCTTTCTGCGCTTGTCTGAAGAAAAAGGTGATTTCACGTGAATGTATAGTCTGGCGAAAAGTAAAATATCCAAAACGGTAAAATCCACAAAAGTTAATTAAATTTCCATTTCCACAAGTCAAATCAAAGAGAATCACGTAATTGGAAGATGGTCCAAAGTAATCTAAAAGGCAAAACTCCGTGGAATTATTCACAAATTCACAAGGAACAAGTGAATTGGTTCCAATAATATTATTAAAAGAAGATAAGATGTGCGTAGAAAAAAGAAATGGAAGAATTTAAAACACGACTGTCAAGGCTGGGCTGATTTAAGAAAAATAAGTGAAGAATAAGAAAGAAAAAAAGTGAATGGTGATTGAGTTAATTTTAGAATAGAAACGGCAATGCCAAAATGACCCAGACAGTATGGCGTTGACATAGCGCCAAATTTAAAGCAAAAAAGGGGGTTGAAATATACAAGTTATTACTTAAGAATTAAATTATCAGTAGGAGGCATTGAAGGAATCAAATGAATTGAGAAGAATGATATATATATATATGATTTACACACACATATATATATATGTGTGTGTGTGTATGTGTGTGTATGTGTTATATATATATATATATATAGATGGATCCGAATGCGTATCTTAGTATGCATGTACGGCATACGCCTTATAAACATGTATTTAGAAAATATGCCGCTGTCTTCCTAATCCTATATATAATTGTCTATTCACATATAAACGTTTCATTTCATTGTGTGGGTATTTAATGCATCCATATACAGTTTACAAAACGTATATATGATTACATTTAACCTCAACTAGTTTTCATTTATCAGTAATATGAGGAGTGTGGGAGGGGGTGGCATATACATATACAACAAAAGACACATAAATCTGGGTCTGCCTAGCGCACAGACAAAAAGAACATATCTGTATTGAGTTTCATAATGGTTCCTTTGTTTACCGGTGAGTGACACTCGACTTAGGCGCTGGAAAAGAATATCCTTAACGTCCATACAAGCGAAAATATCACATCTTCGTTATATTTCCCTGTAGTTTTATTTTTAGTCTTTACCAGGTGCAGATCGAGTCGTACTGCTGGATCATCTTTCTTGGCACTTACATAGGATCTGTATGCTTCATCTAACGAATTATTCACGTCTGCAGTGTTCAATGCCGCTTCTCATTCTGACTGACTTAACTTGCCGATTTTCTAAACTCGTTAACCTTTATTGCTGTTATGTTGACAAACAATTAATTTTTATTTGCTACTGTAAATTTATTTACAATTATGTTTCAAACATTTAAATGTCCTTACTGTTTCCATTTTACCGTTTGCATTTATCTGGCCCAGCTATGAAAACTGCATAGCTAAACAAGATAGCGTACATGACATTTTCCATCGCAGAATCTATATCTGTTGCAATATTTCTGCATATTCAAAATGTGCATAGTAATTTGCATAGTTTCCTGTGTTCTGATTTACCTACGCAGTTTTGCCTGGTCGCGCTATTTTTGGCTGCAACCTTTTAATATGTAATCTGTTGCAATATGTCTGCAATAACAATGGCCAGATACAAACCATGAAAACAAAAATACTACCACTTCTACTACTACTACTACTACTACTACTACTACCACTAATAATAATAATATGTAATCTGTCCTTTCATTATGATTACATTTAACCTCAACTAGTTTTCATTATTTCAATATTTTATTTCACAGTCCTCATTTTGAACTTCAATATAGGTAGTTGACAGATTAATATTATTAGTAGTAGTGGTAGTAGTAGTAGAATTGGTAGTATTTCTGTTTTCATAATTTGTATCTGGCCGTTGGTATTGCCAACTTTATGCTATTTGGCGTATAATAACTAGGGCTAGGTCAACAGCATATTATTTTCATTGTTTTAACTTTCGGGTGTGTATACGTTGATATATTATATGCTTTTATATCGAATGATGTGGTTCTCGGTTGATTAACTGTGTCTAATTGTGCCGTATATATATATATATATATATATATATATATATATATATAGTTATATATATATATATATATATATATATATATATATATACGAGAATCAAAACAATAAAAAAGAATATTTTCTTGTCGTAACCCTAATAACACATGGCCATAGGTTATTAGCATCTTCTCCCAGATCTCCAGTACCTTACGCGAGATTCAATCGGTTCTCAACAAGGAAGGTTTATTAAGCACCCCATTATTGCAATTGATCCCCATTTTCTTCAGTATCCTTGTAAAACTCTTTTGTCCAGTTCGTAAGGGCTCCCATCAACACAGGTACAGCATCTAACTTCTTCAGCTTCCACCATCTTTTTATTTCCTTTTTTTTTTAATCTTAGTACTTTTTAATCTTCACCTTATCTTTTGCCTCGAAATTAACATCAGTTAGTATTGCCATAACGAAGATTATTGCCTTGTGTTCATTTATTAATCTTATTATTATTATTATTATTATTATTATTATTATTATTATTATTATTATTATTATTATTGGCTCACAAGGAGCTTTCACACAGTTCTTCAGACATCCTCCCCTGACAACAGCCTCTGTGTTCCCTGGAAGCTGAGTTATAACAAGTTTCTCTAGGTTTCTAGTACTCTCCACCTCTTTCGATAACATTTGGAAATAAATTTGCATTATCGCAACAGCTGCTTGCCATTGATTTCCCGTTGACAGCAGCTATTGGTCTTTGCTGGGATTTGAGTGGCACCATACCTCCTTAAGGTCCCAGCTCTCTTCGCACTTATTCGGCTGAGATCTAGTCAGTTCATCGGTATTTCCTTCGTCCTTGACGTGATTCGGTCTCGCTCTTTTAAGGGGAGGCAGTCCTGTAGCAATCGGAGTAGGGTTGGGTTAGAGAACATAGATATGCGGTTTCAGTGTTCTTGGTTCCATGTAGTGTTTCATGTTTTGCCTTTGCAGCATTTTGTCTGGCCCGCACTTGTTGCTTCTGTATGCTAGTTTCCACATTCAAGGATTTTCTTAATATTTCAGCTGTTTTTATGGTTGTTCCTTGTATTATTATTATTATTATTATTATTATTATTATTATTATTATTATTATTATTATTATTATTGGCTCACATGGAGCTTTCACACAAGTCAACAAACGATCTGATTGGAAACCTGTGGTATTCTCTGGAAGCTGAATCACAACAAGTCTCCCCAGACGTCAAGACCTCTCCACCTCCTTCGATAGCATTTGCAAATGAATGTGCATCATCGCAACAGCCGCTTACCATTGATTTCTCGCTGGTAGTGGCCATTGGTTTATGCTGGAATTTGAGTGGCACTCAGCCTCCCCAAGGTCCCAGTTCTCTTTGCGCTTGTTCAGCCGAGGTCTGGTTGGCGATCGCTCCTCGGTCTTTCAGTCCTTATTCCTTATTGACCCTTCTCGGCCCTTTGGTATCACTTTTTTCTTGGGGGGGGGGGGGGTCAGTGATGAAACAATGGGGGAGTGCATGATGGGGGGTGTAGAACTTGTAAATATGCAGTTTCGGTGTTCTTCATTCCCTGTAACGCTTATTCGTTATATTGTCTTCTTGTATTATTCTCTGCATTCAAGGGTTTTCCTTAATATTTCAGCCGTTTTCATTATCGTTAGTCGTTGTACTTTTGCAGTTATTCCTCTGATTATTATTATTATTATTATTATTATTATTATTATTATTATTATTATTATTATTATTATTATTATTATGTTCTTATAATTAGCATAATTATTAAGTTACAACTGAATTAATCGACATCTGTTACTCCAAAGCTGCTTCGATATATATTTTAGTCAAACAATAATAATAATATTGATTAGTGTTGCGATTTAGTTATATTTCAAAACCAATCTAGGTGACTGGAATTGGCAATTATCTAACAAATTTATCATGTTTTCACTCAAATTTTAAACTCTTTTTTTTAATCACTCACCTTCGTTTCCGCCGCGATCTATATTCAGAGTCAAAAGTAAACAAATATTAATAATAAATAAAGAACTTCAAATTGCAATTTATATATATATATATTCAGACACTGAAAATTTTGAAAATGACTTAATCAACCTGATTAAAAATATTAAATTTAAGAAAAATAAAAAATATATCACTCCAACACTTAAAAAAATAAATAAATTTTCAAAATCTATTTCTATAAGCCACCAAAATAAACTCATAGTACCGGCAGATAAAACTGGAAATTTCTACACAATGGACTATATACAATATAAAAATCTAATATATAAAGAACTTAATAAAAATTATAAAACTACTAATAAATCATCACTAAATAAAATAAATAATGATGCAAAAAAACATTTTAACTAAACTTAAAATAGATAAATACACAGAAATAACGGTACCAGGTACCCCAAGATTTACTTTAAAAGACCACAAACACAGCTTCAATATTAACCCTACTATTAGACTCATTTGCCCCTCGAAATCAGATATAGGACTGGTTAGTAAAAATATATTAGATAGAATTATCCCCAAAATTAAATCCATAATAAAATACCCACTATGGCAATCTTCCAACCAAGTAATCGACTGGTTTTCTAATATTCAAAATAAAAATAATATTAAATTTCTTTCTTTTGACATTGAATCATATTACCAATCTATATCACCTATCCTACTTAATAAATCTCTATTAATGGCACGAAAATTAACTAATATAACTCAAGACGAAACTAAACTAATACTTATAGCTAGACAGTCTTTAATAACATTTGATAATAAATATTGGACCAGGAAAAATACCCCTAACCTTTCAACATTTTAATGGGATCGACGGACTCGACTCAGGTCACTGATCTAGTTGGCCTTTTCCTTTTAAATGAAATACATTGTATACTCCATAAACAATTCAAACTTGAAGGAGGGCTATATAGAGATGATGCACTTTTCATAACGAATTCTACTAATAAAAATTATGAAAAAGCAATTAAAGCTCTACATAAATTATTTAAAGATTATGGACTTAGTATAAAAATCGACCCTAATAAAAAAATTGTTAATTTCTTAGACGTAACCTTAAATCTTGAAAATTCTACCTTTGAACCATACCATAAACCTAACCAATCACTTCTATATGTCCACAATCAATCAAACCACCCTAAATCAATATTAAAATCAATAGTTCCCAATATCGCTCTTAGAATTTCTAGACTGTCTTCTACTAAATCAATATTTACCAAAAATGAAAAATACTATAATGAAGCCCTTAAAAACTCTGGATATAATTCACAAATTAAATTCATAAATGAAAATGATAGAAACATAAACTGCATTAAAAATAAATCTATTAAGAGCGTAATAACATATAATATGGCAATGCCTTCCCGTATACGAGTTAAGAAAAATAACCAAGAGACAAAAAAAGATAAAACCAAACTACAAATATTAGATAATAATACAAATAAACAGCAAACTAAAACCCGCAAACGTAAGAATAGACACAAGGAGATCCTATGGTTCAACCCCCGTATTCCAAAAACCTAGAAACAAACATAGCTAGAGAATTTTTTAAAATATTAGATAAGAACTTTAAAGCCTCCCAAAGATATAATAAGATTTTCAATAAGAACACAATTAAAGTCTCTTACTCTACTATGCCTAACCTTCATCAGAAAATAATTAGCTCTAATAATAAGAAAATTAATAAACTACAAAATACAACTATACAAAATACATCGGACTGTAACTGTAGAAGAAAAAATAAATGCCCCCTACAAGGCTCATGTAAAATTAAAAATGTTATCTATAGCTGCACAGTATCAAAAACTCCAAATATACAAGAACCTACCAGCAGCCATAACTCAACTACCAGATTAAATAATAACACCAACTTAAATCAATCTACCGATCAATTACTAATCAACCCACCACATTATAATCCAACAATAGACCTAACGGAAAATAATCATAATAATCAAGAGGTAATATATATTGGTTCCACATCTGGCCCAATAAAACATAGAATTTCAACGCACAAACAGTCTTTTAAAAATAACTCTCTATCAAACCAAACTACTCTATCCAACTATATTTGGCAACTAAAAAATAGCAATATTTCTTTCAACTTAAAATGGCAAATAATTGAGACTTGCAAATCATATAAACCAGGAGATAAATTTTGTACACTATGTACAAAAGAAACCCTAAAAATTTTAAAATATGAAGATATGAAAAGCACAACCAAACTAGTAAATTCAAGATACGAGCTCCTAACATCTAATCATAAACGTTGGTTTAAATTTAATAAATATAAACCACCTTAAATCATTAAAAATTACTCATTAGTAAAAATAGATTACAATTATTATTTTTTTTTTAAATAAATTAAGTTAGACCAATTACCGCCCTTAGACCCGTAAATCAAATAATAAATAAAGCCAATAACACATGACAATTATCTCCCCTTAAAAACTTGCAAAATAAATATTCTCTCTATATATATTAACTGTAGGGTCTTTAAATCAAAATACGCTAACGGAAACAATTTTCTGCACGAGCGTCGCCCTTTTAAAATTCATCATTCAATAAAATAAAAAGCTATAGCAAACATCTGAATGCCTACTTTAAACACAGTTCCTGATTTCAAAAAATGAAAAACTAAAAGGTAACTATCTCTATATATTTTTAAATCAAATTTATTATGTAAATTCAAAAAATATAGATTTTTCTACTCATTTCTATCTCTAACCTATACTAATTTTCTTATAAATTTTAAATCCAAACCTTTTATTTCAATTTTTCAGATTCATCTGCCTTACTTTTAATGCTAGGTTTATTTTTGGTGTCTTTTAAATTAAATATAAATCCTCCTAAATTTGCTGATGAGGAGACCGTGCTTACCAAAAAAACTATGTATAATTGTTCTACGTGACTTCATGTATACCACAAATAAAAAGCACGGATTTCCGAAACGATCGTACAGATAATTGACTTTGTTGTTGTTCCTTCTTATGAAACTGATTTTAAATTTAATTAAAATTGGATTTTTAAATTTTAAATTTTTTTTTAATTTTTAAATTATAAATCACATTACTTAATATATATATATATATATATATATATATATATATATATATATATATATATATATTACAGACAAATATAAACTTTGCCATAAAAAGAAAACCTATTTACTTAGTAACAAGATAAAGAAATAATGAAACAAAAAAAGAAGGGAGACAATCGTATAGAAGAAGTTGTATAGCCGCAGGAAAGGGTCACATTATGATTCTTTTGTTTATATTTCGAAAAAAAAAATCTAATCTGCTTTGAAAAAAGCCCATTTTACTGAGTGAAACAATCTTACCATAAATTGTGTATGCGGGGTGGGGTAGTAGGTAAAGATTGGAGCCGCGATTTATACGCGGGGTTAAGAAAACTATAATCTTGCTAAGTGGTTTGAGTCAGTCTGATGAACTTTTGTTAAGGTCTTAGAAATTCGGTATCAAGCTAGGGTCAGACAGAGTGGGGACTCAAGCGTATATACTATAGTTGCGTCCAGTCACATGTTTCTGCCTAGATGATCACTAACCTATCTATCTATCTATCTACCTATATATATATATATACACTAGCAGTATTACCTTTTTTACACAGGAATCACCACTTATTATAAGGGTCCGAGGGCAACTCGAGGATAGAGGTTAATGGGTATACATTAGTCAATATGATTATAGCGTAGTAAACATAAGTAGTGGAATTTTTGTAATTTGGATTACTTACGTTAAACTTGAAGACAATCAGATTGTAGTCAACTGGAAAGCAGGCCGACGGAAAAGAGTACCACAGGCATGCAGTTCTAAGAAAGAAGCTTTGTTCATGGAATCTACGTTTAGGTTTAGGCACAGATAAAGAGTGTGGGAAATTATTGATAGTGGTTTTGGCTAGACGAGTATTTTTCGTGAAAGTGCTTTACCGATGATAGATAAATTAGAATATCTGTTTCGATTACCGATTATCGGTAATTATCGGGAGTATCCTGAGACAAAACGTAAGTAAGATAGATCACTCCCAGACTTATACACTAAAGTTCTATACATTTTAAAGAAAATTTGTTCAGCCGTTTCTGAGTCTATAAGGAACGAACTCTTACACAGAAACAATTTGCATTCATATAATTGTAGATATATGTATAAATCAGGAATGATATATATATATATATATATATATATATATATATATATATATATATATATATATATATATATATATATACATGATTGTTGAGCTGGATTAAATCCGACGATATGAAATAAAATGGAGGTGGAAGGACCTGAATACTCAACGTTTCGCCCGATTTATGCGGGCTTCTTCAAGAGGGATGGTCATTGACGAGAGAGTCGGAGGATTGGGGCTATATATAATGATATCTCTACGATATTTTAACTTTTAGACGTAATCCACCACACTAGTTTACTCTAATTTATTTTCGCTCATAAAATGTATATATATATATGTATATATGACATCTAATTTACATAAGGAAAACACGTTGCTCTCCCCATCATTATCTATAGCCCCAATCCTCCGACTCACTCGTCAATGACCATCCCTCTTGAAGAAGCCCGCATAAATCGGGCGAAACGTTGAGTATTCAGGTCCTTCCACCTCCATTTTATTTCATATATATATATATATATATATATATATATATATATATATATATATATATATATATATATATACATGATTGTTGAGCTGGATTAAATCCGACGATATGAAATAAAATGGAGGTGGAAGGACCTGAATACTCAACGTTTCGCCCGATTTATGCGGGCTTCTTCAAGAGGGATGGTCATTGACGAGAGAGTCGGAGGATTGGGGCTATATATAATGATATCTCTACGATATTTTAACTTTTAGACGTAATCCACCACACTAGTTTACTCTAATTTATTTTCTCTCATAAAATGTATATATATATATATATATATGTATATATGACATCTAATTTACATAAGGAAAACACGTTGCTCTCCCCATCATTATCTATAGCCCCAATCCTCCGACTCACTCGTCAATGACTATCCCTCTTGAAGAAGCCCGCATAAATCGGGCGAAACGTTGAGTATTCAGGTCCTTCCACCTCCATTTTATTTCATATATATATATATATATATATATATATATATATATATATATATATATATATATATATATATATAAGGAAAGGAAGAGATTAGCAATGGAAGTGCGGGTGGAAGAGTGGACGAGAATAGTTTAGCATCACCACCAATAAATTATTTCCTTATTTTTATTCTTTCTCGTTTTCTTCTTTCCATTATCTTTCTTTCCTTTTTTTTCTTCTTTTCTCCCTTGCGTCTTTTCCTTTTCTTCGTTATCTCTTAACCTCTTTACAAGGGTATTATAGGCTGATAGTGATGGGGCGGGGATATGCAAGAGGCGGCGTTAAAGCAAGGACGGTCAAGAGGGCAACGTTAGTTTTACACTTTCCGACCACGTATAAAAATTCTAGTCAAATTAAAACCATTTTTATACCTTGATAACTTCGGTTAAATCTGAAACCACTTTTAGCATAGATATACAAAAATTCACATTCCCTTTGCTGATTGCACCTATACCACTAGTATGTTTAAGATTTAGAGCGGTCATAACACACGCGTTCGGATACAATTTTTTCTAGTCTTTGTTTATCTTTATCTTAATCTCAAATCCTCCTATACTTTTCCTTATTCTATTCATAGGTTTTATCTTATTTTAAATATAAGATTGTAGATTTATTTAGTATTTTGTTAAGCAATTTACTGGTATTTTTTTCTTTTCAATAACTGAGTGTTTTAAAGGGAGGAGGTGTTTGCCCTTTGTTTATATTCTAGTCGCCTCAGATTTTTGGCATGCATTATTTGTAATTAATTTATTATTGAAAATTTTATTAAAATATTTTATCTGTATTAAATTAAGTTATCTATAGACATGCATGTTTCGAACTTTCACTGTTAGTAAGTATAACTAAACTTATTGAGACTCGAACTCGCTACCGCTCAGTAAGTAGCCTCATGTTTTTCAACCATATATATATATATATATATATATATATATGTATATATATGTGTGTGTATGTGTGTATATATATATATGTACACTCACACACACAAACACACACATATATATATATATATATATATATATATATATATATATATATATATATATATATATATGAGCAAACAGTTAATAAAATATGTTAAAAAAACACTTTGAAATGAGTTAAAAACATATTTAATCTGAAAATGAAACACTAGATAAATGGATAGTCCTTAATCCGTGGAGTTTCGAAGAAATACTCTCCCTCACATCAGAGGGTAGGAATTAGCAAAATGCGCGATCGGATTTTGCATGCAGAAGTATTTGATGAAACAACAAGTAAGTCAAAGATCTTACTTGAAAACAAAATAAGTTAAGCAGAGGGAATATGGTAAAGAAAAAGGTGATTACACATGAATGGATAGTCTGGTGGAAGATAAAAAATCCAGTGACGGTAAAATCCAAATGTAAAACTTCAAGAAAGTTAAAAGAATTTCCATTTGTACAAGTAAAATCCAAAGACATCCCGTAATTGGAAGAAGATAGTCCATAATAATCCCAAGGCAGAAATCCATGGAATAATTCACAAACATGTGTACAAGGAAAAAAAAATAATATTAATAAAAGAAAAATAAGATGTGTTTTTCACTCTACTTCCGAGACATAACTATATATGTATGTATATATATATATATATATATATATATATATATATATATATATATATATATATATATGAGTAAAAATATTAATAATTTAAAATCAGGAATCAGTTTCTAAAGGAAAAACCAACAAAATTAATTTGAGTGTACGATCGTTTCGGAAACAATATTCATTTTATTAAAATTGAAAATGATTATTGACAATAATTGGAAAAGGTTTTGTCTTGGAATATAATCTCCTCATCAGCAAAAAATAGGGGAAAAGGCGTTTAAGACACTAAAATAAAGCTAGTATTTTGAAGTAAGGCGGATATTCCTGAGCTTAATTTTTAAAAAATGTGTTAAGTTCAGTCAGTATATCTTTTGGCAAACTGCTGTATCTTGTTTTACCTGTTAAAAATCCGATTCGAGTTTGTTCCACGGATCCAAATCCCCTATTTATTAAATATCAAGTCTTTATAAATATATATTTATAAAGACTTGATATTTAATAAATAGGGGATTTGGATCCGTGGAACAAACTCGAATCGGATTTTTAACAGGTAAAAATAACTGCTAAAGAGACAAAATTAACAAAATGGCGCTTGTCAAATAAATCGATTTCATATGCTTTTCTACGCATGAACAAATATACATTTTACAACGTAATTTTCAGTTTTTATACGTGCGAAGACATTGTACAGATGGTAACGAATAAGGTTGAAGATGTATATGTTCTATTTCGATGCTAGCTGAGTGCACCCAGGTCATATATTTTTAAAATCACTAATATGTATTGGTTACAATATAATAATCAATAAAGTATTGCTTCAATAATAATAAATACGAAATCTATATGAATTAACATATCATATTTAAGCATATTTTACGCCAGGATACCTGCTAGTATATACATAAATAAACATTCCCCCTCTTTTCAAGTGAATATATATATATATATATATATATATATATATATATACATCGTAAAATTTCAAAATAAATATGGCTATTAAATTACACAGAAAATTTTCGCATCGTGAAGATATTGCTCCGTATTTTTCATACCACTGTGGGAATGGATTTCATAGTCAGCCACTCAGATTCTTAGTTATTAACATAACTTTTTTATTGAAGCCAATAAGCGCGTTCACCTGTTTCTTTGTTGTTTTTGTTTGTTGACGTTTTTCCTTCCTTTGTAATTGGAGATGACCTCATTTTTATTTTGATTATTTTTACACTTTTTGTATTATACCAGATTTTTATGTTTTTAAAATAATAAAATTACGAAAACAATTCTTTCCTCTTCTCTCTATCTCTATTTTCTTTTATTTTCCCCAAGAAATCCGCAGAACAGAAAGAACGTGTTCGTTTGCTTTGCTCAATTCTTTACGACGTTATTCCACATAGACACCATAGAAAAACTGGAATTAAATTCGGTTTTCTCCTTCAGTTGAGAAAAACTACGAAGTAAGAAAGAAAATATTGTGTCAAAAATGACAAAACAAAAACAAAACAAAATCATTTCTAATTATACAACAAAACAACAAAATCTAACAATTCGTATATTTGGATTCATCGGACTACTGTTTTCTTCTTGTCATTTTGACAATTTTTCGGTATATGTAACCTCCAAGCTTCGTCACGTGGAGCTTGTCGAACACTGATGTTTCCCTCGAAACCGGGAATTTAGACGATATTCAATTCTCAGTGTGGACGACTGAAAAATACAACTGCGAATTACTTAGGACTATCTGGTCATGACTGACGGAACAAGAGCGTACTACCTCCGTGAAGTAAACAAAGGGTTTCGTTCGAAATTCTGCCCAAATTCCCGAGGTCGAAAGAAACATTCCCGAGGTCATCTGAAGAAATTCAGTTACATTGGTCGAAACATTATGAAAATGACACTCAAGATGAGAACAGTAGTCCGAAGAATTCAAATAATATGAATGCCCAATCATCATCTCAAAAACCCAGAAATGGAAACCCAAACAAAATAATTAATATGTGTATGTGGCTTTATTTGTGTGTGTGCGCGTGTGTGTGTGTGTGTGTGTGTGTGTGTGTGTGTGTGTGTGTGTGTGTGAATGCGTGTGTCTCAATTTCTTTTTGTCTTCCTTGTTTTTGGTTGGTTGAGTGGTTGTTTTTGTTTTACGGCATATCAACTCTTTTCAGGTTATTTACTTTTTTTTTACACGGTGATCACCACTTATCAAGGCCCGGAAGCCACTCAGGGATAAGGGTTATTGCAAGTACAGTACGTTAGTGTGGAGATTTAATGAAGTGTTTGCTTAAGAGGGCGGTTCATTAGGAATTTGTTAACGTTGGACTTGAAGACATCGAAGTTGTAGTCAGGTGGGAAGCAGGCGGACGGAACAGAGTTCCACAGGCGTGCAGTTCTAAGAAAGAAGCTTTGTTCATGGAATCCACGTTTTGATTTAGACACAGATAAAGAGTGGGGGAAATTTTTTTACAGTGGATTCAGCTAGACGGGTGTTTTTCGTGAAAGATTGGCGAGGGGGGACCAGAGATTGGAGTTCAGACGAGCACCTGCTATGGAAATAACGATAAAACAAGGATAGGCTCGCAACGTCTCTTCTGTGGGAGAGAGGTCATTTAATGCCGAATCCAAAGATTTTGAAGACATTTTTTTTTCATAGAATATATTTGGTGTTTTCAAGTCGGTTTCTATTTAACCCATAGTTGGGACACTAACAAGTACTACCACTCCGCGTCAGAGTGGACCTGGGAGCAATGGCAATGAAAGGGTTGCTCCACACTCCCCAAAGCCCGCAAACTGGGGCCTCACCACTGGATATAGTTTAAGGTCATATCCAGGACGATCCTTGTCTTTATTTATTTTACATCTGAGACAAGGCGCTTGATCTTATGTGATATATTGTTTCTATGTTCTATCTCTCCTTATTTTCGCTCTCAATACAACGAAAACCGAAAGTGAAATGCTATTCAAATGCATCCAAAGATGAGTTCATGCGTGTGTCTGTCTGTTTATATGCTTTGCCCTTTTGCTCTCCCCCTCTCTTTCTCTCTTTCTCTCTCTCTCTCTCTCTTTCTCTGTCTCTGTAAATGCCCTCTAATTTTTAAATGTTTTTATATATTTCTAAATTAAATAATTAAACTTTTCTATTTTTTCTCTTTCTTATCTTTTCCTTCTTCCATCTCTTTCTTATTGCCGACAGAATTATTTTCTCTTTCGTTTTATTATTTGTTTGTGTTTTCTGTTTTCCAACCGCGTGTCCTTCCTCTTTTTTTTTTGCGATGCACATACCAATTTTTAGCAGAGTTCAAACTGTAATATTTTAGTCACATGTCCCCCAAAGTATAAACTAAATAATAATATCGACTGTGAAAGCAATCGAAATGAGACAGAGTTCAAATCAAGTAAAGCATTATCTCTATCTGTAAGATATTAACCGGGCAACAAAAATTTAGCTGGACGATTATTATTATGACCGTTATTAATATATTCAAAGGTAGAATGTCAGAAAGAATGTTATCAAAGCAAAATAAATTTTTACAGATAAAATTATTCATGGTATAATAGTTCCCAAAAACGTTAACTTGGAGAAAAAGAATGTAAAAACATAAGCAAAATGCGGTACAAAGGTTAACAATCTGATCTGTGTCTTGATCGTGGGGAGTTAATTATGTAATGAGATAGTCAAGAGTTGGGCTTAAGACGGGAAAAGTCGGCGAAGTTAACACAAAAGATATCGTCTCCGCGTTTTGGAAGCTGGAGGGAAATGTGCATTTAGCATAATGTAAAAAATTACAACGTCTTACTGTCCTGATAGGAAGTGAAGACTGAAGTTATATCTATTACATAAAATATTCCTGTTTGGTTTCCTTCGGAAGGAGATGAACTTGATTAATAAAAAAAAACACAACGGAGAGAAGTATGTTTTGGCCAGTACGCTACACATACTGATGTTACTGAACAGTTTTATTATGTGAGACACCCACACATACATACACATACCACAATAGAAGAACATTTTATCCACGAGACGCTCCACTATATATGTGTGTGTGTGCGTGCGTGTGTATGTGTGCGTATATATATTAGGAATGGGGCGATTCGAATATTTTCTCGATTCCGATACAATTACCGATTCCGTGCTAAATTCCTGATTCCGATACGTTTACCGATTTCGATTCCGCTTCTTTATAAATCTCTAAATATATAACTGTAGAACTGTTAATTTCCTCGATTTCCGTAAGAAACCCTTGTTAAATATGCACATATTTTCCTAAACGTCAAAATACATTTGTGGATGATGATCTATCGATTTTAGCTTTATTGGTAATTTAAAATCAATAAATATTTATTATTTTATCGTTATTACCAGCAATGGAAGATTTTGTCTTTAAACAAAATCAAATAAAAAATACAATTAAGCGAATCGTTTTGGCATCGCAAAAAAGGCATCGATTCTTCCGATTCCGATACCGATTCCGATACCCACAAATTTTCCGATTTTTCCAATACGTGACTTCGATTTCGATTCCCAAAACTAATATATATATATATATTTATATATATATATATATATATATATATTTATATATATACACACACATATATATATATATATATATATATATATATATATATATATATATATTGTTATAGAAAGTTATAGATGGAATAACTCATAAGAGATGCGTATTGGTCTCTTAAACGGTCCCTAATTATCGGGTTGCAAACCGAAGTACCAATCAGTTATCTCATCTAAACATTTCTGTATACAAAATATAAATACTATGCACTTATGTTCTGATTTTCCTTATGATAGAGCACTCAGCTGGATTTCTTTTTTCCAAAAGAAACTATATATATATATATATATATATATATATATATACTAGCAGGGGTGCCCGGCGTTGCCCAGATGTTTGCAGGTGTATGTGCAAAAAAACAAACAAAAAAAACGGTCAATCTTTTAAAATTTGACCTCTATTATGACTCCTTAACATTTATTGTTTTGTCCATGGAACCTATATCTAAAATGTCAAGAGTTTAGACCCAAAATTATCGGAGGAGTTTGGTATAAGTTCTCAAAACCAAATCGTTGAGCTTTGACCTCTTAATCGCCAAATTTGTGGCTGAAAAAGATTCACAATAATGTTCCCAACTCTCAGTATCCTGTATGTCAAATTTCGAGTCTGTAGACTTAAAATTGACAGAGTTATTGCGTAGGAAAATGTACACACACAGACACGTAAACACGCAGACACGTTCCATTTTATAGATATACTAGCATGGGTGCCCGGCGTTGCCCGGGTATTTGGAGGTTTATGGTGAGCAAAAAAAAAAGCGGTCAATTTTTTTTAACTTTGACCCCTATTATGATACCTTAAAATTTATTGTTTTTGGGCTCAAATCAAGTTATTAAGTTAGATCCATGTCCAAGGAACCTATATCTAAAATTACAAGTTTTTAGACCCCGAATTTTCTCAAATGAAAAATCGTTGAACTTTGACCCCTTAATCGCCAGATTTCTGGCCAAAAACGGATCACATAGATTTTAAGAAATCTAAGTACACTGTATATCAAATTTTGAGTCTGTAGACTTAAAATTGACAAAGTTATTGCATAGGGAAATGTACGCACACAGCCACACAGACAGATTCACAGACAGATACACAGACACGTTCAATTATATATATATATATATATATATATATATATATATATATATATATATATACTTGTATCCTCATTTCTCTTGTCGGAGAAATATCTGCTCTCTCGTCATTGCGGGAAGGGGAATAGAGAGAGAGAGGGACGCAGAATTTAGTAATTAGTGTTTTCTTTTTCTTCTTGTAAGGATTGGTGCTGATCCTTGTTCGATTTTTGATCAATGGCGGTAGCATACCTTATTGATAAGTTCATGTCTTCTTATTAATATGGATGCCAATTTAGTCCTAGCTATCCTAATACCCTGCTACGTTGCTTTCCCGGAGGCTAGGAACACGAATCTACATGCTGATGGGAAAAGAACTAGAGTTCAAGGATTCACTTCCTGGCAAGAAATATAATTGAACAAAAAATGCTTCCAGGCACAGTTAGTTCCCCGAAGATCTCAGGCCCAAAGTCATGTTCGCCATTAAAATGAGATGCCACCACTATGTCGTTGCTGATCATGTTTTTAGATTAACTAAGGTTTTGGAATGAATCAGAAAGTTGCAATACTCGGTATGGATTGACTCTACGATAATAATAACTTCTCAGTCTCATAAAATGTAAAATACAAAACCGTGAATTGAGGCATTGTTTTATATATATATATATATATATATATATATATATATATATATATATATATATATATATATATATATATATTGTTACGGAAGTTTTGAGACGGGGAGTGTTCATTTTGATTATTTTGATTATTTGATTTCAATACCTGGTATTGATTAACTTTATTATAATAACAGCTTCTTAGTCTAAGTAAATGTAAAATACAAAACAGTGCATTGACGCATTGTTTTATATTTTATTATATATATATATATATATATATATATATATATATATATATATATATATATATATTTAAATAAGGGAGTAGTCACCAACAATGTGTATTTTTAACATTATTTTATTATTCCGTGTCTTGGTTTTTCATTGGGAATTATGTTTGGATCATTTTAATAATGTTTTTAAGTCATCGAAATCGTTTTTACGCGCGTTTCAGACGTTCTGTGATGCGTCCTCGTCAGAAATTATTTTCAAATGTGTTGGAGATGTATATATATATATATATATATATATATATATACACATATACGAGGGGCGTTCAATAATTAATGCCGCTGACCAACTTCCTATAGTAGTAGAGCAACGAAACCTGGCACAGTTATTCAATATTCGACATTCAACAGGCTCTATTTCACACCTGACTCAGTTTAAATACCTGTAAAACAGAAACCACTAGTTCAGTGCTGTAATTTGCCACATAACCCGTGGAAATATAAATCCTTGCAGATGCAAAATTTCAGCTAGATAAGACAACTGGAAGTGGGTCTGGGGCATTGCTTATTGCACGCTCCTTGTATATATATATATATATATATATATATATATATATATATATATATATATATATATATATATATATATATATTGTTCCGGAAGTTTTTTGAGACGAGGAGTGTTAATTTTTATTATTTTAATTATTTTCACTATTGTTCTCATCTTACATGTGTTGTTCGTATCTTAACTTATCGATGCGTTTACAAATAATTAAATCATGGCAGCATAACTTCAGTTAGAGAAGCTTTTTTCCGGAGAAAGAATTAAGGTGGTCAGAATCAGCATAGCATAGTGGTTTTCTCGCGCCGAGACGGAAAGTTATCGCTGAAGAATTCAAAAAGATTCAGTATATTTTATAAATTGATTCTGGTATCCGATTGGCTCGTCTTTTAACCTATGGTTATAAATATAATCGTTTAAAACTTCTGGTCAAACCCTCTGAACATCACAACTCTTTTGCAACAGATACTATAACAGTTATACGATGAGTGTTCTTACAGTAATGCCTTCTATTTTTATTTTTATTCAGCCCGACTAAATCTAAGGGGACTGCAAATTGCATAATTATGCATTTTTGCATTTTCGACCTGAAAGTTCAATTATGCATATATTCATTTACGACCTGAAAGTTTCATTACTCTATTGAAGATATTGACGGATGGAAGCGTGTAAGAAGCAGAAATGTGTCATTAAATTAATCCATGCAGAAAAAATTAATCCGATCAATATTCTCTAGCACCTGTTGAGCATTTGCGACGCCGATGCAAATGATGTCAGAACAGTTAGGAAATGGGTCCGTCGATTTCAGAGTGGCGTCACAGACATGAGTTATAAATCGTGCTCCGGACCAAGGCATAAAAAAGTTGGGGAAAAAAGGGCATTGAGAATTAAACACCCGTGTCCTTGTCGTGAACACAGGTTCTGACTTGTTTGTGAAAAGAACCACTCGGACGCCAATGTTTACTTTGTTTTTTTAATAAGCGTTTGGTGTAAAAAGCAGAACATATCAGAAAAGCAGGTCCGCGTGTGAAGAAGAAAGACAAAAAGACTGACGTATACCTTGTCTCACTAAAGTTAATTGCATTCTGTCCGCCGCCGTTGACGACAACAGACCAGACACGTTGTACTTACTTGAGATCTTGCCAAGCCAAGAGGCAAACAATCTAGTAAATCACGTGGTTTCGCGACTTCTGTATGGAGTCAACTTTTACAGTCATTAAAACATTTCCATTCAAAAACGACCTTCGGTGAGTAACAGTTATTCTCACAATATTTCGGCCGGAGTTAATCTCTGTCCTTTCTCATATATGACTTGTGAAACTATATCATATTTATTTAGAACTTCGGAATCCTTTTAGATTGCACCTCTTAACGTAATCGACGTGGGTAGCTACGAAGTGCCTTAGATAAGTTTTTAGACATTTTTGTACATGCATTTAAAAATGTCGTAGACTCTTTAAAATTCAATGTTCTTGCTATGTATAATATGTAATAATTAGTCAATTTTTATGACTTCGTGTTCAAACAAACAGCTGCACCGGAATTGGAATACACTCTACTAAAGCCTGATTGTCACTGCTGGTGAATTTCAAAAATACAATGCGAACTTGAGGGCACTTTACAAGCGTGATATGAAATAAAAATTCTGTTTTAAAAATGTAACAAACGTGTGGAATGATTCAGACTGCTTTTAGATCATCCTACATGGAGCGAACACCAGCGCATAATAGATGCAAGGGAAGCAGGGAGTCTGGGGAGAATGATTAGAGATGTAGGAGGAGTAAGACAGTTTTAACATTAGACTCTATTGGCCAAATAAAGAATTTCATGAATAAGGATTGTCGTGTGTCTGTTGATACAATAGGTGCTCAATAAGTTTGATGTCAGTGTGGGAAATATTCGCGAAGAACTGGAGATTTTGAAGATTTTTCGCGAATGCACCAGTTTACAACTCCATTTTTGTCACAGACCAAATTTGAGCAAGATGGGCATGAAAACCATTCCTCATTCTCTCTATAGTCGAAACTCCCCGTGACAATGCTTATTTCCTAAGCTTAAGGGAAACCTTACAGTCTGCGTTATCGAGGAGATGAAAGAGGCTGTGACGTGAGTCATTGACACTCTACCACAAAAAAAGACTTCCATGTGGCTTCTCGTGAGTTGTTGGAACGGTACAACAAGTACATTACATGCGGAGCTGATTACATCGAAGTAGCTTAAGATTTCATGTGTATACTTTCGATAAAATTGTTCATACGAAAATGATGGAAACTTATTAAGTGTTCTTATTAGGTAATTCGTACTTGTATTCTCTGCTTTAGTAATCGTTTTTGTTTTTTAATAAGCACAAATAATAAAAATGTCTTTTTTTACCATATAATATTTCAGCAAATGTTACTAAGCGAATCTTAATGCCAAACGACTATTAGTTATTCTGCATTAGAAATCACTTGAGGCAGAAATAGAATTTGGCGTTTAATTATTTTATTAAATGAGATGGTAACGACATTTATTTAATAAAAAATATATCGGAGAACAAATTTCAGCGAAGAAAGTCAATGCTACAAGCATCTTTGGGACGAAAGAAGCGTCATGTCTCAATCAAATTAAATGTAGTTTAATTTTAGTGAAATTTTTTCGATAGAAGTAAAACTAAAAATATATTAACAATTCTGTGAATTAACAGACAAACAAGAAATGCAAAAATTCTTGGGCGCAATTTGAACTAATTTAGTGTTTCTTGTTGTAACACATACATAACAATGACGTTGACACACCAATCCCCAGAAAATCAATAAACTTAAGCGACGTTGATCCTGCTTAATATGAAATAAAGAGATTTTTTTTATTAGGAGAGGATAAATGCTATTATTTTATATACATACATATCTATATCTATATATCTATAAAAGTGAACGTGTCTGTCTGTCTGTCTGTCTGTCTGTGTACATTTCCCTACGCAATAACTCTGTCAATTTTTAGTCTATAGACTCGAAATTTGAAATACCGGGTACTGAGATTTGGGAAAATCGATGTGACGGGTGTCAGCCAGAAATTTGGCTGTTAAGGGGTCAAATTTCAACGATTTTACCTTTAAGAACTCTACCAAACTCCTCCGACAATTTTGGGTCTAGACACTTGAAATTTTAGATATAGGTTCCTTGAACATGGATCTAACTTAATAAAGTGATTTGAGCCCGAAACTATAAATTTTAAGGGGTCATAATAGGGGTCAAATTAAAAAAAATTGACTTTTTTTTTGTTTTGCTAAGCGTACACCTCAAAACACCCGGGCAAAGCCGGGCTGAAATGCTAGTATATATATATATATATATATATATATATATATATATATATATATATATATATATATATATATACATATATATATATATATATATATAAATATACATATATATATATATATATATATATATATATATATATAATATATTAAGCTGAACGTCTGTGTGTGTCGGTGTTTGTCTGTGTGCGTGTGTGTCTGGTCACGAAGAGGCTCCTACATGCTTGAGTATTATAGAAAACTGATTACATATAATGATAGAAAATGTATCGAGACACAGGAATGGGTATGTTTGATCTGGCAGAACGATGGTTCATTTAAATTGTGGGGTCTGCGTTCGCGCCTTCCAAGTATGGAAATAAAAAATTAAAAAATTAAAAAAACACGTTTACACGGGTTTTGATATAAATGTACATAATAATACTTTGATAAGTATGTTTTAACTTAAATAGGGATGGTGTAATAAAATAGTAGGGTTTTCGTTATATATATATATATATATATATATATATATATATATATATATATATATATATATATATATATTACTAGGGCAGAGTAAGAGACAATGTCAGCTTTTAATGGTGAGTAAATTCCGTTCCTACTCTACAAAAAATGGCACATAGGATAGGGACAAAAATAAATATATATATACATTCTCTATTGATTATTATCCAATATATAGTAGTGATTTCAAAAGTTATTAAAGAAGTGGTTTAGTACAATCTCTAGAGTCAAGAGCAGAACATTCGGAACTCCAGCCTTAATCGTTATTTATCTGTCCAGCATCATTACCATCTGAGCTACCGACAGATTAATATGAAAGGTTAGCGACTTTGAGCTATGTTTAATTTTGCACATGTGCAAACTAACAGCAAGAGTATTATTTTACTAGACTAACCCTGTCAAGATGCAATGTTTGTTTTAAATTTGGAGCGGCGATTTTTTCCAGTTAAATATCAAACCGAACGTGTTATCCCTGTCTAAATACCCTATATATCAAATTACAACTCTAGACTGAATTTTCAGAGAGTAGTTTGGTAGACATTTCACACACACACGCGCGCGCCAACAAGATCAATTTATATATATATATCCAAATATTTCCATGTACTAGAACGTTTTCATCTTATATTCTAAGCACTTATGCAGAATGTAGAAACTATGCATATATAGAATTCAACTTAATAGTGAAATGAAACATTGTCTCTAACTCTGCCTTCGTTGGGAGTATCATTATTATTATTTTAAACTATCACCTTTGTTATAAATACTTTACTGTATTACCATTATGATAACTATTAATTACATTATTTTTACCGTTCAACAATTTTGTTTCAGTTTCATTATACATATTGAAATCAATTGCGTCTCTTTTTTGCCGTCGGAATTAAACGCTACTACATTGACACATTTTTAAAAAATTTAAAAAATAAATACAATCTTCTTCCATAAACGGCTAAAATAATCCACGTGAACACTTTCGAACATGATTGCTAGAAATGAACGCTATTCATACTACAAATGTCCAGTTTTTTAAACGGCTTTCTTTTTCATTTCGATACTTTTTTGTGACTAAAAGATGGGGTCCACTGGAAAAAAAATAACAATAAAAATATTAAATACAAAACGTAATATTGTTTTCAGGCTTCAAAAATCCCTCATAACCTTTAAATCACTATATATATATATATATACATATATATATATATGTATATATATATATATATATAGTAAATTATAAAATATATATAGCGATTAAGCTACACTGAATATTCCGCGTTTCATCCACTCTAGGACACTTCAGGCTTATGCGCACAAGCCTGAAGAGTCCTAATCAGTCCTATCAGTGTGTGTGTTTGTATGTGTGTGTGCGTGCGCGTGTGTGTGTATGTGTTTGTGTGTGTGTGTGTGCGTATGTATGTGTGTGCAGAAATAAAGAGAGATATTTATGATAGAGAGAGAGAGAGAGAGGGGGGGAGGATATGCTCTCAAAGTAGATATAATTTAAAGTCCTTGTATGTCCATTTCCTTAAATCTGCACTGTATAGACCATATAACGTGTCAGATTTCGAAACATATTCTCTTATCAATGACACAGCATGTCTTCTTTTTTTTTAATATACGTCGTGTCATTAACTTGAAATGCTTTGCGATCATTCCGTAGTGATGTTATCCCTGTTCTTGTTTAATATTGATTAATGACCCATGTTACGTGGTATGACATTTTGGAGTTGGTTATAGCAAACACATGTGAAAAAACGATTCTCTGTGCAAATTAAACAGCGCGTTCCACAGGTGTGCATCGGCGATGATTTTTCCGATTTTCCAATTATCAGCAGGAGTTTCCAGATCGAAATCTTAATGTCTACTGACCATATCAGAGTAGAATGCTTTTAGAAGCTAGAGATACATCAACTCAACAATTCAGTGAACGGTTTTAGAAGCCATTATTATTTTGTATCTGCAAATTTTTTGATGAAGTCAACAATAATTTGTTTTCACATTTCAGTCTATAACAGAGAAGGATTTAATTGGATTTAAATGCCTGTAATCATTGACAATTTTTATTTTAGTTCATCAGATTAATAGTAATTAATCGGATACTGTGCTTTTTGTTTATTTGAATGTATATTTTTAGAAATTAGGATTTTTAATTATTTTTTGTATTATTTGGATTATTATTCTCATTTTGGTTGGGGGGGGGGTCACAGCGTTTCGGCTGATGTAATCTCCGACCATCTTCAGGTGCATTCACACTAGATGTTATTAGTGAATGGTGAAAAATGTTTGGTTTAATTGCTTTCCCAACGAACATAGCCGTTCGAAATTTAAAATGCAAATGGCGCCAAATCTTTTGTTTTCAATATTAATAACTCCGGATCCATTCCGGTTTTTTGTATATGATGAATGTATATTTTGGAGACGAGGATTTATAATATTTTTGTATTATTTGGATTATTATTCTCATCCTGGATGTGTCATTTTTTTTTTTTTTAGAATAATAGTCCATGCCATGTACACGAGGCTTAAAGATAATCGGAAATTTATTTTTTGTTTAATATCCTTTGAAGCTTTACCATGAATAAATATTCGATTTAATAAAATTTTCATGTCCAAATATTGTGACTAAATCTGTTTGGTTGTTAGACTGCACTGCTTGGTTGTTTGGTGTCACGGTTTGCTTGAATGGCGCGCAGAAATCGCACGAATGGAGAATCAGTTGTGTTTCGTTGTGTTTTTCTTATGACATATATATATATATATATATATATATATATATATATATATATATATATAGTCACCATTTACCAAGGCCCTAAGGACAGTCGAGTATAAAAGTTAATGAATGAAAGGCGGTTGTTTAGTAACAGTTGATGGTGTATACTGGATAGAATAAGGATTATTTAGGAGGCGGCTCAACAAGAACTTGCTTATATTAGACTTGCAAGCTACCATATTTTTATCCGTCGGGAAGCATGCCATTGGCAAATGTTGCACAGAAGGGCATTTCTAGGAAAGAATCTTTGTTCATGGAATCTTCCTTTAGATTTAGACACAGATAGGGAGTGGACGAAATTGTATATAAAGGTTGACGCTAATCGAGTGTTATTTTTGTGAATGTTTAGCAAGGAGGACCATAGATTGGAGTTCAGGCGATCACTTGTTATGAAAATAACGGTAGAGCTAAGACATGCTGGCAAGGTCTCTTCTGTGGAAAAGAAGTAGCAGGGGAGAGAAAGCGGTACCATCTACTAGGTTTTCAAGCTGGTTTGGAACTATGTGTGCCACTAGCATTTCAGCCCGGCGTTGCCCGGGTGTTTGGAGGTGTATGTTGAGCAAAAAAAAAAGCGGTAAATTTGTTTAACTTTGACCCCTATTATTACCTCTTAAAATTTATTGTTTTGGGCTCAAACTAAGTTATTAAGTTAGATCCATGTCCAAGGAACCTATATCTACAATTTCAAGTGTTTAGACCCAATATTGACGGAGGGGTTTGGTAGAGTTCTCAAAGGTAAAATCGTTGAACTTTGAACCCTTAACAGCCGAATTTCTGGCCGAAAACCGATCATATCGATTTTTCTAAATCTCAGTACCCTGTATATCAAATTTCGAGTTTGTAGACTAAAAATCGACAGAGTTATTGCGTAGGAAAATGTACACAGACACACAGACAGACACACAGACACACACATAGAGATGCTCCCTTTTATAGATATATAGATAGATTACTTCTAAAACGCGGAATACATTTTTTAATAGTATCATTATTTCATTTTTGCGTTAAATTTCTTCATGTAACTTTTTAACATTCCGTTTGCTTTCATATTCAAGTTTTAATCCAAGACTAATTAGATGATTATCATTGAATGATTGAAGATGCCAATTCAAAAAAAAAAAATCATTTGAATAAACTTCATTAAAGCTTTATTCAGCATCCTTGCTACATAAGGGATTTAAGTGCATTCTTTGGATTTGTATGTAGAATATCGCTTTCTACGAATATATTATTCTCAAAAGTTAGGAATAAATATCACCAATATTTCTTCTCCATTGAACCAATAAGATTTTTTCCAACAATCAAATAATAAGACGCCATATTTCTTTTGAATTCGTGATCAAAAGATCCATACATAAAATACGGGTGTTTTTTATTGCTAAAGTTTTGCTGTTGGTCCCAACTTTATAACGTTTAAAAAGACATGATATGTTATTGTATACCATAATGGACCGCATGCGGTAACATCAGGAGTAATATAAATTAGTTATTATATCTTGCGTGCGTAGCAATAACAATGATTTATGGATAAATTTATCAAAACAATGCAATCCATAAATATAAAAACGAAATGTATGTATGTGTATATGTATGTATGTATGTATGTATGTATGTATGTATGTGTGTTCGCTTTTTCTGTATGTCTACAAAAGGCTTTTTCAGAGAAGCGGTCGCTCACTTCACAACTTTTTAAAACTTTTTATATCACATATAAATCGTAATATCTCACAGTTAACAACGAATCTCGCCTGTCTATTTAATTGGCTCGATTTCGGGAAGATAAATATTCAACATTTGTCGCTCACCGCATGTGGGTTACCAGCAGTAAACGAAGGTACTATAACGCAGTCAAACTTGACCTCATTAACTCATTAAAACGAGCACCTGCCAAATCCAAGTAATTAAATAAATTCAAACGCGTTCCCTTTAGCATCTCGCGGTGGGGCAATGGTTAACGTTGCACTTTTTTTCACACTTTAATTTAAAACTTTGCCTCAAGGGTTCGGGTTCGATCCTCATACTTACCTACCAAAACATTTTTAACCCCCACCCCGGAGTTTCCACACACAGGCAACGCCGGGTACCCCTCGCTAGTGTTTAAATAAAGGTCGATTTTAATTAAACGTTTTGAAAAGATTAAAATAAGTCTAAGAACACCTGCAGTTTGCTAGATTAATCACGTGATCATGAAGCCTAAAACAGATATTTCTGATGTTGTAAACGAGTAACTCGATAAAAGTGAACAGATCATGATTAAAAACCTCGACATATTGTTAAATAGCTAAAACTCTACTGTACTGAAGCAGTGTACAACCTATGCGTGTTGAACCGGCTTTCACCGAATTATGAGTTTCATGGCCGTATGAAACGCGCAAGAGGTCCCTACGCGTATGCATATCATTATTTAAGGTGACGATGGCATAAGGTTTTGCAGGTCTTGCAGGAAGGTGTCGATAACGTCTACTTACACCGCCTGTTGTTACTAAATGGTCACCCATTTGATACTAACCAGGCTCTAGTTTCTTCGATTTGATGAAATAGCTAATCCATGTGTTCTGAAAGAGTTATTCAATGTTAAGAGTTGCACTTCAAAATGACGCGAACCTAACAATGAAAAAAGATAACATTTTGACTAATGGTCAATAGGTTTTCACCAGACGAAATCGATATCATTGGATTATTGGAGATTTGGTTACAAGATAAACCACCTATCGACTTACTTTGAATGCGTCTTTTTTCTCACTAACACACACTGTCAAATATATATATTGCCTGTCTAGCCGCACTGATAAGCTGTGAAACAGCGAAGCAGTACTGTATGTGGATGACTATATACACACACACACACACACACACACACATATATATATATATATATATATATATATATATATATATATATAAAAGTTACAATAAGTTTACTAAGGTAATCAAAATGGTAAACTTAAAATATATTATAAATATTAAAGAGTTAATATTTACAAGTAAAATAAACTCAGCCAGATATAAAAAGCTCAATAAAACCGAAAAGGAAATAGAGCTTATAATATGAACAAATGATTAATAAAATATGTTAAAAACATCTTGAAAAAGAGTTAAAAACATATTTAATTTTAAAAAAGGAAGCACAAGATAAGTGGATAGTCCTTAATCCGCGGAGTTTCGAAGAAATACTCTCCTTCTCATCAGAGGGCAGGAATTAGCAAAATGCAGGATCGGATTTTGCATATAAAAGTATTTAATGAAACTACAAGTAAGTCAAAGATCTTACTTGGTTAAAAAAAGGGTGAGGTAAGGGGAACAGGAGCCAAAAGAAAAATAATAAAAAGATTTCACATGAATGGATAATCCGGTGAAGGGTAAAAATCCAAAATTTTGGATTTTTAAGGACTATCCACATCTTGTGTTTCCTTTTTTAAAATTAAATATGTTTTTAACTCTTTTTTAAGATGTCTTTTAACATATTTTATTAATCATTTGTTCATATATATATATATATATATATATATATATATATACGATCAAACAGTAAATAAAACATGTTAAAAACACTTTGAAATGAGTTAAAAACATATTTAATCGCAAAAGGAAACACTAGAAAAGTCGATAGTCCTAAATCCATGGAGTTTCGAAGAAATACTTTCCTTCTCATCAGAGGGTAGGAATTAGCAAAATGCGGGATCGGATTTTGCTTGCAAAAGTATTTGATGAAACAACAAGTAAGTCAAAGATCTTACTTGAAAACAAAAAAAGTGAAGCAGAGGGAATATGGTGAAGAAAAGGGTGGTTACACATGAATGGATAGTCTGGTGGAAGATAAATAATCCAGTGACGATTTTTATTATATATATATATATATATATATATATATATATATATGTATATATATATAAGCGAGATAAGACAAAGATTAAAAATCAGGTGAAATATCCTGATAGATATTACTTGAGGTAATACTTTCAGGGTGATCCTAGCAAAAAAGCAGAAGCTCAATATTTGAGAATAGAGCAATATATAAGTTTAGTGGTAAAAGTTAAATTCTGAAAATCAAAATATAGACACATATATTCGAATTAAGAATTTATTGTTTGACAAAAGGAATATATAGAAGGGGATTATGTTAATTTCCTTACTCCAATGTTCAGCTGTGAATAGACACGTATTTTGCTTTTCAGCACAAATATTGAAAAAGTTTTTGGGTAGTGAATAATAATTATATGAAAATAATTATAGGAAAAAAAAAGTTTCATACAACCTTGGCAGTTTATTATCGGAAGGAGTACGATATCTTCCGTGGTATTATTGCCAAGTGTGCAGAATATTGGTCCTGGGAGAAGATAGCAATCCCATATAACGAGAATGCATGGTTGCTCCATACTGATTTTCCGAAGGGTATACGGAGCGGCCGCATTCGTTGCTGAGTTGAATATATTTTTGGGTAGATGTGATCCAAAGTCTTTTTAGGTGTAGAAACAGTGTGTCAGATGTTGGATGAATGTTCAATTTCATTGCATATATTCCCATCGGTGATGGAATTTGAATGTTGAATTATATATGCATATCTATGGTGCGATGGACCTCGAAAATCAATGGCCTGAGTGTAAAAGTATTCGGAGAGGTGTTTATTCAATCCGATGTGTTAGACGATTAGCTTCTGATATCAGCTTTCTTGTTAAGAAGTGGCGAAGGAAGCTATTTAGATGAGGGAGCGAGGAGGAGGGAAAGGTAGAGAGGGTAAGGAGAGAAGGGGAAGGTTAGGTTTGGGCGAAAAGGCATGTGCGTAATAGAATTTCCTCGGGTGGGGGGAAAGGAATTGTGTGTTAGGTTTCTATCAATGTGCTGATCTCTTAAATTTAGGTTCAAATAGGAAATATATATTCTTCTGATTTTTTTATGGGAGTGTATATGAGATGGGGCGGATACGCTGTTTATGCTGAGTAGGTGGGGTGGAAATGGAGACGAGTAAAGGTCTAAAGTTTTGAAATGATTGGGGGATTACTTATTTAAGTGAGTTGAAGGTTGGGTATTTTTAATTATGAGGGTTTATTTAAAAGTAACTTGATTTGCTGAGATACAGTTTGTTCGCTACGCTTGTAATCATAGTGTAATCTGGTTTAATTAAATTTATTTGAAACGTATATATTTCTGTTTGAAGGCGATCTATGGATAAATAGTTTTTGCTGTTCGTTCGGTTGTAATCGATGTTGGATTGAGTGTTTTATATACTTGCGTTTAATTAGTTATTCTTATAATGGGGGACTTCATACGCATTTAGAGATGAGTGTAAGGTTGTATAAACGTGGTGAAATCTGACTATTTATATAATAATCTATATATCTATCCATCAATACATACACTTATTTGCAGATAAACGCATACAGACACTCATATATATATATATATATATATATATATATATATATATATATATATATATATATACGTAACATAAACATACATATATACATTCATTCATACCCAGGCATACATATATATATATATACACACATATCCACATACTTATGGACATGTATAACGCATGCACACATACATTCACAAAGACATACACGCCTTTACACATGTGAATAAACGCGCACACATAGGGAACCATACATACATCTACGCTTCCCAACATGCGTGCATTCCTGTGTGTACACCTGCATAAATGTATACGACCAATCATCCTTATGCTCATGTGTATACATATATGACACATTTTCACATACTTACTGGCGTATACATACAACAAATAATCATGTTCACATACATAGTAGATCTATATGGAGATACAAGCGCGGATGTCGATATATATATATATATATATATATACATATACAACGCACATGCACCCACACAGTTAAACGCATACATACATTAACAAATTGATCGTGTTTATCTAATAGTGCTCTTCTAGAGTGGGAGAGTGCTCCCTATTTATCTAGGTATACAGATGGCCCGGTGAGATGCAGACAGATCTTACTAATTCACGGTAAATGTGTTTAACTCTGCAAATTGTCCATACACATATACATATATATATATATGCATGTGCATACAAACATACATACGTATATAACGCATACTCACATGCACATACATATACACACACATACATAAAGAAATGAAATTATATAGACACATATTCATATGTGCATATATATGTACATACACATACACACATATACATATATATACATACACATACGTATACCCATACATACATACATACATACATACATATACATACACACACAAACATGCATATACACATACATCAGATATCCACACATGCATGCATACATACACAAATATGCATATATATAGGTGCACATTGCATACATATAGGTGCACATTTCCTTAGATAGTTTAGGTATTGTTACTTAAGTGATTTTAAGATGTCTATACTTGAATTTTTTCCTGTGTTTACATAACGAAGTAAGCTCATTTTTTTGGCGTTTATTGTGGCTTTAGGGTATGTTATTATTGCAACAGCTTCTGAAGTGCAAAGGTTACAGAGTTTGGATTTAGGGGTGTTGACTTATTTTGTTTGATAAATTTTGGAATTGTTTATTTTTCATCATATGAACACATACACATAGACATTTGTAACACTATACTTGCTATGCGATGCAATAATTCATGTTACGATCTAATAGTTTTAATAGTAAATGCGATTTATTCTTCTTCTAATTATCCTTCTTCTTATTCTTCTTCTTATTATTATTCTTATTATTATTATTATTATTTTGTTCGTTAACATTACAGTGTTGGGAAGTTTAACATCATTTTCTTTCACTCATGAGAAGGATTTTACACCAAAGCTAGTCAGCAGAGTCTAAGAGTCACTTAAATAGAAAGCAGCTGTCGTAGGATGCTTTCTGTGTCTAACAGAACTGACTTCTGGAGTACGATGATGTTGTACCTGATTCTCAAGGAGTTCAATTGTTTCTCAAGAGCATCTGGAATTGAGTTAACACCAGCCATGATGATTGGAACGATGTAAGTTTCCTTATTCCAAACCTAGAAATCTTCAATCTCAGTTTCTGATAGTGCCGTAGTTTCTCATTCTTTTTGCTTGTAACGCTGATGCCGTTTCGTTAAAACTCATCAATAATTTAGCAATCATGTGCCTTTGACGTTTTGTGAATTATCTCATACTGATCCATGAAATCTCAGAGATTCTAAACGTCCTCATTTCCGACTACTGCTTCTGGGTGATTTTGCAACCGCTTGACCGTCACCTGAATTCGAAACTTTTGGCGCAAACCACAATCCAGATTTGCACATACCGTGCCATCATTTTATCATTGGGTCAAAAAGGAGCTTTCACACTAGTCATCAAAGATCTTTCCTTTAAAATGGCCTGTGGTTCTCCCTAGAAGCTGAGTGACAAAAAGTATCCCCAGATTTCCAGTAATATCCATCTCTTTCGATAATAGTTGCAAATAAATTTGCATTATCGCAACAGCTGCTTACTATTGATTTCTCGTTGGCAGCGGCTATTAGTTTTCACTTTAATTTGAGTGGCAATAAGCCTCCCCAAGTTCCCAGTTCTCTTTGCAGTTATCCAACGGAGGTCTGGTCAGTTACTCGGTCTTTTCTTCCTCCTTGACTCTATTTGGATATTTGGTCCATTATTATTATTATTATTACTATTATTATTATTATTATTATTATTAGTATTAGTATTATTACTATTATTATTATTATTGTTATTATTGTTATTATTGCTGTTGTTATTGTTGTTGTTGTTAAATAAAATGATGTTTAATATACAAATATTTTGCTATGAAGTTATCTCACAGCATCAATGTATATATGAGTTAATATAGTTCACGGATATTTATTGTTTTCCTTAAATACTATCACAATTATATCTTAATACAAACATGAAAACACAATCCTGTCCGACCCAATTAAAAAAAGCTATTCGAAACATATAAATAAAGACCTGCATTTAACAATACACTAAGTAAATTTGAGAAAAACATGGTACTCAAATAAAATCTGAAATTCCTAATCGATACATTAAATGAATCAAAATAAAAAGTTAAGACTATACATAAATGAATTAAACAAAGTAAGACAAGCGAGATATAATTTCCTAAATGATAATTTTCCGTTTAAATAATCGTAAAAACAATAATAATTTAAATAACCGTAAACAACAATAATAATTTCAATAATTGTAAACATCAATAATAATTTAAATAATCGTAAACAACAATAATAATTTAAATAATCGTGAACAACAATAATAATTTCAATAATCGTAAACAAGAATAATAATTTAAATAATCGTAAACAACAATAATAATTTAAAAAATCGTAAACAACAAAAATATTTTAAAAAATTGTAAACAACAATAATAATTTAAATAATCGTAAACAGCAATAATAATTAAAATAATCGTAAAGAACAATAATAATTTAAATAATCGTAAACAACAATAATAATTTAAATAATCGTAAACAACAATAATAATTTAAATAATCGTAAACAACAATAATAATTGATATAATCGTAAACAACAATAATAATTTAAATAATCGTAAACAACAATAATAAGTTAAATAACCGTAAACAACAATAATAATTTAAATAATCGTAAACAACAATAATATTTTAAATAATCGTAAACAACAATAATAATTTAAATAATCGTAAATAACAATAATAATTTTAATAATCGTAAACAACAATAATAATTTAAATAATCGTAAACAACAATAATAATTTAAATAATCGTGAACAACAATAATAATTTAAATAATCGTAAACAACAATAATAATTTAAATAATCGTAAACAACAATAATAATTGATATAATCGTAAACAACAATAATAATTTAAATACTCGTAAACAACAATAATAATTTAAATAATCGTAAACAACAATAATAATTTAAATAACCGTAAACAACAATAATAATTTAAATAATCGTAAACAACAATAATAATTTAAATAATCGTAAACAACAATAATAATTTAAATAATCGTAAATAACAATAATAATTTAAATAACCGTAAACAACAATAATAATTTAAATAATCGTAAACAACAATAATATTTTAAATAATCGTGAACAACAATAATAATTTAAATAATCGTAAATAACAATAATAATTTTAATAATCGTAAACAACAATAATACTTTAAATAATCGTTAACAACAATAATAATTTAAATCATCGTAAACAATAATAATAATTTAAATAATTGTAAACAACAATAATAATTTAAATAATCGTGAACAACAATAATAATTTAAATAATCGTAAACAACAATAATAACTTAAATAATCGTAAACAACAATAATAATTAAAATAATCCTAAACAACAATAATAATTTAAATAATCGTAAATAATAATAATAATTTAAATAATCGTAAATAATAATAATAATTTAAATAATCGTAAACAACAATAATAATTTAAATAATCGTAAATAATAATAATAATTTTAATAATCGTAAATAATAATAATAATTATAATAATCGTAAACAACCATAATAATTTAAATAATTGTAAACAACAATAATAATTTAAATAATCGTAAACAACAATAATAATTTATATAATCGTAAACAACAATAATAATTTAAATAATCGTAAACAACAATAATAATTTAAATAATTGTAAACAACAATAATAATTTAAATAATCGTAAACAACAATAATAATTATAATAATCGTAAACAACAATAATAATTTAAATAATCGTAAACAACAATAATAATTTAAATAACCGTAAACAACAATAATATTTTAAATAATCGTAAACAACAACAACAAGCTACTGATTCAAATCGGACGCCATGTTTTATTTTCAAACAAATAAATCATATGATTTATCAGTAAATACTACAAGAGTTGAAGAATTATATTAAATATGAAATGTTCGTTTTTGACAAACTATAAGATGTAAAGTCTTTCAAACAATGCGGATATTTATCAGGTTTTGTGGTTTCATGAATAAATGATCACGTGATGCGCTTCTGACATTTTGATTAATGGGATTTTTTTTTTACAATCATTAAATCATTTTCAATAGAAAGTTATTACTTTTCCGCGCGTAATGTAAAAACATTCAGCATTGGCGTTGGAATTAATCGGCTTGAGTTTCAAGTGTGATTTTTTTTTTCGATAGAGCAACCGTGATTGGAAAATGAGCTAATTGATTTTGTCTTAAAGAATATGTAAAAGTAATCAGTTCATTTCATGTTCAGCTGAGTCATACGATATCATTATATTCAAGAAACTTGTCATTTTTTTTTGCAAATTGTCTTTTCAAAAACCCGTAAAATAATCTTTATTAATTAAAAAACTAAAACAAAATATTCATTGAACATCAGGGATTTGTTGGTAAAAACAATGCAATCAATCGGACGAAATCGGAATCAATCATTTAATGAATAAACAACATGTCGATAAAGATCTTTAACTAAACGCATAACATATATAAAATACAAATTGTAATTTAAATTAATTCTAGTTAATTATGTTTTTGGAATGTGTAACATTTTGATTAACCGTATACATTAACATGTAACGATTCACATTCATAATAATAGTAATAATAATAATAAAATAATATTAATAATAATAATGATAATATTAATAACAACGGTAATAATAACAACAATAATGATGATAATAATAACAATATTAATGACAATAAAAATTATGATAATAATGAAAATGATATTAATAATAACAAAAAAAATTATAATACCCATAATAGAAAAAATAATAATAACGATATTAATAAAAAAAATATGATAACAATAAAAGCAAAATAATAATAATGATAATAATAAGAACAATAATGATAATGATAATTATCAGAAAAATGATAATAATAAAAATAATTAAAATAAAAAATAATAACAATAATAATAATAATAATAATAATAATAATAATAATAATAATAATAATAATAGGAAGAATAAGAATAAGAAGAAGAAGAAGAAGAAGAAGAAGAATGATCTGCTGATATATAAACCAAAAGATCCGGAAGGAGGTAAAAAGAAAGAGAAAGACCTCGCCATGGCATGGATCGATTACAAAAAAGCATACGACAGGATCCCTCAAACATGAATAATAGAATGCTTAAAAATGTATAAAATACCAAACAGGAGCATGATTGAAACTGCAATGAGAACATCGAGATTGGAACTGACAGCTGATGGACAGCACATAACAGAAATTAACATACAAATGGAGCATGTTCTAAGGAGATTCACTATCGCCTTTGCTGTTCATCATTGCTATGATGCCCCTGAACAATATACTGAGATAGTGCCAAGCCGGATACAAGTTCTCTAACACAAAGGAAAAAATGAACCACCTGATGTATATCGACGATCTGAAACTTTTTGCAATGACCGAAAATGAACTAGAGACACTAATAAATACTGGCAGGATCTTCATCCAGGATATCCAAATGAAGTTTGGTCTGGAAAAATGCGCACTACTAGTTATCATAAAGGGAAACCGGAGACAACAAAATATATGGAACTAGCAAACCAAATGAAACACCTATTAATACCTGGGAGTTTTTGAAGCATACAACATCAAAGCAACAGAAATTAAAGAGAATTAGAAAAGAATACCTCAAGAGAACAAGAAAACTTCTGGAAACTAAATTATATAGCATAAACCTAATAAGAGGTATAAATACACGGGCAGCATCGCTAGAAAGATACGCTGGACCCTTCATTGAATGGACTAAAGAAGAACTGAGACAGTTCGAACAGAAAACCAGGAAACTCATGACCATGAACAACGCACTACACTCAATTGACGATGTTGACCGACTGTACGTGAACAGGAAAGAGCGCGGTGGAGGGCGGGTTTATATATAGAACTGTGTGAATGACACGATAAAAAAGAACTAGAAAAATACATAACGCAAACACTGAAAGAATAATCATGGCAGCGAAAGACACTGTAAAAACAACAAAACGGAGAACAGAAAGACAAAGAATAAGACAAGAAAAGCAAAATGAGAAGAGAAACAATTACACGGAAGATTAGTAAGGATGTCAAAATATGAAACTAATGAAAACACGTGGACACTATGCAAGAGGACACATAAACCGAGAAACTGCATTCCTAATATCTGCAGCGAAAGATAACTCGATAAAAACCAATTGACCAAAGCAAAAATCGACAAAATACAAAAGCACATCAAATGCAGATTCTGTGGAAAAAGAGCCGAAACGATAAATCATATAGTAATCGAATGTAGCAAATTATACCAAAAGGATTACAAGAACAGGCACAACCAAGTGGGAAAGACAGTCAACTGGGAATTGTGCAATCAACTGCATCTCAAACGCATAGACACATGGTGCCGGCATAAGCCAACAACAGTAATTGAAAACGAGAATCACAGAATCCTATGCTGTATGGGCATACAAACGGATAAAGAAGATTGCATGTCCTAATAATAAGAAAGAAAAATCTTGTCAAATTGTAGACTTTTCTGTTCCAGCTGACCACAGGATAAATACCAAAGAAAATAAGAAACAGAGCCAGAGAGCTAAATGGGATATGGATCATGAAGAAAATGAAGGTAGCACCTATAATATACGATCAAAGATGTTACCTATAATAGTAGGAGGACTAGGAACGATTTTTAAAAAATAAAAAAAGAAAGGGAGAAATTGGAATCAGAGTAAGGCTGGAAAGATACAACGAATAACAATAATATGTGTGCTCTATTTAGCTTCTTGATCTGTTTTAAATCTAGGTTAGTGTTTTTTTTTATTAATGTTAGTGTATATATAAATATATATATATATATGTATACACACATATATGCACATATATATATGCATATATGTGTGATCGTTTATGTATATTCATGTTTATTTAATTTATTTATTTGTTTATTTTCTATTGTTTTTGTTAGTTTTAAAACTATTTTGTATCGCTATCCTAGAGTAAATTTTATCTTGTGAACACAGTTGTTTGCTATTTCTCTTCTACAGTTTAATAGATGTTGGTGTTCTTTAAAGTACAGGATAGCACATTTTTGAAGAAGGCATAATCTACATGGGTCCTCTAGGTCCCTACACGTGGTAGCTTGCCTTATTATTTTCCAGGCTAAAAAGAGCACACACAAAGGAACAGGTCAACCAATAGGCCTTTGTCCGATAAATGCATTCTCATTCGCTGATAGGAAGGGCGCGGTTGATACTATAAACCTGATTGGCTAACTAAAATTTCAATAGAATATGCGCATATAAAAACGACAAACAACCACAGAATTCGCGCAAAAGCCTGAATAATCTTAGAGTGGATGAAACGCGGAATATTCAGTGTAGCTTAATCGTCATATATATTTTATAACTTACTAACTAGCCCTACCTACGTATTGAGCACTTTTGAAGTAAATACTTAAAGTTTACGCATAAATCTATACTTTCGTATATTTATTTTATGTGAGTAAATTAAGTAGTTATATATATATATATATATATATATATATATATATATAACTACTTAATTTACTTAAATAAGAGCAACATCAAAATTGCAGATAACAGACACCTCTATGTTTCAAAACACGTACACACATGCAGTGGAAACAGCTTCAAAATAATGCCAATCTTCCAAACAGACAATTATTTTTATTTACTTACACAGGAAAAAAAACTTCATCACCAGATTCACTCCTGAACTGAACAGAACCTAATACCATCACACAAAAACATGAAATGCAAGGTACACTCGCATGCATACCCATACACATACACATACACACACATAAATCAGAACCGACACATTAAAACACACACACGTGCGCGCATACAACCACACACAGACATAACACCCCTATCTCTAATACAACACACTGAACAATACCAACCCTACTTAACCCCGAAACCAACAACACTAGGAGACACCTAGAACCATAGTATAATATCTGTTCCAACACCTCGCTCCCTCCTCAGTCAGGGGAGGAGAACCCCCTCATGACTGAAACGACTATCTTCCCCTCTATCATCCCCCTCCCATACCTACACCCCCTTCCCCAATGCCCCCCCTCTGGGGAACAAAATCTTCCCACACTAGGAACCGATCCTGGGTCTGGCCATACCAACATGGGGAGACAAATAAATAGAAACATTAAAAAATCCCCTATTTTTAATACACCCCTCTTTCTAAACGAACATAATATAAGACTAAAACGAAAAATCACAATACTAAAATCCAAGAATCCAACAAATAAATATCAAAATAGAATGAAAGCACCCCTACCCTTACTTCAGAAGAGCCAGTCCCCCCTCCCCACACATACACATTAGTAACGACCTCGGACTACAGGCGCCTTCCTAAGAAAGCAAATAACCCCAAAATACTATAAAACAATATACAACTTCCCAAACCAATAAAAGCAAACACACACACGCGCGCACACACACATAAACACACACACACACACACACACACACACCCTACCCCATCCTAAAGGAAAAGAAAAACACATTAGCAGAAAGAGATAGCGACTGACTACAGCGAGGTCAAAATCTCCCTGGACAAACCAAATAAAAAAGCAATAAAAAAAGCAATAAAAATTCAGCATACCAATGTATAATAAACACTTACAAGCCTCCACCCCTTGGAAAAAGTTCAAACTAACTAGGAAAATCGCCATTTTTACACATTTGAAAATAATTTCTGACGAGGACGCATCATATCGTCTGAAACGTACGTAAACGATTTCAATGACTTAAAAACATTACAATGATCCAAACATAATTCTCAATGAAAAACCAAGACACGGAATAATAAAATAATGTTAAAAAATACACATTGTTGGTGACTACTCCCTTATTTAAATATATATATATATATATATATATATAACATAAAGTTGAATGTGTGCGTGTGTGTGTATGTGTGTGTGTGTATCTGGTCACGAATAGGCTCCTATATGATTGACTATTTTAAAAAACTGATTGCATATAATGATAGATGTATCGAGACACAGGAATGGGTATGTTTGATCTGACAGAACGGTGGTTCATTAAAATTGTGGGGTCTGCTTTCCCGCCTGGTCTACAACGTATGTAAATAAAAAATTTAAAAATTAAAAAAAAAAACGTTTACAACTGTTTTTTGATATAGATGTACATAATAATACTTTGATAAATATGTTTTAACTTAAATAGAGATGGTAAAATGAAATTGTGGGGTCTATGTTCGCGCCTGGCCTCCATGGAATGGAAATAGGCACAAACTTTAATAAAGACTTTTCATATCTATCTGCGAAAGTATACCTTGATAATTATGTTTCAGTTTGAAGAAATATGGTATAATAAAATTATGGGGTATTCGTTCGCACCTGACCTCCATAGAATGGAAATATGTCACAAAATTTAACAAGGTTTTTTTTTTTAATATAGTCCACAGAATACTGTGATAAGTGTTTCAGTGTGAACAGGTATGGTATAATAAATTATGGGGTTTATCTATTTTATTTTTACTTTCATCATATTTTGTTTTAGTTTTGATACCCCCAAATTCGAAGCTATCTCTTTACAACCTATCATACTTTCATAAATCAGTCCATTTTCTGCAGGCTGTTTTTGAACGAAGTCAACGACGGGTACTTTTGCTAGTATATACATATATATATATATATATATATATATATATATATATATATGTATGTATATATATATATAATTTATATACGTATATACTAGTGTTGGGACGATTAATCTGAATCGGAATCGGGAATCGGAAAAATCGGAGCTTTTGGGAGTATTAGAATCGGTATCGGAATCGGAAAATTTTTAACCTACTTTCTGATACTAAAACCGATTCTTTAAATTATCCTTTTAAATTGTATTTTGGTTTTAGAAATATCTTCTACTGCTTGTAGTAATAATAAAATATTAATTATTTATCGATTTAAACTTCCAGTAAAATCCCTAGATCACCCCCCTCACAAATGTGCTTTTACGTTTGAGAAAATAGAGGCACATTCAAGACTTAACGAATTATGGATGTGCAGACTTGTTTTTACAGTAATCGGGACAAAATAACTCTTTTATAGTTAACTATTTAGGGATTTATATAGAACCGGAATCGGAATCGGTAATTGTGTCGGAATCGGGAATTTTGTACGGAATCGGTAATTGTATCGGAATCGGGAAAAATATTGGAATCGCCCCATCAGTGGCATATACGTAATACATAATATTTTATATATATAAATATATATATATATATATATATATATATATATATATATATATATATATATATATATAATTTACATTAAGCATCACAAGCTTCCATTCATATAAGTGCTAAGAATTGTATATCTGTGAATAATTCAAGTGTTGAAAGAATATTATATATAATCCTATTATGCACTCTGGTGCATATCATTTTGTGCTGGCAATAATTACACCAACCGAAGACAATGTTCAATCAGAGTAATGGAAAAAGTAGATCTTTTGGTCGGAAGCCAAAACATAGATTGAAAACATTAACTTAGTGGAAATAATTAGAATGTGAAAAAAAAAATAACAACAGCATAGATGTAAAGAGGTGATAGATATTCGTCATGCATACATAAATTGAAGGCCGTACGAATGTAACTTTGATATGTGTTTTATGTATCCATTTGTCACTCTATCTATCCGGAGTTAAAGTTAGAATTGAAAGCCATATACAAACATTACACATTTTTCGGGTAATCATTCGACTAATAATAAAATGGTGCGATTAAGCTATTATTATTATTATTATTATTATTATTATTATTATTATTATTATTACTACTATTATTATTATTATTATTATTATTATTATTATTATTATTATGTTGTTTACAATTATAAACTAGCATGTTTTGATTTGTATCGGGCATTTATAAAAAGGTAAACAGTGTCTTTTTAATATTTGTCTTTTTAACATTGTGATATGTAGTGTTTCGTCTAGTGCTTATGTATAATGAGTGTTGATATACGTGTGCATATACGTGTGACTGTCTATCTAAAGTTTATTGTGTATGTGCCTGCCCCTCCTCGCCAATCTCTTATGAAAAACACCCGTCTAGCTACAACCACTGTCAATGATTTTCCCCACTCTTTATCTGTGCCTAAATCCAAACATACATTCCACAAACAAAACTTCTTCTTTTTAGAACTGCACGCTTATGGAACTCTCTTCCATTTGCCTGCTTCACAGCTGACTACAACTTGATTGTCTTCAAATCCAATATAAATAAATTCTTTATGAACCGCCCCCTTAAATAATCCAATATACCTAATTTGTATTGCTAACGATTACTAAAATATTATCCCATTGACTACTGTACACTCTATAACACTTATCCTCGAGTGGCCTCCGGGCCTTTATAAGTGGTGACTTCAATGTAAAAAAATGACAAGGCAAGAACTACGTAATTACCTTTAAAACACAAATGACGAATAACACTTATTTGGGGGATTCAGCAGCGGCAAATCGGAAACATGTCTGCCCCATCTTTGGTCTTTAACGGAAAGATACAATAGAAATTCTCCACAAGAAACGACAGAGCGTCGGGTGTTATTTTCGGCAACTTTTTTTTCAGTGTTTTCCCCCTTGTGAAAAAGTTTCAATGCTGATTCTGACAAGCGCCATTTTGATCCCCTCTACTCGGTGCCATCACGATCTGAAAATCATCTGGGTGGCTCTCTCTCAACTCCGACTAATTTAACTAATTTCCCGGTATCACAAAAAGATCATCCCCCCTTCTAAATGAAAACATGGAAACATGTCTGCAATTGTACATAGATACAATATCTTTTTACTATAGACATAACAGAGAACGATATTGAGATGTAAGTAAGATAACAATAACTCATTCTATCCAAATGGATTGCACGCAGGTGTCCTTAATTATTTGCATATCACCAAATTCAGCTTTACAATCTTTAGTGGGAATGGTGAATAAATAGAACTACGAGCTTAATGGAAACAAATAATAAATAAATAATGATAAAAAAATATGCTGGTTTACTAACGAAGCATGAGTTTGGTTCAATAATATGCAAAGTATTCTAAGCTACCATTATTGGAAGGTTAATGACACATTTCGTCAGCAACAAATAGGTCTGTAATGAACAAAATAAAACAACTGGTATGTTATCATTTCAAATGCACGCATTTGCTAGATAAAGTAGACCATGTAGATATATTGTAATTTGACTTTAAAAAAAAACTTTCGACATAATGCCGTAGAAGATGTTGCTTGTCTATTAGTAGCTTTTTACAGACCCGCATCCAACATCTAACAATAAACGTTTGTCTCCATATATGCTAGTATCACCATGAAGATTCTCCATGGCAGTGTTCTCGAACTGTTACTCTTTTGCCATATCTATTAAGTACCTTGCAGATGTTAACTGTCTTGTGCGTATTTTCGTTGACAATACAAATTTGTCACATCCGCAGATGTAGAAGAAATACATCGTGGTTTGGACGAATTATGAAAAAGCTAATGTGTTTATATATATAGTATTTTTATTCAAGGAAGCACGAAGACGTGATCAACCAAATAATACCACGTGACATGGGGGTACTATTAAACAGTGATCAGTAAGATTAAAGGAGTAAGATAGAGACAGTTATCTGTATTTCTATAAAAGTGAAAATGTGTGTGTCAGGATGATTCTCGACTTATATTCTCAACGAATTATGGGTGTACAGACTTGAAATTTGGTATATAGGGTATTCAGACACATGTCTGCTAAGATGTCAGAATTAAAAAAACAGTTGTTACATGGAGGAAATCGGATTTGTATCTGTTTGTCAACTGTTTCACGAATGTGAATGCATCAATCGCTCACATGACAGATTCCGTATGTGTTAAATATTTGTAAGATTGTGATATCGTTCAAACTGAGTGAATAGATGCACTTTATTTCGAATATTTGAATATAATTTAAAGTGTTGTTTACATCGGGTTACGTCTTTTTTTCGGGGCGTTGTTTATTTTGGTTACAGAATATGACATAAAATTGTTTAAAAAGCGTATTTTGTCACAAGATAGTTTCTGGGGCATTTACATGCACTAACACACACACACACATACCAACACACACACATATATTTTGTGTACAGAAAGTTGTTAGACGAGACAAGTCGTTGGTACCGACGGTTTCAAGCCCGTTAATTAGGACCGTTTAAAATATCGTTATCAAGCTCTCTTCAGCCAATATTCGTCTCTATGTAATGTTCGTTTCACACTCGCACACAGCTACAATAACATACTCACACGCACAGACACACAGACAGACACACACACATACACACACACATACCTATATATGTGTGTGTTTGTGTGTGTGTGACTGTGTCTGTGTGTGTATGTTCTTGTAGCTGTGTGCGAGTGTGAAACGAACATTACATGACACAGAAAGAATAGGAATTATTTTCGATAAAACTCGAACACCGAAAAAAACACGAAATTTTATAAGGTGCGTTATGCATTAGGAGGCAAAACATGGCACTAAAAACCATAAAAAAGCTTGATGGATCACTTCATTGCAGAAAAGAAAACGTAAGAATAAAACATAATTCATGAATAAAAAAAACGAAAAGGATATAGAAATGAGAAACGTTGTTAAATGATGTTTTGGGAGATGCTTCGAAATCTAATGGATTTTTACGATGATTGGAAAGATATTACGAGGGACGTCTAAAAAATAACACGAGGAAGAATTATGATGCGAAATGAAAATATTGCAAATACAAATCTTTGCAATTAATGGATGAAGTGAGAATAATTGTCAGAAATTGGAGAAAGATGAATAAGGAGAATTTCTGAGTTAGGCAATAAGTCATATTGAAACGATGGAGAGGATAAGAAATATCAGAATGAGAACAATGGAAGAATTTCAAGGAAATTGAAAATGTATAGCGTGAGATCCGATGAAAAATTGTGCTAAAACAGCGATACAGAAAATGCTCATCTGAAAGGAAAATGAGATTTACCAAAGTGGGGGTGAATGAAATGAGGGAAGTAAAAGTGGCAGAAAATGATGCATAAAGCGCATAAAAAAAACAGAAATAAGACAATATACGAAATACGGAAAGACGTCGATGGGAATGTAATCTAATTTTTAAAAAAATCTAACTATACTGGCAAGCACAATTAGTCCTATCCACACTATCAGGTACAACAAGCTCTGACTACACTGTCAGGTACAATTAGTCCTTATCACACTGTAAGGTGCAACTAGCATTAACCACACTGAAAGACACAACTAGCCCCACCACATTGCCAGGTACAAGCCCTGACCACACTGCCAAACACAATCAACTTTGATCATACTGTAAGCCACAACTAGCACGGATCACATTATCAGGAACAATTAGTTTTGACACACTGCCACACACAAATTACCCTTCAAACACAATAAAACACAACTAGCCTTAAAAAGGCAGTAAAAAAACTAGCCTTTCAAACACAGTAAAACACAACAAGTCTTTCAAATACAGTAAAAACAACTAACCGTTTAACACAGTAAAACACTACAAGCCTTTCAAATGCAGTTATACACAACTAGCCTTTCAACAACAGCAAAACACAACTAGCCTTTCAAATGCTGTTATACACAACTAGCCGTTCAAGCACAGTAAAACAAAACAAGCCTATAGACGCAGTAAAACACACCTAGCCGTTCAAACACAGTAAAACACTACAAGACTCTAAAATGCAGTTAGACACAACTAGCCTTTCAAACACAGTAAAACACAAATAGTCTTTCAAATGCAGTTAGACACAACATGACGTACAAACACAGTAAAACGCAACTAGTCTTTCAAATACAGTTATACACACCAAACCGACCAAGCACAACTATCCGTTCAAATACAGTTAGACACATCTAGCCTAAAAACGAAATAAAACACAACTAGCCTTTCAAATGGAGTTAGACACAACTAGCCTTTTAAAAACAGTCAAACACAAGTAGCTTTTCAAAGGCAGTTAGACACAACTAGTCGTTCAAACACAGTAAAACACAACTAGTCTTTTAAATACAGTCAAACACAACTAGTCTTTCAAATACAGTTAGACACACCAAACCGTTCAAATACAGTAAACACAACTATTCCTTCAAATACAGTTAGAGACAACTAGCCTACAAACAGTGTAAAACACAACAAGCCCTTAAAATACAGCTATACACAACTAGCCGTTCAAACACAGTAAAACACAACAAGTCTTTTAAATGCAGTTAGACAAACTAGCCGTTCAAAAACAGTAAAACAGAACTATCCTTTCAACCCCAATGGTGCCAACTCTAAAAGGAAAAAATATTGTAATTTAATTTGCTCTATAATTTTTTGACGCACATCTTAAAAGTTTGATTCGAATCGTATTTCAATCTCTTTATTTCGCAACGATGACAATTTTCATAACGTCTGACTTGAATCGTATTTAAATCACATTTACGGACAACGATAATTTACAAAAGTTTCGCCAATAATCGTATTGTATTGACTTCATCGGCAGTTTTCGTAAATTTTGACCGAATCGTATTTTAATTGCGCCATTTAAAGGGACGACAATTTTCATAAAAATGTCGACCCGAATCGTTTTGCAATCTCTCTATTTCACGTCGTGGGCAATATTCATAAAGTTAGACACAAATTGTATTGTAATATCTCCATTTACCGACGACAACAATGTTCATAATATTCGACCCTTATCTTATTTTACTCTTTTCACTTCATGACGAATTTTCAGAAAATTCGAACAGAATCGTATTATGATCTCTCCATTTCACGACGATGAAAAACATCAAAATCCCATTCTCACTTCTGTCCCATAAACTTTACTTTTTGGCTGAAATAACTTGTAATCTAATTAGAAAAATATAATTGACAACACGTGGACATTTTACATTCGTCTTGTTCCGTTCGTTGCCAACAACTGCACACCTGCTTCTTTTTGTTTGATCGTTTTATAATGTTCGTTTTAGCGCAACTAATTTATTGATATGCAAATTAATGCATATAAAAATATAGGAGAGAATAGGAATAGAAAGAAATGTACAGCAACATAAAATAAGAATGGGAAGTGCGTAAGAAAACAACGTAAGTACGGATACATTTAAGACATTTATGACATAATTAAGAAACTGCGAAAAATATGAGGAAGATGAAAGGTAAGAATGGGAATATAGAAGAAAAAAATTTAACAAAAATAAATGAAAAACAAAAAATTAAATTACTACGGGTATATCTAAAACTTCTATGAACAGATAACGTTTGGAAACAAATGGCAATAAGAGAATAAAAATGAAAGTACATGGGAATGGAAAGTTGAAAAGTAAAAAACGATGTGAGAAGAAAAAGAAACGAATAAGCAAAATGAACGTCGAAACAAATGAAGTAAAAAAGTAAACCAACGTCAAGACAAGATTGAAAGAAAGTTAGAATGATGAGAAAATGTTAGAATAATGAGACAATGATGAGAGAATGTAAGAAGGATGAAAGAATGATGAGAGAACGTTAGAATGTAAGAATGATGAGAGGATGTGAGAATGATGAGAGAATGTAAGAATGATGAAAGAATTATGAGAGAACGTTAGAATGTAAGAATGATGAGAAGATGTGAAGATGATGAGAGAATGTAAGAATGATGAAAGACTGATGAGAGAACGTTAGAATGTACAAATGGTGAGAGGATGTGAGAATGATGAGAGAATGTTAGAATAATGATACAATAATGAGAGAATGTTAGAATGATGAAGAAAGTTAGAATGATGAGAGAATGGTAGAATGATGAGAGAATGTTAGAATGATGAGAGAATGTTAGAATTATGTAAGAATGATGTAAGAATGATGAGAGAATGATGAGAGAATGATGAGAGAATGTTAGAATAATGAGACAATAATGACAGAATAATGAGAGATTGATGATGAGAGAATTAAGAATGTGAGAGAATGTAAGAATGATGAGAGAATATTAGAATAATGAGACAATGAGGAGAGAATGTTAGAATGATGAGAGAATGTTAGAATGATGAGAGAAAGCGAAATAAAAAAGAATTTTAAAATAAAAAATAGACAAATAATAAAATAAAAATAGACAAATGAGAAAATAAAAAATAGACAAATAAAAAATAAAAATAAACAAATAAAAAATAAAAATAGACAAATGAAAAAATAAAAAATAGACAAATATAAAAATATAAAAATAGACAAATAAAAAAATAAAAAATAGACAAATGAAAAAATAAAAAATAGATAAATGAAAAAATAAAAAATAGACAAATAAAAAAAATAAAAAATAGACAAATAAAAAAATAAAAAATAGACAAATAAAAAATAAAAATAGACAAATAAAAAAATAAAAATAGACAAATGAAAAATTAAAAAAATAGACAAATGAACAAAAAATAGATAATGAAAAAATAAAAAATAGACAAATAAAAAATAAAAAAATGGACAAATAAACAATAAAATATAGACAAATAAAAAATTAAAAAATAGGCAAATAAAAAATAAAAAATAGACAGAAAAAAATATAAAAATAGACAAATAAAAAAATAAAAAATAGACAAATAAAAAAATAAAAATAGACAAATGAAAGATAAAAGAAAATTTGTAAAATTCAAAGATTGTCAAATACTGTCACAGATTCCTCAGTTGGGGAAAAATCTACAAAAGGAAGACAGATATTAAAAATATAAAAGAAACTCGAATAAAACTTTGTAAAAAAAATAATGAGAACCATGAAATTTCTAAAGAAAAAAATGAAAATGAATAATGATTTAAATAAAAATAAAGTTTTTAGATAGGTCCTTCCATTTTACCATATTTCTCTCCGACTCCTAGAACTGTGACACTAAGACCGGAAATTGGCATTGAGAAGTCAGTGCAACCTTGGAAGGGGCACTCTTACCTGCTAAAATGCATGGGCGGCCCCGTGGTCATTTCCCGATTAGAGTGCATCAGGTGATTAGCAGTAAACTAACCCATTCTCAACGAGAGAAGGTAAAGCCTGGGAGAGTTGACCTCCTGTAACTGCACAGAACTTAACACCCACTACAAAATCGACAGGGACTAGTGTAACATGGAAAGGGCTGTCCCGTTTCCATGTAAATAAGAAAAATATTAGATAAGTGAAAGTGAAATTAGGATAAGCCTAGAATCGAACCCTGTAAGCAAAGTTAAGAAATGGAATGTGAGAAATTAAATCTATTGTCGATTTTTTTAGAAATCTGAATATTAAATATGTCAGTAAAAGAATGAACAATGAAAATTAAAAATATATTGTTTACAACTAGGTTAGGTTTAAAAAAATGGTTAGGAGAGGATTCTTTTGTTTGCAGAAGTGTGTTTGGACAAACATCTACGTGAAATTAATCACGTTTTAAAAACACACCTCTGACATCATTACCAAAGGCAATTCTCCATATTATGGGTTCGAATTTTAATCAGTCAGCTAGAGAGTCAGTCAGCGAGAGAGTTGAGCGTCGATCAGTTGGCAGTCAGTGGTAAGTTAATCCCTTGGAAGCGAAGGTGTAGAAGATAAACCATGTAGATACGAGTGAATTCCTGACGTCATTCGACCGGTCGATCACATAAATAAAGAAGTCATTATCATGTGTTTTACGTATTGTATCGTGGCGTCATTCAGTTACAAGAGAAAAGGTAATTGTTATTATCATTATCTATAATGAACATTGTGTTACCCTTCGAGGATTATGCATCTCCCCTCCTCTGTATTAAGGACGTATACATCTCCAGTCAGTGTATATATGAAGTTCCAAGCATCCCAGAACTGTAATATATATAAATGCTTTCTCAGCCTGTCTTCGCTATCGTTATATCTGTATTACATGTCCTGTTATATATGTGCTTCAATATGAACTCTCCGTCATCCTTAAATATGGAACCCCTGCTATAAAAAACTATGTCATTATATGAACGGTTTTATCTTCATTTATTTTGGGGTATAAAATTCCCGGCTTGCCGTGGATCTTACTATTTGACGAAAAAGGTGTTGTTGCTTTTGCCAAGTTTTTATAAATTTTGGAAGACGTTAATAACATTTTGGCTTCACTACTCGGATCGTTCAAGTTTGGTTTCTTTGATTTTATAACCAGAACCTGTTCGTACCGTCTCAACTTTGTTTCTTTTTTTATTTTCTCTTAGCCTCCTTAGTTGTATTCTATTGCTCCTATTCTTTCTTGCCATAGGGGTATTTATTGTTTTATTTTTTCTGACCCTATTTATTTATCTATATTATAGATCTTGGTCATTCGCAGCCCGAGTGTTTCTTATTCTATTATATACCGCCAGCTTCTCCTGTGTTATATATTTTTTGGTTGGTCTTAACACTGAATTCATTGAAATGCCACTTGAATAATTTGCCTATAAGAGACAATGCCGTCTTTAGCCTTTAGTGAAGAGTGATTTTGTAACCAGAAAAGCACGAATTTTTGGTTAGCCACATAACTATAATGGAAGACTTTTTTTTTCAGCCTACTAACTCCTTTCTTTCTCTATTAGTCTCTTGAATGGTTTATCTTTTTAGTTAGCCTCTTTGGAATCTAAGTGATAGACTGCTGGTAATGGGATCTCTTTCATACATTGTCGTCTTTAAGTTTTTTCCACCTTCATCTCCTTTTTTTAATTACTAGAAGTTCAGCCCGGCGTTGCTCTTACCCTAGGTGCGAATACCCTTTGTGTAAGATTTGAAATGTTTAGACCAAAAAATTGGCTGAGTAATTTAGTAGAGAACGTGGAGGTAACTTTTTTTTAAAGTTTGGCTCTAATTTTGACTCCCTTAATATTTATTGTTTTGATCTCCAATAAAAACAAAAAGTTTTACCCATGTCCAAGTTACCTACATTGGCGTAGGAATTTGATAGAATCTGCAAAGGTCAACTTTTTCAACTTTGACGTTTTGGCAGCAAAATTTTCGCCTCCACACTGATTAAAATGCTTGCCGCATGTCTGAATACCCGTTATGTATACATTTCAAACGTTTAGACCAAAATTGGCTGAGTAATTTGCTAGAGACCGTAAAGGTCAGATCTTTTAAACTTTGATCCCTTGACAGCTCAAATTTTCGACCCAAACCGATTAAAAACTTGGTCTATCTTTGACGACTCATTATGTAAAATTTAACATGTTTAAACGAAAAATGTGCTGTATAATTTGGTAAAGACTGCAGTGGTCACATTTTTTTTTAATCTTTGACCTCAATTTCAACCTCGTAACATTTATTTTGGGGAGCTCAAATCAAATGAGAAAATTTGATCCATGTCCAAGTAATTAACATTTAAAATTTCAAGCGTTTAGATCAAAAATTGGCGGACGAGTTTTGTAGAGTTTGAAAACTCTACAAAACTCGTCCGCCAATTTTGGATCTAAACGCTTGAAATTTTAAATGTTTATTACTTAAGGTAAAATCGTTGAACTTTAACCCCTTGACAGCCAAATATATGGCCGAAAACCGATTAAAAATATGTTCTCAAATCTCAATATCCCTTATGCCAAATCCCGAGTCTCTAGACTGAAAACTAACAAAATCATTTGGTCGGGAAATGTACAAACACACACACACACACACACACACACACACACACACACACACACACACACACACACACACATTTTCACTTTTGTAGATATATTGATGGATTTATTTTATCATGCCTTCTAAAGTCCCACATAACAAGCACCTTACTATTTCTTATAGTAACATTAAAGACCTCAGACCACACTTGTCTGATGTACAAACTTTTCTTTTATGGACCCATACTTACATTATTGCTCTTTCTGAGAAAAATGTAGATTATTCTATGGATAGCAATGTTTTAGGTAGGATATTTGCTTCTTGTTCGTTTAGACTCTTCGAAGCATTAGCATGGTATTGTTTTTTTTTTTTTTGTTTTTTTTTTTTTTTATCGTAACGACTTCCCAGTGTATGTGTTCCCAGTTTTGAATATCGCGTATGTTCTTTTATCTGTTTCGGTTTATCTTTAGTGCACGCATTTTTCTCTATTTGATTTTTTTTATATTGCCCCTCTTTTGACAGTGACTATTTTATTATTGTTGCTATATCCAACAAAATTGATAAAGCATTACTTCTCCCAAATTCTCATCTTCCTTGCATATTTTCCTGATAATGACCTTCATCAACAATATTTGCTTGATCTTTTCTCACTTCTGTTACTGAATCATGTTCTATTTCCTCGTCTTCTCCATTAGGTTCTTCTAATCATGCTGTTGTTACTGTTGAGATTGTCCTTTCTGTAAGGTTTTCATTAGATCGTCTTTTCTATAAAAAGACGTTTAACTGCAAGAGGGCTGATCGGAATAGTCCTCGCAGCTTCCTACGGGGTCCTATTTTTAATATGTTCCCGGAGTTTACAGGCTAGCTTCTAGTTAGAATTGAAACCTTCATTCCTCATTATCAGTTTCAAACAAAACTTCATTCTCCTCCCTGTTTGTGCTTTTGCCATTGGCAATCGTAACCATTACTTAAGTATAATAACCAGTATCGTCGGAATGGTTCGGAGGCTTCAAGACTATTTTACAGAAAGCTAGCAATTCTTGCAAGTGAGCAATTTCTGAGGCTAAGTCTAGCTACTCTCATAGGATTCGTGACTATCGTACCTCAAAAGTTTGACCCTCATAGATTTAGGAGAATTTATAGTAGTCTTATTAATATTGGCAATTCTGCTATTCATCCTATTTTCAATGGTTTCTAGGTCATTTCATCTTCTAAAAATAAGAATGATGTGTTTGCTCGTCTTTTGCTAACATTTCCTATATCGATTATTATGGTGTTGTTGAGACAATTGATTCTGTAATTATCATTCTCTAGATGGCTGCTAGAATTCTTGCTAATCTTGAGCAATCTTAGGTTTACGTTTCTGATTGAGTCAATGGTGTTGTGCTCAAACGTTGTGCGCCTGAACTTTCTTCTATCACCTCGAAATTATTCAATTTTTCTTAGTCCTGTTTCTCTTCTTGTTGAAAGGATCCATCTGTTGTCCCCATCTTTAAAAAGGCTGGTGATAGATCTAATCTAACTAAATATCGTCCTGGCAGTTTTCTCTCTCTTATTAGTAAATGTTTAAAATGCTTGAGAGGTTAGTCAACAGCAGGTGTGTTTATTTTCTGGAAAGTCTGGGTCCCTTTAGTGATTTTAGTATGGCTTTCGTGGCTTTCCTCAGCTATTAACTGTTTTAACCAAACAGATCCGTCGGTTTATGGATAATTCAGACGATTACTATATTACCCAATTGACTACTGTACACTCTGTAATCCTTATCCTCGAGTGGCCTTTGGGCCTTGATAAGTGGTGATGCCTATGTAAAATAATGGGGAAAAGACGAAGCAAAAAAAAGAAAGAAAGTAACGAAAAAATAATGGAAAAAAGTAAAGGAACAAAAAGAAATGAGAAAAGGAAAGGACAATTGATACGGACACTTGTAAGAAGGCCACATGGTAGCATATCTGAAATGTAATGGGATTTATGTTGTAAATCTCGCTAATAAAGAAAACGAGTGCAAGAAAAAGGTCAAATAGAAAGAAAAAGAATAAAAGAAAAATATAGTAAAGAGTAGCGTTTAGAAATTGTACATTTGCCATTGCCAAACGCAAATCATCTTACTAATTGGATGTTCCTTGGTCGAAATGACATCGTTTATTTGATTATTTGTCGAAATATCTTCTTGTTGTTTCCACTCTATTAATTACTGTTGCCTCAAATCATGACAACACAAAAACGAACCCAAGCCTCTTGGCGTCAAGCTATTTACTGTACATTCTTTCGTAATCACCTGTTTTTTGTTGTTGTTTTTTTAGTTAACGTTCGTGTATTTAACTGAATCTTGTGCTCTGCCATTCCTAGTTAGTGGACGGAATAGATAAATTATTAGCTACGAATTCTATTATAACAAACAAAACATACAATGACAAAAATAAAAATGTAACTTTAATTTGCGAATATATTAAAGTGTTGAAAAATGTTTACTTTGATAAAAAAAACAATTCGTTATCAAAAATTCATTTTAAAAACTTCCTTGATTAAATTCGAATTACAATTGCTTTATTCGATTTAATTCGAATTACAATTTCTTTATTCATAATATTAGGTAGTTTCATTACATGTGGTGCTACCTTGGAAATCCAAGAGAATTTAACGTTGTTGTTCAACCTATGTATGTAAAGATAGTCGTAATTGAAATATATCTTCGACACAAACGTGCAAGATGAAAGAAAAAGTTTTTTTTTTCATTTATCACAATAGTCGCCGTCACATATTTAACGTCAGTATGTTCCGTTTTTCTGAACGATACGTCGACTGCCTGTCAATACATAACATCAGACACAACTAGCTGCCAATACACACACCAGGCAGAGTTAATTGTTAATACATAGCATCAGACACAGCTGGCTCCCAATCGAAGGATTAAGAGAAAAAGCTGTCGCGTGCTTGCCTAGGGTAACTTCCGTACTTTTTATTTCTATTATATTATACTTTCTCTTTACTTTTTCTTCAAATCTTAACTCTAGATATACAGGGTGGAACGATAAAATTGGATCAATAGATGAGATGACATGATTCAATTTCAGTTTGATGAAAACCGGTTTTCTTTTTCGTTTCCGACTATCTACTAGTAAGCGAGTTGTGTACAAATCCCAAGAGCGATAGGAGCCTTCTATCATGTCTGAAAATAACACAATGTTCAACGAAGGAGATCCAGGATACACCCCTGCACAACTCATGCTCTCTACTGATCCAGCTTATGACAACAGGACCATTGCCAGCACCCTCAAAATACAAACCCGAACGGTTCAACGCTTTAGGGCACAGCTCAATGAAGTTTCCGTTCACGGTTATGGTCTTTAGTTTGGTTTAAAGTGAGGGCCACATCATGCCACCTCACATCTTTGAAGTCTTCTTGAAAGTCAACAAGAAAGTATATCTGGATGTGCTGAAAAGTGTGGTGATATCCTAGTGCAAAGGGTGGCCGCCGGCACACTTTGGCTGTGTCAGCTGGACTCAGCACTGGCTCACAAGTCTAAAAAGACCCAGGATTGGGTTCATCAAAGGAGCGTTACGACATTGATTCCTTCTCCCAATGGCCCTCTTATCTCGCGGCTTACAATCACTGGACTACTTTGTTTGGTCCTCTGTCGAGAACATTACAAACATAAGTTTCCACATCACCAAAGCCAGTCTGTTTTCGCCGAGTTTTCGCCGAGTTTTCGTCACGTTCCTCCTGGCGCTTGTGAAAAAAACATATTCCTAGTTCCGGGCCCATATCGAGGCGGTGCTTAAAACTGAAGTCTGTTACATTAGACGATTTTAGTTCTACTACATAATCAAACAACGTGAATTGATTTTTCAATAAATGTTTAAAAATAAAGCTGTTGTGCTGTTTTCTTTATGGCGAAACATTTATCGTTCAACCGTTTAATAAAATAGACGTTTTTCCTCTATTAATTTTGTTTTTGATTCCTTTTTACTACCGAATACGGTGTTCACTTCTGGCACAAACTGGCTGATGCAATTGCCATATTTGTAGTAAGTCTGAGTACGCTTCAACCCTTCTGGATTCATCGTCAGGGATAGATTAATCTAACTGGTTTTAAACAATATAATTATATATATATGTATATATGTATATGTATATATATATATATATATAATGTGTATATATATTTTATTGATTAATAATTTAACAACTTTACAAATATTTCAGGATGCTACTACTATTGGTAAAGTTTTTTTTTTATTAATAGTATAATCAATATTATCTCCCACCATATCTGTTACCCTGTCTCTCTCATTCTTTCTCCCTCTCTCTCTCTCTCTATATATATATATATATATATATATATACACACACACATAGTATATATAAATACACACACACACACGCACGCATATATATATATATATATATATATATATATATATATATATATATATATATACGGTGAAGTGTATTACAAATGATATACAGTAAAAACCTAGGGGCCCCTTTCACCAACAAACTCGGAGATATACGAATAAAAAAAAAACGAATGAAAATTCGTTTAAAAAAAAATAAGTTAAATCATTAGATTTGCTCGGAAATATATTTTAATGTCCTGCATCTCAATTGTAATAGTATTTACATTATATTTATATATATATATATATATATATATATATATATATATATTTCACACACATTCCATTTTGCTTTTGCTTTCTTAACGTTTTACGTTAGAATTTAATTCGTTTTTTTTTTTTTGCATCTTTTTATGAACCAACGATTAACCCTTAATGAGTTTGTTGGTCAAAGGGGCCCTAGGGTTTTTCTGTATATTATTGCAAAAGTGAAATATATATATATATATATATATATATATATATATATATATATATATATATATATACACGAAAGTTGTTTCAAAAGCAATATCTATAATTGTTCTATTGCCCTCCCAATGATCAAAAAGGCTTGGAAATGTCATTGTAATAACTCAAGTAATGCATTCATGCTATGATATGCAGATATTAACGGTGTTTGATTGTACGAAACGATCCCAAAATAGACGTGCGTCAGAAGCACAAAAGATTGCTCGATTTAATAGTTTCACGCGCGTCTTTGTATTTGTTCAATTTTTTAGTTAAAACAAAGGATGCTTTACTTTTGAACGACCTTCATATATATATATATATATATATATATATATATATATATATATATATATAGTGCAATCATGACGGGAAAACTTTTATAATTCCTAGTTAACAATAAAATGCGTTTTAAAAATAAAGAAAAAGAGGTTAAGAAAGGGACAGAAAAATAAAGGGGAATACTGAGTGAGCACGGCTCAGAATTGAAAGTGAGTTCGTGCTTAAGTGCGTGACACATGATAGGTTTTTAATGAGATGGCCAGTTCTTGAAGAGCTGTATGCGTTGGCAAGTACGTCTGTTGCTCGGTGTGTCCCATTTCTGATTTTGCTAGGTATGTGCTGTTGGACTCTTCCATCCAATCCCAATGTTGTCGGGCTCACGCAGTTGGCACCGCAATTACATTCAAAATTGTAAATGACATTAGTTTTATGATGGGGGGGGTAGAACATCTTTTCGACAGGATGGCATTAAACCTCGTAGAGAACACAATACGCACCTTTGAAGGAAAATAAAATGTTTGCACGGTTTAGCCGCTTTGTTTGGCGAATTTCTCACTTACTGTCCCAACCACGGTAAACGTAAATAAATTGGACATTTATTCACTGTTTGGATTTTAGTTTCAGAAATATAGTTATTTTTCTTTGTATAACTGACCTAATTACATCCAGAGGTTATCTATTTTTGTATATTACATCAAGAGATTATCTCTTTTTGAATATGTATCAGGACTTATTTTACATTCTTCATCCAAGTTTTATTTTTTAAAACCCAGAATGTTGTGTTGCAGGTCGAGGGTTCATATTGAAGAGAAATTGCGGGCCCATATCGGGAGACATATAACGGGTACATGTAATACAAGAATTACGATAGTGATGACAATTCTGTGAGGAAAACATTTATAACATTTCTTATTAATACATGGGAGACGACACATTACTATTGATGGTGGAGGAACACAATAAGTTCGCTACAAGATGATGTTAAAACACGTTTACTGTTTGATTGTTAGGAATGACGACACGAAACAAACACTTACAAACATAGATTATTCCTTTATTATTCAACCGGCCGATTGGTGATGTCAGGAATTCAAACTTGGATCTACATGGTCTACTTTCGTCCCTCCACTTCTAAGGGGCTCTCCTCTCGATCTCTCCTGATTCTCTCTAACTGACTCTCTCTCATCATCTCCGTAACTTCGAACCCACAGATTCAATATATCGAGAAATCTCTTTTGTTTATGATGTCAGAAGTGTACTCTCGACAAACGTGACTATATCACGTTTTCTACACATGTCCGTCCAACACACTTTTGGCAAACAAAAAATCCGCAATTCTAATTGTTTAATATATAGTCTATTTTGAACAATATTTTGTAACTCGCATTGTGCAGTCTTTTAACTGACATATTTAATATTATGGTTTCTAAAAGAATGGACAATCGACTCTTTTTCCGACATAAACAATATTTAACTACTTCTAATAGAATTAAAATGGATTGGAATACTAAGATTCCAATTTTCATTATCTTTAACACATGCCTACAGGGTTCGATTCTAGCTTTTTCCTAATATCATTTTCACTTATCAAGTATGTATTCTTACTTACATGAGAAATGAATAGCCCTTCCTTGTAACAATAAGAGCATGATGTGTTAGGGTCGAAATTAAACTGATCTTAGGTTTTGGGGGAAAAAAAAGAAACCCAGCGTGTATAAAGTCCCGTAAGTGTAGATTTGCGGTATATTAATGTAAGGTAAATAGATGATGTTTTTGTTACCAATATATCAAGACTTTGGACGAGTGACAATCTCCTTCATGAGTATATTTTAACGCCAGATGCATTTTATTAGGCAGTGAGAAAAAATTATTTACTTCTGTTTGGTTATCGAAGAGATAAAATATATCATTCACATGTCGAAAATAGACTAGGGATTTTATGAGTCCAGAAAGTAATTCCCCTCTATGGAAACTTACGAAAATATTCGCCATTATTGGTCCAAAAACTGGACCCATGGACACACCTTCTATTAAACTTTGAATCGTTAAAACTGAATTCAACAGATGTAGTTGCAAATTTTATGAGCTCAACAAATATGCTTTCCAAAATGGGAGAAAAATAAAATAATTCTTTAAGACAGTATTTACTGTAATGTTCTAATACTGATTGAAAAATATTTAAAATCTATTTTACAATCTTATGCTGTAATGACTCTACTATAG